>NC_133658.1:769905592-770222103 GCF_037893015.1 Macrotis lagotis | reverse complement strand
TTAGTGAAACAAGGCTTATTTTCTTTCACAATTTATCTGGCCTTTCCTCACCCACGATATTTAAACTCCTGTTAAATGAAGCAAGTCCTATTATCTCTCCCACTTTACCCCCCACCACTTACCTATGACAAATAATCCCTAACTGCAAGAATTTTGAGGATCTCTATATGCTGAGAAACTCTGAAGGTCTCACCTGAGAACTTTACAAATGATATAAGTTGCAGAAACACTGACTCAGATCCTCCCACTTTAAGATGCTTAAAGGGCTCTAAGTCCTGGAATGCTCTGGAGGTATCACCTGAGAATTTTACACATGATTAAAAGTTACAGAGACACTGACTCAGGACCTAGCAGTTTGTGATGACCTCATTTCATTTGACAAGGTGCTAAGCACAGTAGGATTAAAGTAGGTCAAAGGATAATGAGACACTTTAGTTTAAAGAAAGCACCCTTGCTTTTATCATGACTTTTGTCTCAAACTTAGAGATGTCATCTTGGACTTCTTAATTGGAGAGATAAGATCCAATTATACCCATATACTATAGATTCATTCTCTTCAATTATATTCTACCCTTTAATTATCCGAAGAGAAGTAAAGTTCTATAGAAACAGAAGTTTTATATCTTCCCTTTTGGGGCTGTATACAATTTGATGATCTTGACAAGCATTTGTTTAGTTTTGTTTTGCCTTTTCCTTCCCCTTTTCATTTAACTTCTTTATGCAACTCTTGAGACATGTATTTGGTGTTTTAATTCTATGTTTAGCTCTAGTCTTTGTGTCAGGAAATTTACAAAATTCTCTATTTCATTGAACATCCATCTTTTCCCCTGAATGTATGTACTGAATTTTGCAGGACAGTACATTATGGTTTGTTTTCCCAGGTCCTTTGATCTCTGAAATATACTATTCCAGTTCCTCCAATCCTTCCATCCTTCTGTGTGGAGGTTGATAGGTCCTGTGTGAGTCTGATTGTGTTCCCTTTGTATTTAAATTGGTTTCTTTTTGCTGCTTGCAATATTCTCCCTTTTATTTGAGTACTCTGGAATTTGGCTATTACAGCTGTTGGAGTGTTTATACTGAGGTCTCTTTCTGGAGTGGTTCTGTGGATTCTTTCAATGGTTATCTTTTGCCTTATAATTTCCTGCATGATGTTTTCCAGGTTCTTTTCTTGATCCAAGATTTCTGATTATCCGATGATTCATAGATGATCTCTCCTGGATCTATTTTCAAGGTAATTCATTTTCCCTAAAAGGTACTTTACATTTTCTTCAATTTTTTTTCATTTGTTTTATATTGTTTGATGGCATCTTGTATTCTTGTAGATTCATTGATTTTTATTTGTTCAATTCTCATTTTTAGAGTTTTGTTTTCTTCAATTAGCTTTTGTATTTCTCTTTTCACTTGGTTATTTTTTATTTTTTAATGGAATTGATTTCTTTGGTGAATTTTTCATAATTTTCCTGTACGACTGTCATTTCTTTTTTCCATTATTCTTCCTCTATCTTTTGTTTGTTAAATTATTTTTAAAGCTCTCCAATGAGCTTTTTTTTTGTATTTGAGTCCAATTTATACTGTTTTGATACTTCCCCATGAGTGATTTTTCATTGCTTTCTTGTTTGGTCATGGCTTTGCTATAATCTTTGTCTGTAAATTAGTTTTCATTTCTTTTTTTTTTTAGGTTTTTGCAAGGCAAATGGGGTTAAGTGGCTTGCCCAAGGCCACACAGCTAGGTAATTATTAAGTGTCTGAGATGGGATTTGAACCCAGGTACTCCTAGCTCCAAGGCCAGTACTTTATCCACTATGCCACCTAGTGGCCCCAAATTAGTTTTCTATAGTGAGTGCTCTTTTAGTTTTTTTGTTCATCTTTGTTGCTTTTCTTCTGCTTCTGGTGTATAGGGAGTATAGATCCAATCTTTTGTTTTTTTTTTTCCTGAGACTGGAGTCTGATCCTTTCCTTGTTTTGGGCCAATATGTTGCCTATGAAGTACAAGCCTTGCCTTTGCAAAGGTTTTTTTCCTCTTTTATGTCCTGATTCTGAGAAGGTTGGCTTCATGAGGCCATAGTGTTTCTACCCTTGAAGTCAATATAACATTTCTAATACTATACTGAATTGCAATGGTGATAATGGGCATCCTTTTTTCACTCCTTAACTTTTTGGAAATGCTCTTTATTTATCACCATGAATATCTTACTTGAAGATGTTTTTTCATAGATCCTGTTTAGTATTTCAAAGATAACTCTAATCATTTATTCTCTAGTGTTTTTAATGGCAATGGATGTTGCATTTTTAAAAGGGCTTTTTTGGTTTCTCTTGAGAAAATCATATAGTTCCTGTTGGTTTGTTATTGATATATTCAATTATGTTCAGTGCTTTCCTAATATTGTGCCTTCCTATGACAAATTCTACCTGATCACAGTGCTTTATCACAGAGATGAGGTAACATAATATCTTTCATAACATTTTAAGATGTTTCCCTTAATCATCTTAAAGAAATTATGATGTTTATAATGTTATCTGTTTTTTTCCTTCCAGGTGTTGTCATCAGCAC
The DNA here is from genome assembly GCF_037893015.1 of Macrotis lagotis. Lineage (NCBI taxonomy): Eukaryota > Metazoa > Chordata > Mammalia > Peramelemorphia > Peramelidae > Macrotis > Macrotis lagotis. The sequence goes on along the minus strand of NC_133658.1, from coordinate 770,219,552 downwards.
CACATTGGTGTAATAAAATGAATATGGTAGAACTATTTTTTTGAAAAAAATTGTGAAAAATTGGAAGTTTCAATGAGAGATTTTTAATTTACTGTTTTTCTATCTTTTTTGGTTTCATGCTCAATTCCTTGAACTCTTCTTTCTTTATTTTAGTAATGTATTTATTTACAGATATAAAAGTTCCCCTAATGACTTCTTTGTCTGCATCTTACAAATTTTGTTATTATCTAATTCAAGATATAGATATGGACTTCCAGCCAAGAGGGCAGAGAGAAGACAGGCACAGTTCTAAAGTATCCTGATCTTTCCCAATTTATCATATGAAACAAACCTCTTAACAGGGATCTGATCCACAAAACCCAGAAAGAAAAGCCAGGAGAAAGAACATCTACCTCAAGATTTATCTTCCATAGGCATAGGTAAGTCATGGTGCAGGGGGCAGATCAGCCTTGGATCACCCAGAGTAGCAGCTGAATTGCAGCTGGGGAGCCTGAGGGCCCAAGAAATGTATCTGCTTGATCAATGGCAGGGCTAGACCATGGGGGCTTGGGTCAACTGGGGAGCAGAGGAACTGGTGTTGGCACTGACCCTCTGGAGCTTGCCAACAGTGCTGGGGAGAGAGTTCCAGTGCAGGAGAGCTGTGGACACCATCCCTGTGCTCCTCTGGTCTGAGGAAATATGATTTCATGCCTCCATTGCTGCTGAGGCTTCTTCCCAGAACAAATACAATTATATTACAGATGTATTACCAACTCAGCTGACAATAGGGAGAGGGATAAGTTCAGCCCAGGGTAGAGCTCACCATTAATTGAAGACAAAAGTATTTAACAGCTTCAATAGCTCTGTTCAGCCTAAGGGAGTAGGCCTCATACAAGGTCACAGATACTCCAGAGAAAGAAGCCAGCACCTCCTACTAGCCAGCCAGAGAAATTGCACTCAGTGAGTAAAGCCTCTAGGGATCTCAACACCTAACCTCTGTGAATCAGGCCCTCCCCAACTTAAGGTCTTAGCAAATTGAAGAAAGGACAGTAGCAAGGTGGATCCATAGAAAAATTCTTGGAAGGAAAAGACCCTAACTCAGAGAGACTTAGAACCTCTGAGGAGAACATGATCTGGTCTCCAGCACAAAAAGATTTGCTTGAAGATATAAGGAAGGAGTTTAAAAATCATTTGGAAAATTTGGGAGACATGATTACTGTCTTGAAACAAGAAAACAAAACAATGGAAAATGCAATTGGATAAATACAAAATGAGAATAATTCTCTCAGAACCTCCATTGGGCAAATGCAAAAGGAAAATAATTCTCTCAAAACCTCAATTGGTCAAATGGAAAGCTCTTTCAAAAGTAGAACTGACCTATTGGAAAAGGAGTTGCAAAACGTAACTGAAGAAAACTCATCCCTAAATAAATGGAGTCTGTGGAAACTAATGACTTCATGAAACAGCAAGAGCCTGTTAAAAAAAATAAAAAAATAGAAAAAAAATAGAAGAAAACGTAACATACCTCATCAGCAAAAACCACTGAGTTCAAGAATAGGTTGAGGAGGGACAACCTGAGAATTATTGGTCTTCCTGAGAACATTGAAGAGAAAAAAAGGGAAAAAGTGAAAGGGAAAAGAAAGGGGAGGAGGTGGATATAGGAGGGCAAACACACTGAAGGGGGTGGTATTCATAAAAAAATACTGGGGAACATGGATGGGGGGAAGGGGTAAAAATACAAACAGAGGGAAGATAGTATGGAGGGCAATAAAGAATGAGTAATTAGAACTTTGAATGTGAATGGGATGAACTCTCCCTTAAAATGCAAGCAAATAGCAGAGTGGATTAAAAATTAGAACCCTCAAAGAGGCTCTCAGGGGATATATTATATCTTTAAATTTAAATTTTTTTTATATTTTGCAAGGCAATGGGGTTACATGGCTTGCCCAAGGCCACATGACTAGGGAATTTTTAAGTGTCTGAGATTGGATTCAAACCCAGATACTCCTAACTCCAAGGCCAGTGCTCTATCCACTGTGCCACCTAGCCACCCCTATCTTTAAATGTTTACATGAATAAATTAGAGAGACAGAGAGGAAATCATGAACTAAATATACAACTAAAAATTAGAGAAAAACATATTAAAAATCCCCAATTAATTACCAAATTAGAAATTCTAAAAATTAAAGGAGAAATTCATGTTGAAAGCAAAAAAACTATTGAATTAATAAATAAATAAATCCATAAAATGGTTTTATGAAAAATCCAAATAAATTGATAAACCAATGGTTAAGTTAATTAAAAAAATAAATAGAAGAAAATCAAATTGCTAGTATCATAAATTAAAAAGGTGAACTCACCACCAATGAGGAGGAAATTAATAATTCAAAATTATTTTGCCCAACTATATGCCAATAAATTTGACAATCTAAGTGAAATGGATGAATATTTCCAAAAAATAGAAGTTGACCAGGTTAAATGAAGAGGAGATTAAATATATAAACAAACCTATCTCAGAAGAAGCAATTCAACAAGCCATAATTGAACTCCCTAAAAAAAATCTCTGGGGACTGTTGAATTCTACCAAACATTTAAGGAACAATTGGTTCAAGTTCTATATAAACTCTTTGGAAAAATAAGGGAAGATGGAACTCCACCTAACTTTTTCTATGAAACCAATATTGTGCTTATACCTAAACCAGGAATAGTTGAAACAGAGAATGAAATTTATGTACCTATCTCCCTGATAAACATAGATGCAAAAATCTTAAATAAAATCTTAGCAAAATGATTACCACAAGTTATCACTGGGATAATACATTATGATCAAGTGGAATTTATCCCAGGAATGCAGGATCAGTTTAATTTTAGGAAAACTGTTGGCATAATCAATTATATCAGCAACAAACCTATCAGAAATTACATGACATATCAATAGATGCTGAAAAAGCCTTTGATAAAATACAGCACCCATTCCTACTAAAAACACTACAGCGTGTAGGAATAAATGGACTCTTCCTTAGAATAATTAGCAGTATCTATCTGAAACCATCAACAAGCATTATATTCAATGGGGATAAGCTAGAGGCATTCTCAATAAGATAGGGGTGAAACAAGGATGTCCATTATCACCTCTATTATTCAATATCATATTAAAAAATATTAGCTTCTACAATAAGAAAAGAAAAAGAAACTGAAGGAATTAGAATTGGGAAGGAAAAGACAAAACTCTCACTCTTTGCAGATGACATGACAGTCTACCTAGAGAATCCCAAGAAATCATCCAAAAAAACTACTGGAAACAATTAGAAATTTTGTCAAAGTTGCAAGATATCAAATAAGCCCTCATAAATCCTCATCATTTATATATGACTAGCCAGACACAGCAGGAAGAGCTAGAGAGAGAAATCCCATTCAATGTAACATCAGTCAATACAAAATACCTGGGAGTCTATTCAGCAAGGCAGACTCAGAAACTTTGTGAAAACAACTATAAAACACTTCTCACAAAAATTAAATCAGATTTAAATAACTGGGCAACATCAACTGCTCGTGGATAGGTAGAGCTAATATAATAAAAATGACAATTCTACCCAAACTAAACTACCTGTTTAGTACCCTACCAATGGAAATTCCAAAAAATTACTTTAATGAGTTAGAAAAAGTTGTAAGCAAATTCATATGGAGAAATAAAAAGTCAAGAATTAACATGTATTTAATGAAAAAAGTGCAAAAGAAGGGGACTTAGCCCTACTGGATCTAAAATTATATTATAAATCATCAATCAACAAAACTGTCTGGTATTGGCTAAGAAATAGAGGGATGGACCAGTGGAATAGACTAGGTGCAATAGCAGGAAACAATTATAGTAATCTGCTGTTTGATAAACCCAAAGAGTCCTGTTATTGGGATAAAAATTCTCTCTTTGATAAAAACTGCTGGGAAAATTGGAAGTCAGTATGGGAGAAACTTAGATTGGACCAATACCTCACACCCTATTCCAAGATAAGATCCAAATGTTTACAAGACTTAGACGTAAAAAAGCAATACTATAAGCAAATTAGAAGATAAAGGAATCGTTTACCTGTCAGATCTATGGAAAGTGGAGTAGTTTATGACTAAGAAAGAGATGGATAACATCACTCAAAACCAACTAGATGATTTTAATTATATTAAATTAAAAAGCTTTTGCACAGATAAAAGCACTGCAACCAAGTTCAAAAGAAATGCAGTAAACTGGGAAACAATCTTTACAACTAATGTTTCTTTCAAAAGACTCACTTCTAAAATATACAGAGATCTGAGTCATATTTTTTTAAACGTCATTCCCCAGTTGACAAATCTTCAAAGAATATGCAAAAGCAATTTATAGGTGAGGAGATCAAAGCAATCCATACTCATGTGCAAAATTGCTATAAATCATTACTTATTAGAGAAATGCAAATTAAAGCTTCTCTGGGATACTAACTCACACCTCTCAGACTGGCCGATATAACCGGAAAGGATAACAATCATTGTTGGAAGGGTTGTGGGAAATCTGGATCATTATTATATTATTTGTGCAGCTGTGATCTCATCTAAACTTTCTGGAGAAAATTTGGAAGTATGCCAAAAGGCAACAAAAATGTGCATACTCTTTGATCCAGCAATACCACTACTGGTTCTATACCCTGAATAGATGATAAAAAAGGGTAAAAACATCACTTGTGCAAAACTATTCATAGCAGCCCTGTTTGTGGTGGCAAAGAATTGGAAATCAAGTAACTGTCCTTCAGTTGGGGAATGGCTTAGCAAAAACTGTGGTTTATGTATGTAATGGAATATCATTGTGGTACTAGAAACCAGAAGGGTTTGGAATTCAAGGAAGCCTGTAGAGATTTGCATGAAGTGATGGTGAGTGAGATGAGCAGAACTAGAAGAACACTGTACACCCTAACAGCAATATGGGGGTGTTGATTAACTTTGATGGACATGCTTATTTTCTCAGTATAATAATCAGGGACAATTTGGCACTGTCTGCAATGGAGAATACCATATGTATCCAGATAAAGACCCATGGAGTTTGAACAAAGTTCAAGGAATGTCTGATCTTGTTATCTTTTATACTTTTTGTTTCTTCTTTAAGGATATTATTTCTCTTTCATCACACTCAATTTGGATCAATATACAACATGGCAACAATGTAAAAACTGACAAATTGTTGTCTGTGGGGGGTGGGGAGGGAAGTGAGATTGGGGGAAAATTGTAAAAATCAAAATAAATGAATTTAGAGAGCTGATTTTTGAAAAAATGAAAATAAAGACATTTAAAAGTAAAAAGATATAGTTATGATTGGACGTTTTCAGTGATATGACAAAGGGATTAGAGAGTTAAGAGTTGCTCTTTTGAATTGAATTGGTGCATGAAAGAGGTAAAATGGGGATAAGAGTGATTTTGAAAATGACCTTAGAGAAAATTGGAGTTTTTAAAAAATATCTTATATGTATCTCTTTCCTTTTATCCAGGTGTAATCATACTGAAAATGGTTAATCTGTAAACATATTTAACATAAATGTGTATATACAATATTAACCTGGCTGCCACTGAGGGGAGGGGAGTGAAAAGGGAAAGTGAAAGGAAATTTTCTAACTTAAAAACATATGTAGGCATATGGTTGAATGTTGAAAACTTTTCATAACATGTATTTGGAAAAATAAAATATCAATTAAAAAGTAACCAGTTAAGACACTGGAGATCATTGTTTTAATGCAGAGGAAGGAGAGATAAAAATCCAATAGATAATGGTCAGATAACAAGCTTTCAGAATTCTTGAAAATGGAAGTGATATATTTGTGGGTGATGGCAAGATCAAGGTGGGCATTGAAAAGTACCTCATGGAAAGTAAGTAGGTTTCAAAAATTGAGTGGTGAATCAGTATGTATGTTGAAACTATCTAGTATAAAAGTAGAATACAGAGAGAAGAGAAAAATTGTAAGCCACATATTAAATACATTAATAAAATAAAGGGAGTGATTTAGAGGTCTGTAGTCACAGTTCTAAACATTTTGCTAGTCTGGTAGATATAAATAACATGAACCTCAAAGGAAGTAAAGTTATTAAGAGAAGAAGGAAGGGAAAAATCTTGGAAGTGGAAATGGGGAGAAAGGAATATTCCAAATCCCTCACTTTGACTTATGAACTAAGAAAAAAATGAGTAAAGGTGAAATCTACAAAGAGTGGCCAGAGACTCTGTGTCATAAGGGAAATCTAGGTTTCAGTATGAGCTAAGAGAGTAGGAAAGGAATTATGAATTAGGTATTCCTAAAGGCACAGTGGAAGTGGTGGGTGGAGTTAAGAAGAAACTGAAGTGGGAAGACAGAGGAAGATGAGAAAAAAAGAAATGAGGTGATAGGGATGGGGACTGGGATTTAGATGATTTTCTGGTATGTGAAAGGCATTCTCAGTTGTAAAAATGTTCATTATTGAGTAAAGGGTACCACTTTATGCTCAAAGAATAAATGCATCAGGAGGCCCAAATACAAGAGGAGAGTTATACTTTTTTTGCATTAGAGGTTCTTCATATGCCTTGGAGAGTTAGTTGACTGTAGGAGACAGAAGTTATTGGTATAGATGGAAGTGGTTTCTCTGAAGCAGTTGAAAAACACATGGCTTTTCCTTAGGAAAGGTAATGGATTGAGCAAGAAATGGAAGACTCGGGGGTGTGCATGCAGATACTCAATATCTGAGCCTTCTCACCTGAAAAGTCTATGATACAGTAGAAGGGAATGGAAGATTTCTTGTGATGAAAGAAATCCAGTTTGGTCCCTGAAACTCTCACTTCAGGAGACATACTATGTTTATTTTGTTCCTCTTACTGGTTTCCCTGAGTATCTGTTTTTTTATTCAACTCTATGAGCCTGATCCTTTTTCCAGACCCCTCAGAATGATGGAATGATGAGAGCAGAAATCAGATTGCAGATGGGTAAAAACTAATACAGGAGGAAATGTAGAGGTACGTATTACAGATGATCTCAAGGCATTTAGATATATTTTGCCATTAAACTTCATCTCTCAAGCAAGCAGACTAGATAGCAGAGTGGATAAAAATTTTGCTCTGAAGTCAGAAAACTGTTGTGTTTCCTTTCTCAAAAATTTTTTTTAGTTTGAGGTTCCTGGGCAAGTCACTTAACTTCACTTAATCTCAATTTCATCATCTTGAAAATGATTGCAATAAGAATAACTAACTCACAAAACAGCTGTGAAACCAAAATGAGAAAATGAATGCAAAAAGCTATTCAGATATGCATTGTTATCATCATCATTGTTATCTTCAATTTACACCATATCACCAGCATGACTAGTTAGAGGACAATCAAAGTACAAATCTGCAGATATCTGACAGAATCTCCTAGCAATTGCTGCAAGATTGGAGCTTTTTCATTCTGTTCCCTTGGTTTCTGACAAGGCTATGTAACTCAGAGGCACAGTCACTAACTAGAGCCTCAGGGGCTCTGCATTTTCATTCAAAATCTGTCCCCTACATGTTGTATTATATTATATTTCAATTCCCTTAACTATAAAATGAGAGTCATTCAAACTTAGAATCCTAAGGAATAGCTGCAGAAAATGCATGATTTGAAATCAGAAGAGAAGTAAAAGTCTCCTGCCAAACATATTTATTGGCAGATAAGAAAAAAATACTTTTTGAAAATAAAATATTCATCTGCATGGGGGAATTTATCAATTTTAGGAAGCATCATCTGATTCTGCTCATACAGGTAGCAATAACCTTCATAATATGTGATATTTATGAAATGAATTAGAAACCAAGAATATGTGCTTTGGTATGTCCACAGTAGTGCTGTCTTCCAGGTTAGAAGTAATCAAGAGGTATTCATCAAAAATCATCACACAGAATCTCCTTACATGCTGTGAAAATAAATAATTAGAGCAGAAAATATGAAAGAATTTTCTGTTTGAAAGGGACATCCAGATACTTAGGGATGATTCACTGCATTTGTCACATAGCCTAGGTTTAGTTTCTTGTAGTTACAGGGAACACAACTTTGTTGCTATTGCTGTTTTTGTAGGGTTTGAACTCAAATCTTCCCTGCTCCAAGGTTATATCTCTATTTATTAATGTATCATATGTTTTGGAATTCTGTTTTTAAAAATAGAAAAGAACATAATGCTTTGCTGACATAGCTTGTAATGGAAATAATAGTTAATAATAGTCATATTAATAATAACTAACAAGTATATAGGGTTTTAAGTTATATAAATAAAGGAGTTTACACATTTTACATCATTTATTTCAGTCATAATTCCCATTTTCTAGATAAGAGAACTTAGAAAGAGGGTAAATGATTAGTTAAGATCATACTTGACAGGTAAGTGTCTAGGGCAGTATTAAAAGTCAGTTCTTTCTCATTCCAATCAAATGACCCTCTCCTCTATATTATTATTCTTATTAGTATCTATATATTGACTTATAATGATAATTTCTAAAATGCTTATTCAATTAAATCCTCCTCATATTCCAAAACAGAAATTTTAAAAGGAACTGACCCAAGTAAAAGATTTAAGTATATTTTCCAAATTCATCCCACCATCACACAAATCATTATGTTCTCTGTGATTCCTCAGTAGTTACGAACAGTGGCTTGAAATTGGATGTAGGTCATGGGTCTGCTGGTGATTTGAATTGATTAAATTAAATTTCAATTGATTAAAAGCAGATAAGAATTCTACAACAATAGCTTATTTTTTTAGGATTTCAATTACCTCCTGTACATGTAAAACTTATTCCTATTTAGCCAAATGTAGGTAGTTATCCAGAGTAGCCAGTACAGATATGTAGCAGCACTTAGCATTCTTTCAGATAGTCAAGTCATAAGAATATTACATTTTTCTTCAACAGTGTTTCTCAATGAAAACCAATCTCCTCAATAAATAACCTCCCCTCTCCCCAATATATAATATTGATTTTTATTCAACAGTAAAAATGGTTTTCAAATTTTATTGATCTTTCTCAAAGTTGAAAATTTCATTTTTTCTCTAGTGTTTGATGCAAAGTTGCTTCTATTCTTTAATACATTAAAGACCTTCAAGTTTTTTGGTGAGCTTTCTGTTTTAGTAACAATGATCACTTTATATAACTCCTCTTTTTCTTGTAATCTAAATTCGTTACCAGAAATGCATTCTTAAGCATTTATCATCCTCAGGTTTAGTCCCTTTAATATTTTCAGAGCTTGATATTTTAACTTAATGTTTTTGTGCATATTGAAACACCTCCTATAGCTTAGATATGTGCCAGAATATGCCAAGTGTTCTCTTTAACTTTTTAAAAATGTTGAGTTGTGTTAACATAATTAGATTTTAGAATGACCTGATTTCATCCCCAGTTGGATGGACTCCATCACTACCCTGACCATATTAAGAAAAATAATTATATAGATTATTATATAAAATCCCATTATGGTTGAAACATGATGCTAATGTGTCATTTTAATTAGGGCAAAGATTTTTTAATTAACATTGTATTTGTTTTCCAATTATATACAATAGTTGTTTCCACCAATCATTTTATGTAGTTTTTGAATTTTTCTATCTTTCTTCCACCCTCCCTTCCCTCCACCATCCCCCCACAGAAGGCAGTCTGGTAATCCTTACATTGTTTATTTACATGCTATACATTGATTGAAATTGAATGTGTTGGGAGAGAAAGCATATTCTTGAGGAGAAAATAAAATATTGGAGATAGCAAAATTATTCAGTACTTGAGAGACTTTTTTATTAAAAGAATTGATGGTAATAGACTTTGGTCTTTGTTTAAACTCCACTGTCTGTCTCTGGGTACAGATGATAGTCTCCATTGCAGGGCTCTAAAATTGTCCCTAATTATTGTATTGATGGAATGAAAAAGTCCAATAAGATTGATCATCACACCCATGTTGCCATTAGGGTGTACAGTGTTCTTTTGTTCTGCTCATCTTGCTCATAATTAGTTCATGCAAATCCCTCCAGGCTTCCCTGAATACCAATCCCTCTTGGTTTCTAATAGAACAATAGTGTTCCATAACATACATATACCACATTTTGTTAAACCATTCCCCAATCGATGGACATTCACTTGATTTCCACTTCTTTGCTACCACAAACAAGGCTGTTATGAATATTTTTGTACAAATGATGTTTTACCTTTTTGCATGATTTTTTCAGGGTATAGATGCAGTAATGGCATTTCTGGATCAAATGGTATGCACATTTTTATTGTCTTTTGGGCATAATTCCAGATTGCTCTCCAGAAAGATTGATTGAGTTCACAAATCCACTAACAATGTATTAGTGTCCCAGAATTTGCCACATCCCTTCCAACATTGATTGTTGTCCTTTCTGATCATATTGGCTAATCTGAGAAGTGTGAGATGGTACCTCAGAGCTGCTTTCATTTGCATTTCTCTAAACAATAATGATTTAGAGAAATTTTTGATATGACTATGTATAGCTTAAATTTTTCCAACTCTAAGTTACCTTTCCATATTCAGGCAAAGATTTTTTATATTAAATAGCATTTAATTTCTATATCTATTCCATTTGCATTGATATGATGTGACTTACATGATTATAAACAATTTTCAAATAACTTCCACTAAGTCTAAATGAGGTGACTGACTTCTATTCCATAGGCCCATTTAAATGGGAACACATTAAATTTGACTCATTTCTAAATTTAAAGGAACACATAATGACTGACCAAGCATATGACAGAATTCCCAAAAGTTATTGTAAGCTTGCTAAGCTTGAGATTTCAATTCAAAGAAATGATTTACAGATACATTGAAATGTAAGTGAAGGTGATTCAGAAAAACCTTGACCTGGCAGCAATGAGGGAACAGTGGCAGGTGCCTTAGAATGAATGGACAAATTGGATATGGAATGGCCTCTCTACATCAAAGATATGGGTCATAGTTTTGGAGCAAAGTAGAAAAAAGAAATAAAGTTCTGGGTTTGACTCAATCCCTTGTCAAACAACTATTGGTAACCACTGAGAAATATCAAAGAATTGAAGTTGAGCATGCTGATTTATGTTGGTGTGGGAAGAAGTAGGAGAAGTATATAATTCAAACTTTTATTCTATGAATTTAGGTCAATTCCTTTTTTAGCTTTTTATATTGGAATAAGAGGAGGAACTGTGTAATAGTTAAACATGTTATTTCCACTCTCACTCATTTGACTGATTTCATATGAGCGAACAAAAACTTGAATTTAACCTGTATACAATAGAAAGATGATAGTCACATTTTTTTTTTGCCCTGGGAACCCTGGACTAGTACAGATAGAGACCAGAAATAGATTTGGTGGCAAAAATAATTGAAAATATTTCCAAGAACTGGTTAACAAAGGAAGCAGTATAATGTCTTGGAAAAGTCATGGATTTTGGTATCCGAGGACCTTAATTTAAAACCCAGCTCTTTGAAGTTATATATGCCCTTGTGAAAATGATTTAATTTATTTTGATAAATACAGTAAGGGACTAGGATCATTTGACATCTACAGTTTATTTCAACTATACATTATTTATTTTACCATTGCAATGCAAATTATGTGAATTAATAATTAGTTATTATTTATTAAGTGTCTACTATATGCCATATACTGTGCTAAGTGATCATTACCATGATATAGAAACAAATAAAAAATGAGAGTAGAGAGTCTCAGTAATTTGCAGAAAATAAGCAAGAATAGAGTTGACTCATCTAGATGGACCAATTAAAAGAGCAAAAAAATGTAAAAAAGAAAGAATAAAAAAATTTTAAAAGAGGAAAAAAGGTTATTGAGGAACTTAAAGAAATCAAGTTTAAGTATTATGATCGCAAGACAATCTCCATTAGCTTTAATAAATTCAAACCAAGAGACTAATTTGGTATCAGATAACTGAAAAATGCATAATTTATTGTCACATTCTTGATGATCTTGAAAAAAGTGACAGACAATAAAATATTATTATAGGACTGGCTATCAGAATTTGACAAAATTTTGAAAACAGAAAAGAGAGTATATTCTTCAGACTATAGACCAGAGAGTTTGAGTTCACATTTTTAGGAAAATTGTAAAATATATTATAAAGTGAGTAGCTGATAAGTCTTCAGAAAGGAAAATAGTTATTTCTAAAAGACAATATGATTATGCAGGACAGGTCATCCAGTCTAAATTTTTTTTCATTTTCCTGCAAGGTTACAAAAATATGAAGGAAATGTCATCAGGTAGCATCTAATAATGTTAGTCATTTTGTTGGTCTCAGCATTGATATAGAGGAACACACACAGACTAAATAATTTTCAGAAAATTGCTATGCTCTTTTATTTTTCCAAGTCTTTTCATGAAAGGAAAGACCCATCTTTACGATATGAACAGTTCTCTCAAGCTGCTACATGGGAAACATAGATAATTAATGCATTTGAAGTAGTAAGAATAATAATCACCTAGTGGAAAATAAAGAGGTTCATGGGGAGGGGAGAAGGTGTGATTAAGTTTTAACCTTTAAACAAATAGGAACTCCAAAGATGCATAGGCATAAAGGTTGTCAAGGAAATGTATACTAATAAAAAGATTATGGACTATCATGGGGTAAAAGAATATATGACAGGTGGTCTTCCAGAATGAGTATCATTAAAAACTCTGAAAGGCTTCAACATATGGCAGAGTACACTGGAGTCAGCTCAAACCAGATCAAGAAGTACAACTGTTCAGTTTTCAGTGTTAAAATTTATGCCTCTGAAATAGGCTAATGCTATAATTAAGGATTTGACATTGTTTTTCTAATTATCTAGCTATAGTGGAGAAAAAGTTAATTCAATTTAGACTACAAAAGTATGTTATGCATAATACATATACTTTAGGTATGAATGTATGCATGCATATATTTCCTTAGAGAGCTGATTGTTGCAATTTGACTAACACATCACTGGTTTATAGTGAACGTTTGGGAGAATATGGTCAAGGGTCCCTCAGAATTCTCTCCTGTTTTAACTCTTCCTGGTTTAGGTAACAGCACCATATTGGTTTCATAGAAAGAGTTAGGCATAGTTCCATCTTTCACTGTTTTTCCAAAGAGTTTATATTGAATTAGAACTAATTATTCCTTAAATGTTTGGTAGAATTCACTTGTGAATCCAGTCCATCAGGCCCTGGAGATTTTTTCTTGGGGAATTCGATGATGGCTTGTGGTATTTTTTTTTTTTTGAGATAGGGATGTTTAGGTATTTAATCTCCTCTTCATTTAAACTGGGCAACTTATATTTTTGTAAATATTCATCCATTTCACTTAGATAATCAAACTTATTGGCAAAAAGTTGGGCATAATATTTCCAGGTTATTAATTTAATTTCCTCCTCATTGGTAGTGAGTTCACCTTTTTCATTTATGATACCAGCAATTTGCTTTTCTTCCTTCATTTTTTAAATCAAATTGACCAGGGGTTTATGAATTTTATTGTTTTTTTCATAATATCAAATTTGGCTTTATTTATTAATTCAATAGTTTTTTTGCTTTTGATTTTATTAATTTCTCCTTTAATGTTTAGAATTTCCAATTTGGTATTTAATTGCCCAATATTGCATATGACTTTTATTTCATTGTGATATGAGAAGGATATATTCACTATTTCTGCCATTCTGCAGTTGATTATTAGGTTTTTATGTCCTAGTACATGGTCAATTTTTGTATAAGTTCCCCGTACTGCAGAGAAAAATGTATATTCCTTTCTATCCCCATTCAATTTCCTCCATAAGTCTACCATATCTAGTTTTGCTAACAATTTATTTACCTCCTTAACTTCTTTCTTGTTTATTTTATGATTTGTTTTATCTAGATCTGAGAGTGGGGGGTTAAGGTCTCCCACTAGTAGGGTTTTGCTGTCTATGTCTTCCTGTAGTTCTTTCAGCTTCTCCTGTAAGAGTTTGGATGCTGTTCCATTGGGTGAATATATATTCAGTATTGAAATAGCTTTATTGTCCATGGTACCTTTTAGGAGGATAAAGGTTCCTTCCTTATCTCTTTTAATGCTATCTTTTTTTGCAGCTTCTTTGTCTGAGATAAGGATTGCTACCCCTGCTTTTTTTTTTACTTCAGCTGAAGCAAAATATATTTTGCTTCAACCTTTTACCTTTACTCTGTGTGTATCTCTCTGCTTCAAATGAGTTTCTTGTAAGCAGCATATTGCAGGATTCTGGTTTTTGTTCCTCTCTTCTATTCACTTATATTTTAAGGGAGAATTTGCCCCATTCACATTCAAAGTTATAATTATTAATTCTTTATTGCCCTCCATACTTTCTTCCCTCTGTTTGTATTTTCCCCCTTTCCCCTCCCTTTATCCATATTCCCAAGTATTTTGTTTCTGAATACCACCTCCTTCAGTGTGTTTTCCCTCCTATATAACCCCCTCCCCTTTCTTTCTCCTTTCCCTTTTTCCCTTTTCTCTTCCCTTCCTTTTGTTAGTTCCCCTTTTTCCCATGGCCCCTCCCTTTCTCTGTCCCCCTCCCCATTTCCCCTTTTAATCTTTGAAAGGTTAGATGTTTTTAAGTTAACTAAGTATGTTTTAAGTTGACTTTAAGTGAAGTCTGATGAGAAGAAGATTCAGGTATTTTTCATCTCCTCCCTTCTTCCCCTCCATTACCATAGGTATTTTGTACCTGTTAGTATAATGAAATTTACTCAGGTCAATACCCTTATTCCTCCCAGCTCCTTCCTGTACCCCTTTTTAAGGAGGTAGTGTTTTTTTTAGATCATTCTATAATGAGTCATAGAAAATTCTAAGTATCTGTCACTTCTAGCTATGTACATTCTGTCTAATAGAGTTAAAATTCTAGACATTTATTAGAGTCTTTCTTCCAAATGGGGTTAAAGCCAATTACATTCCATTGGATAGCAGTCTCATGGATAGGTCATGAATGTCCTTCACTTCTGGCTAGGTATATTCTCTCTGCTAGAGTTACAATTCTCAAGATTTATGAGAATCTTTTTCCCTATGCTGGAATATAGCCAGTTTCAACTTATTGGATAGCAATGTCCCACTTTTTTTACCTTTTCATGTGTCTCTTGATGTCCAATTTTTATATTTTGCTCTGGTCTTTTCATCAGGAATTTTTGGAATTATTCCATTTCATTAAATGTATATCTTTTTTTTCCCTGGAAGAGAAGGCTCATCTTTGTGGGACAGTGGATTCTTGGCTGCATTCCAAGCTCCCTTGCTCTTCAAAATATCTCATTATAGGCCCTTTGATCCTTTAATGTTGATGCAGCCAGGTCCTGTGTAATCCTTACTGTAGCTCCTTGATATTTAGATTGTTTCTTTCTGGCTCCTTGCAGGATCTTCTCTTTCATCTCATAGTTCTGGAATTTGTCCACAACATTCCTTGGTGTTTTCATTTTAGGGTCTTTTTCTTGAGGGGGATGATGTATTCTTTAAATATCTTCTTTGCCCTCTGGTTCCACGATATCAGGGCAGTTTTCCATCACTAAATCCTGTAATATTAAGTCCAGGCTTTTTTTCTCTTCAATGTTCTCAGGAAGTCCAAAAATTCCTCCACCTATTCTCAAGGTCAGTGGTTTTGCTGATGAGGTATTTTACATTTTCTTCTATTTTTTCTATTTTTTTGATTTTGTTTAACTGCCTCTTGCTGTCTCATGGAGTCATTAGTTTCTACAGACTCCATTCTTTTTTTTAGAGAGGAGTTTTCTTCATTAACCTTATGCAAATCCTTTTCCAATTGGTCCATTCTAATTTTAAAGAGCTTTCCATTTGACCAATTGAGATTTTGAGAGAATTGTTTTCTTTTTGCATTTGTCCAAGTGATTATCTTATAGATTTATTCTCATTTTGTATTTGTACAATTGTATTTTTTAAGGATTTTTTTTTCTTGTTGCAAGGTATTGATTGTCTCTCCCAAATTTTCCAGTTGATTTTTAAACTCCTTTCTTATTTCTTCAAGGAAGTCTTTCTGTGTTGAAGACCAGGTTGTATTCTACTCAGTGGTTCTAGGTCTCTCTGAGTTAGGGTCATTGCCTTCCAAGAATTTTTCTATGGATCCACCTTTCTGCTGACCCTTCATTTTGCTAAAACCTTGAGTTGGGAAGGGGCTGGTTCACAGGGCCTGGGTATCGCTAGAGGGTTTCCTCACTGAGTTAAATTTCTCTGGCTGGCCAGTAGGAGGTGCTAGTTGCTTTCTCTGGAATGTCTGTGACCTTGATTGATGCCTTCTCCCTTAGCTTTCAGGAGGAGTTGGAAGTAATGAGTCCTTTTGCCTTCAATGGATGGTGGGCTTTGCCCTGGCCTATTGTCAGTTGGGCTGTTTCTTCTGCTCACACACCTGTGCTTGAGGCAGAAGTAGTCTGCTATTGTTTATTCTGGGAAGAGGCCTCAGCCTAATGGAGGAGTGGACTCAAAGTTCCTCAGACCAGAGGAGCCCAGGGATGGTGTGTCCACAGCTATCCTGCACTGGAGCTCTCCCCCAAGCCCTGCTGGCAAGCTCCAGAGGGTCAGTGCACCCCTGCTCTGTAGTTGACTCAAGCCCCACCCCCCCTCTAGCCCCACTGCTGATCCAGCAGGTCAGGCTCTCAGGCCCTCAGATTCCCTGCTCCAATTCAGCTGCTAATCTGCCTGATAGGGGCTGATCCACCCTCTACACTCAGACTCACCTGCCTGAATTCCTCCAATGCTGCTGAGGGAGACAAATCCTGAGGTAGATGTTCTTTCTCCTGACTTTTCTTTCTGGGTTTTGTGGGTCGGATTTATTTTAAGAGGTTTGTTTCATATGCTAGATGGGGAAAGATCAGGATACTTTAGAACTGTGCCTGTCTTCTCTCTGCCATCTTGGCTGGAATTCTCTCAGCAGCCATTTTAAAGATTGCACTGCTAATCTTCCAATGTGAGGAAGGGGCTAGAAAAGGTTCCCTAAAAATTTTCTGCTTAACTGACCCTGGGCTGATTACCTCAGCAGTCAGGAATCCCATTGTGCAGTTGAGAGACACATGAAAATATATATATATAAAAAAAAAACCTTCTTCAAATAATATTCCACTCACCATTGGTGCATAGAACATGTGCACACTAGTAGACAACACAAGATCCAATAAACCTGAAAGATGAACAGCTCTTGTTGTTGGAGAACTCAGCAGGAATCATTTTCAAATAGGAGCCCTAAGTGAAACAAGGCAGGCAAATGAAGGCCAGTCTACTTAAGTTAGAGCTGTATACACATTTTTTTCTGGAGTGGTCACAGTGAAGGGGAGCACTGTGAAGCTGGGGTAGCTTTTGCAATCAAAACTAATCTAGTCACCAAGCTCAAAATTCTACCAAAATGAATGAATGGTAGGCTGGTGACAATGAAATTGTCATTTCCAGGAAAATACCATGCCACCATCATCAGTGTCTATGGCAAAACCAGGATGAACTCTGATGAAATAAAAAAAAATTATGAAGACATGGACTTTATTAGTGACAGACCAAAAGAGGATAAGCTGGAGAAGCCTCAGGTTACCTGACATAGCAGGGAGTCCTGGGAAAGAATGGGGTTGGAAACAGAAACTGAAATAGTCACCTACTACTGAAGGTTTATGCATCTCATGAACTTCTCATCACAAACACTATCTTCAATTACCTAAACACAATAAAACTTCCTGAATGTACACTCATAGCAAATATTTCATCTAATAGACTATGTGAGTCTAAAGAAAAGAGACAGACAGGATATGAGAGTGACAAAGGCAATGTATGGTACAGCTTGGGCTGATCATAGACTCATCCTCTCCAAGTTAAATATTTACATTCAAACAAAGTTGAGGCACCAAGGCAAAAGGAATACTAGAAGAATTAATGTCATGAGATTAGTATGTCTTTCTGAGGGGGAATACTTCTTTGTTAACTTGGAAAAAACTGAGCCAACACACCATAGGCATCAGTGAAACATAAAAGTAGTGGGCAGTTTTCAGAGATCTGGTGTGCAGCACTACATTTGCTCATCTGAGTCAGAACACTGGCAAACGTCAAGACTGGTTTGATGAAAATGATGATGATACTAAATGAAAAAATGAGAACTTCATAGAGTTTACTAGCAGGATAATAATCCATTTATAAGACAGCAGCATTTAATCACATCAAAAATAAGGTACAGGGAGAGGGCATATTGGTGGTCATGTGGATAGAGCACAAGCCCTAGAGTCAGGAGGACCTGGATTCAAATTTGACCTCAAACACTTATGGGAAAGTAATGTAATCCCATTACCTTAAGAAAAAATAATTCAGGCAACTAGAATGTAATGACTTTATGGGAAATCAAGTATGAGTCAAGAAAAATTTTAAAAAATAACTTTTGTAAAATGGAAGGAAATGTAAAATATCTCTTTGAAAAAAAGAAACTAACTTGGGAAATAGATCCAGGAGGAAAATTTATGAATGTTTGCTACCTGAAAGCCATGATCAAAACAAAACAAAAACAAAAACAGAACCTTGACCATATGTTTAAGGATATTATAATGGAAAATTGTCTGGATATCTTAGAACCAAAGAATGAAACAGTCATTGAAAGAATTCACTGATCACCGCCTGAAAGGGATTAAAAAAATGAAAATTCAAACAAAACTGTATCCAAATTCTAGAATTATTAGGACAAGGATAAAATAATTCAGGGAGTCAGAAAGAAGCAATTCAAATGCCAACGTGCCACAGTCAGGTTTTGGCAGCTTCAACATAAAAAGTTTAGAGAACATGGAATATGAAATTGTAGAAAACAAAAGAATTGCAATTCCAACCAAGAATCAATTACCCTATAGAAAGAAGGATAAATTTTCAGGGGGAAAAGACAGGTATTAAAAAAAATAGGGCACTTTCAAACTTTCCAGTTGAACATAGTTGAATAGAAAATTCAGTTTTCAATTATAGGATTCAAGAGGTACCAAAAAAGGTAAACAGGATATACATATAAATATATATATATATATATATATGTATACACACACACATATATATATATATATATATATATATATATATATATATATATATATATTTTAGATAGATAGACGGACAGACAGATAGATAGATCAGAGAAGGACTGGTTAAAAGGAAAGAGAAAAGTACAAAAGGGAGGAAAATAGAATGGAGAGTAACAATTGGTAATCATAGCTGTAAATGTGAATATGAATTGAATGAGCTATGCCATAAAATTTAAGGGTATAGCAAAGTGGATTAAAAACCAAAATCCTACAATATGTTGTTTAGAATAAACACTCTATTTGAAGTAGAGAGATACACACAGAGTAAAGGTAAAAGGCTCAAGCATAATATATTATGCTTCAGCTGAAATGAAAAAAAAAACCAGTGGTCTCAATCCTCATCTCAGACATTGCAAAACTAGATCTTATTAAAAGAAATAAGGACAGAAACTATATTTTCTATATTTTAGCACAGGCAAAGAGGTAAAATTTGTACTAACCTTATATAAATCAACTGGTATAAAATCCAAATTCTTGGAGGAGAAATTAGATGAGTTACAGGAACACATAAACTATATTATATACTAGTTAGGAAACTTCAGTCTCCCTTGCTCAAAACTAAATCTACCTACAAAATAAAGAAGATGTAAGTTAAGAAGGGGAATAGAATGCTTGAAAAGTTAGAAATGGATGATCCTTGGAGAAAGCTGTATGGGGATAGAAAGAGATTTACCATTTTCTCAGAGGTACATGACACCTACATAAAAACTGACCATGTATTGCAGCATAAGAAATCAAGAAATCAAGAAATCAAATACAGAAATAATAAATGCATCTTTTGCAGATCATGATACAAGAAACTTCAAACATTATAATGAGCCAAGCAAAGATAGGCTTAAAATTACCTGGAAGCAAAATATCCAAATTTTAAAGAATAAATGTTAAAACAACAAATCATTGAAAGGATCATTAATTTCATCTAAGATAATGACTCCTGAAATGAAGTGAAAGGAGTCATTAGGGGGAATTGTATATCTCTAAATGGTTGCATGAATATAGTAGAGAAAAGAGGGATGCAAAAAAGTTAGGAAAAGGATAAATTAAAATCCCCAAATAAATAAAAAATGGAAATTCTGAACATACAAGGAGAGATTAATAAAATTGAACATTTGTCTTTTTCTACTTCTGTCCTATTAACCAATCCAATAGGAATAGGTTTGTACCTCAGTAGTGTTCCAATGCAAATTTCTCTTTCAATATAGAGTTAAGACAATTTTAAAAATATATTTTAAATGGATTTCATTGTTAAACTCATCTAAAAACAGTTCATATCTCTTGATCATTTATCATTTGGGGAATAGTTCCTATTTTTATAAATATAATTCAATTTTCTATCTTTGAGAAATGAGATCTTCATCAGAGAAATTTATTTCAATTTTTCCCCAGTGTTACAATTGCCAATTGTATTTCCCTCCATGCTAATTGCCTCTCCACTCCCATTTATTCTATTCTCTCTCTGTTTTCGCCCTCTCTTATCTCAAATATATTATCCATTTGACTAGCCACTCCCACAATCTTCCCCACATTCTATCACCTTAATTCCTTCCACCACCAGACCCCTTTCCCCTATCCTTTTTGCTCTCCTATTTTCCTCTAGAGTGAGAGAGATTTTTATGCCCAATTGACCATGGATATTATTCTGAACACCTCCAAAAATATCAAGGTTCAACTCACTTTCCTACCATTCCCTTTCTCTTCTTTGTGAAATAACTTGCCCCAGTTTAACTCTCCTTTCCATTTCCCCCCAGTACATTTCCTATCTCCCCATTAGCTCCATAATTTTTAACATCATATATCTTCAAATTCAACTCTCACTTTTGCCTTGTCTATTTATGCCCCTACTAACTGCTCTAATAAATGAGAAAATTATAGAAGTTATCAGTGCAGGAATACATACAGTTCAATATTATGTCCATTATGGTTTATCTTTCATGTTTACCTTTTTTATGCTTTACTTGAGTCTTTTTTAAATTAAATTTATTTATTTATTTTGAATTTTACAATTTTCTCCTTAATATCCCTTCACTCTTCCACACAGAAGGCAGTCTGTTAGTCTTTACATTGTTTCCATGGTATACATTGATCTGAATTGAATGTGATGAGAGAGAAATCATATCCCCAAGGAAACAAATACAGTATAAGAAATAGAAAAATTACATTATAAGATAACTTATTTTAAAATTAAAGGTAATTGTCTTTGGTATTTGTTCAAAGTCCACAATTCTTTCTCTGGATAAAGATGGTATTCTCCATTGCAGATACCCCAAAATTGTGCCTGATTGTTGCACTGATGGAATGAGCAAGTCCATTAAGGTCACACCTTCATGTTGCTGTTTAGGGTGTACAATGTTCTTCTGGTTCTGCTCATCTCATTCAGCTTCAGTTCATGCAAATCCTTCCAGGCTTCCCTGAATTCATATCCTTCTTGGTTTCTAATAGAACAATAGTTTTCCATAGTGTACATATACCACAATTTGTTCAGCCAATCCCCAATTGATGGACATTCCACTTGAGTCTTTTTTGAAGGATGAAATTTTCTGTTCAGTTCTGGATTTTCTTCAGAAATATTTGAAAGTTCTTTAGTTCCTTGTTTCATTGAATATCTATCTGTTCCCCTGAAAGAGTAATTTAAGCTTTGCTGATAGTTGACTTTTGGTTGTACCCCAAGCTCCTTTGTCTTCTTGAATATCATATTCCAAGACATACGATCCCTTAATGAGGAAGTTACTCGATCTTGGGTTGCCATGAATGATATTTGAATTGTTTCTTTCTGACTGCTTGCAATAGTTTCTCCTTGAATTGGTAGTTCTGAAATTTGACTATCATATTCCTGTGTGTTTTTGTTTTGGGATCTCTTTTAGGATGGTATTAGTGGATTCTTTTAATTTCTATACCCCTTCCTTCTAGGATATCAGAGGAATATTCTGGGATAATATCCTGAAAAATGATGCCTATATTTTTGGTCATAATTTTCAGGTATTCCAATAATTTTAAAATTATCTCTTCTGGATCTATTTTCCAGTTCAGTTACTAAGACTTCCTTCTACTCATTATCCTTTTGGAAGACATTTTTCCATTTTGTTCAGTATGTTTTTTAAGATTTTATTTTCTTCAGTATTTTTTTTTCATATCTTCAAATTACTGACTTGGTTTTCATGATTCCCCCATATTGCTCTCATTTCTTTTCACAATTTTTGTTTTAGCTTGCTTCCTTGATTTTCAAAATCTCTGGTGAGCTTTTCCATTGACTGAGAACAATTCATATTTTTCTTAGAGGCTATGGATAGAGACGTTTTGATTTTGTTGTCTTCTGAGTGTGTATTTTGATCCTCCAAATGCTGAAAGTAGTTGTCTATGGTGTTTTTTTCTATTGCTTTGTCATTTCCCCAGTCTATGACTTGATTTTAACTCTTTGTTAAAAGTTGAACTCTGCTTCAAGATGGAGGACATACTATCCCCAACTTTTGAGAGTTTTTTGCAGCTGTTTTGAAAGATGGCCCCAGGGACCTGCATAGAGTCTTATGAGAGGTGATCACAAGCATTCTTTACTGCCCTAGAACTGTGAAGAAAGACTCTGCTCCACTGCAAGCAGAAATCTCTCTTCCATTTCTCCTTCTTTTTCTGATACTGGGGTCCCAGAATATGACTTGAATCTTAGTATGGGCAAATCAGCAGAAATCTGCCTCAGGGATAGCAAAGAGACATCTGAAATCTTCCCTTACCCCCTTAACTTCTGATTGATGAATTTTCTGGAATCAGCTTATACCTGGTGCCCTGGGATTGGATCACTGTTTGTGTTTCACTCTCATTCTGGTGTAGCAGAGTGTTCCTCCTGTCCTTTCAAGTTGTTACTGGTATTCTGTGCAGAGAGTTCTGGAACCTGCCACTGCAGTCACAGATTCAGGAACTGTACAGTCTATTCCTGGATGAGTGAAGTAGGTTTACTCTAATGTAGTCTAGGCTGTGCTGCAAAACCATTCTAAACAGTAAAAAATAGTCTTCCCACAGACCTTTCCATTTTCTTAGACTGGAAAATTGTTTCATCTTGTCTTTATTGTGGGTTATACCACTTGAGAATTTGTTTTAAATTATTATTTAAAGGTATTTGGAGGACATCTGGGTCATCCAGTGGATAGATAGAGCACTGACCCCGAAAGTAGGATGACCTGAAGTCAAATTTGACCTCAGACATTAATAATTAACCTAACTGTGTGACTTTGAGTAAGTTACTTAACCCAAATGACTTGCAAAAAAAGTTATTTG
This sequence comes from Macrotis lagotis, assembly GCF_037893015.1. Classification (NCBI taxonomy): domain Eukaryota; kingdom Metazoa; phylum Chordata; class Mammalia; order Peramelemorphia; family Peramelidae; genus Macrotis; species Macrotis lagotis. The sequence goes on along the minus strand of NC_133658.1, from coordinate 770,196,278 downwards.
GAGTTGTTTGTGGTAGAAGTCCCTGCCTTTATGTCACATTTTGAGCTTGTCTTTTTACCTTTCATTAATTTAATTTTAAAAAAGAGGGAGAAATCAAATTACCAGAATCAATAATGGAGAAGGTGAATACCCCATTAATGAAATGGAGATTGTAATTCTTATTTAAAAATATCTAGCCAAATGAAAGTGAATAAATTAGACAATCAAATGAAAAGGATGAATTTTTGCAAAAATTTAAGTTGTCTATATTAACAAAAGAAATATTTTAATAACCCCATTTCAGAAAATGGGTATTGATCAAGTTACAATGAACTCCCTACCAAAATAAACAGACTCAGAATTCACATGTGAATTTTACTAAACATTCAAAGTACAATTAATTTCAAAACTATATAAATTATTTGAAAAATATATGAAAAAGAAATTCTGCTAAATTCTTTCTATGATTTAATATGGTGCTGACACCTAGTCCAGGAACAGTCAAAGCAAAGAAAGGAAATTATAGACTAATTTCCCTAAGAAATATTAAAGAAATATTTTAAATGAAAAAATTAGCAGAGTTTTTAGTAAGCCAATCAGGTTGGATCTATACTAGGAATTCAAGGATAGTTTAATATTAAGAAAAAGAGCAAAAAATGTTTTTTCTCAGTAGATGCTGAAAAAGTTTTTAACAGAATACAGAACCCATTCCTATTTAAAAAAAAAAAACACTAGAAAGAAGAGGAATAAATGGAGATTTTCTTAAAACGATAAAGAATATCCACCTAAAACCATGAACAAGCATTGTTTGAAATGGTGAAAAACTAGAAGAATTTGCAATAAGATTGGGGTGAAACAGGGATACCATTATCACCACTATTATTCAATGTTGTATTAGAAATGTTAGCTCTAATCATTGTAGCTGAAGTCTTTCTGCTTTTCTTGGAGTTGAGCTCTTTATGGCTTCTGAAATTCAGTTATCCAGGTACAGTTCCCAGGACAGCAAGCTGTCCAGAAAGTAAAGGGGAAAGATTTCTCTCCACCTGGGACACTTCTTCCTCCTCAACTCAATTTTCAAAGAACCTAGGCCTTGCCTAGGTAAAGAGCCTTGAGTCAGAGAGAATATCTACTTGGACCTGAAGACCCTCACCCTAGACTGATTCAGTGGGCCCTCATATCTCAAACAGTGACCCCTGTCTTCCCAAATGGCTCCAACATTTTCTTTTGCTTTTAAAGCCTCCTCTTTCAATTTGACTCCTGAGGATGATCACTTCTTAGTCTTTCATCCATAGGAATCATGTCTATGCTGTCTTTCTAACTGCCAAGCATGCCTCACACATATACAAATTCTCCTTCTCTCTGTTTCTTATAGTCAAGCTCTTCCTTATGGATACTGAAGGTCCAGGAAACCCTTCAGATTGTGTCTTGTCTGTGAAGGTCTGGGTCAGAGCCCTGAAGTCTTCCCCAGCTCCTGTCCCTTGCAACATATGGTTTATGATTTCTATATCTCTTTTAGTTAGATCTATTTTTGATTTTGCTTTTGATGAGATTTTCTTCATTGTAACTGAATTTTTTGTAAATATATTTTTGTATGAATGATGTTTTTTATACATTATTAAAATATTCTTGTTTAAGAGTAAGCATAACACCACCCCCCCAAATATAAACCCTAATGAGCAATAAAGTAAAGGAAAGGGGAAAAAAATAAAAAAAGTATGCCTCAGTCTGTCTTCCAATACCACCAGCTCTGTCCTGGGGGGATCACATTTTTTATGATAAGTCCATCACAAAAGCTACTTCTGTATTTTTCCACCATTGTCATTCCTGATCACAACTCCCTCCATTCATACTCCCCCATAACATATACTATATTTTCTCTCTCCTTTCACTCTATCCCTCTTTTTTGAATATGGTGTAGGGTAGCTGAGTGGTGTAGCATACTGCTCACCAACCCTGGGGCCAAGAGGCCCCAAGCTCACACACCACCCATAAGGTCCAGCAAACACCCAGACCTGTGGTCCTGGTCAGGCCATCCAATCCCAGCCCCTTGCAAGAAGCAAAAAAGAGAATGTGTTATATCTGACCACTCTCCCCCATGGTCCACCCTCTCCTCCATCACTCAGATTACCCCCTTCCCCCTGTCCCCCTTCTCTCCCTTTTACTTTAGATGTCTATACCCTATTGAGTAATATATGCTATTTCCTCTCCACGTCACCTCTGATGAGAGTGAAGGTTCCCTCATTCCCCTTTCCCTTTCCCTCTTCCATATCATTGAAATAGTTTATTGCATTAAAAAAATTGTCATATGAAATATTTTAGTCTATTCAGCCTCTCCTTTCTCTTACTCCCATTAAATTTCCCTTTCAGCCATTGACTCCATTTTTACAATATATTATATCTTCCAATTCAGCTCTCTCCTGTGCTTCATTGATAAAATCTACTTCTACCTGCTCTATTGAATGAGAAGTTTCATATGAATATTTTCAGGAATACATGAAATTCATCATCATTTCATCATTAAGTCGCTCATATTTTACCCTCCTCTTCCACTCTTCTAGGCTTCACCTGAGTCCTGTACTTCAAGGTCAAACTTTCTGTTCAGCTCTAGTTGTTTCAATGTGAACAATTGAAATTATCCTGGTTCATTGAAAGTCCATCTTTTCCCCTGGAAGAGAATGTTCAGTTTTGCTGGATAGTTGATTCTCATTTGCATTCTGATCTCTTTTGCCTTCCAGAATATTCTATTCCAAGCCCTTAAAACCACTAATGTAGTGATCCTGACTGAAGTGTCAAGACATTTGAAATGTGTCCTTCTAGCTGCTTGTAATATTTTCTCTTTGAATTGAGAGTTCTGGAACTTGACTATAATATTCCTAGGGGTTGATTTTTTTTGGATCTATTTCCTGGGGAGATTGTTGGATTCTTTCAATTTCTACTTTGCCTTCTGCTTTTAGGATCTCTGGAAAGTTTTCCTGTTGTAATTCTTTAAAAATGATCTGATCTCAAGGCTCTTTTCCTCATCATGACTTTCAGGTAGTCCAATAATTTTTAAATTATCTTTTCTAAGTCTGTTTTCTGGATCAGTTGTGATGTTTCACATTTTCTTCTAATTTTTCAGTCTTTTGGTGTTGAAGTATTGTATCTTGACTTCTCATAAAGTCAATAGCTTCCTTTAGCTCCATTCTACATCTAAAGGGTTTGTTTTGCTCAGAGAGCTCTCTTATCTCTTTTTGCACCTGGCCAATTCTGGTTTTTAAAGTATTCTTCTCCTCAATAACTTTTTGAACTGTTTTATCTATTCGACTTTTTCTGGTTTTTAACATGCTATTTTCTTCAGCATTTTTTGGATATCCTTGACAAAGCTGCTGATTTATTTTTCACATTTTTCCTAAAACTCTCTCATTTCTTTTCCCAGTTTCTCTCTCACATGATTTTCAAAATATTTTTTGAGCTCTGTCATGGCCTGAGTCCAATTTCTGTTTTTTTTTTTTGTTTAGAGTCTTTAGATGCAGGAGCTTGTAATTACTCATCTTCAGATTGAGTATTTTGATCCTTCTTGGGATCAGAGACAATGTGTTTTTCAATGGTGTTCCTTTTTTTCTCTGTTTCCTCATTTGCCCAGCCTGCACCTAGTTTTGGGGTGCTTCCTGAGCTTTTGAGCATTATTGGGACACCCCCTCACAAGGATCTCAGTGTGTCAAAATCTGTCTTCCCTCTTGATCTGTGAATGACCACAAGTGGACCTCTCTGCCACAGGGCTGAGGTGGGATGAGCCCTGCTGTTCTTTGGGGGGCCTAGACTGTGATCAGGATCTGAATGTGGTCAGAGTCCCAGAATCCTGTTCCAGGTACAGAGGACAGAACTCAGAAGTATCTCTCTACTCCCCTACCTTTGGTAGGCTGAACTATGAAGGCTCAGTTGCCTAGGGACTCCTGCTTACCAGCTCTGCCTGCTTCTGAATCCTGAATGTGGGCTGCTGTGGCCACAGCTACTTGCTGAGTGCCCTGGGGGCTAGGCTTCACATGCTCTCTCTACAGAGGTTCCCCCCCACTACCCCAACCCCAACTTATTTTCCAAGTTGTGCCTGTTGCTCCTTGGGATGTAGGTCAGGAAACTGCCCTTGCTGCTGTGAGCTGTGAAGTCACCTTGGGGCTGCCTCCAGGAGACTAAAGTTCCCTCACTCTGGTGGGCCACCCCTCTAACCCCATGGAGTGGAGCCTTTCCACTATTTTCCAGGTTACCCTGGTCTGGAGAATTGCCTCACTGGATCCCTCTATGGGTTCTGTCTCTCAAAAATTTATTTAGAGTCATAATTTTACAATTTTTGAAATATTATGGAAAGAACACCTGGGAGAGACTCTTCTCCTGTTTCCATCTTGGCTCCGCCCCCCATTTTATGAAATCTTGATTGCTAGTACTTCTTTGTTTCAAATCCAGATAATGGTTTCTACTTGAGGACAAGTTTTTCGTGTGTGTCCTTCTCTGCTTCAAATGTGCTTCATGTAAATAGAATATTGTAGGATTCTGCTGTTTAATCCATTCTGTTTGCATTTTCTACTTTATTGGCTGAGTTCATCCCATTCAATTTATAGTTAAAATCAATAGCTATATATTTCCCTCAACACTATTTTCACTTGTATATAAGCACTTTTCTCTCTCTCTTAACCTCCTCCTTTCTTCCTCACCAGTGTTTTTCTTCTGATTACCCCGTTCCCCATGTACTGTTCCTTTCATCAGTCTCTCTTTGGCCTTATATTGTGCCTACCCCTTCCTTATAGATGCTTTCTCTATGCAACTAAGTGTATCTTTTACTCTCTTTGAGTCAATGTTGATGAAAATAAAGTTTAAACTTTGCTCCCTACCCTCCCATTTTCCTCTCCATTATAATGACTCTTTCATGTCTCTTTTGTGTGAAATGATTTGCCCCATTTAATTCTTCCATCCTTTTATCATTGTAATTTTCTTTCTTATCACTTTTATTTTTGAAGTGGCAAAATAATCCCATCAAAGTCAGCCTATATCCACAGCCCCTGTCTACATATACTCTTTTTACTTGTTCTTAGAGTAATAAAGCTGATAAGAGTTACCAAAAAATGAAAGAAATGTTAGTTTTAGCAATAAGAGATGAAAAAGAAATTGAAGGAACTAGAACAGGCAATGAGGAAAAATACCTCATTTTTTGCAAATGACATGACACTTAGAGAATATTAGAAAATCAACTAAAAATCTACTTTGAAAAAACTGACAACTTTAGCAAAGGAGCAGGATATAAAATAAACCCAAATAGATCATCAACATTTCTTTATATTACATATAAATGACAGCAGCAATTTATAGAGCTGGAAAACTAGTAGCAAAATTCATCTGGAAGAGTAAAATTTCAAGAATATCAAGGAAATAAATGTTTTTAAAAATGAAAAGAAAGGTAGCCTAATTATACCTAATTAAAACTATATTATAAAGTGGCAGTCATCAAAACTTTCTGTCTACTGACTAAGAAATACAGTGGTGGATGGGTGGAATAGATTAGGTGTAAAAGAAACAATAATAAATGACTATTTTGATGTTTGATAATCCCAAAATTTCAAACTTCTGGGATCAGAACTCAATATTTGACAAAAAATACAAGGAAAATTGAAAATAGTAAAGTAGAAACTAGACACGGACTTACACCCTATACCAAGATAAGATCAAAATGGGCACAGGATTTAGATATAAAAGCTAGGATAATATGTCAATTAGGAAAAGAAATAATAGATTATGTATTAGATCTATGTAGAAGGGAGTAATTTAGGTCCAAACATGATATAGAAAACATCAGAAAATGCAAAATGGATTATTTGTTTATTCTAAATCATAAAGGTTTTATACAAATAAAACCAATGTGGCAAAGATTAGAAGGAAAGCTGGTAAACAATTTTCCATTAGTATTTCTGGTAAAAGACTCACTTCTAAATATATAGAATGCATCATATTTATAAGAATACAAATCATTTCCCATTTTATAAATGAAAATACAAATAAGTATATGAACAGTCAGTTTTCAGAAGAATAAATTAAAGCTACCTATAGATCATTACTGATTAGACAAATGCAAATTAAAACAACTCACACCTATCAGATTGGCTAAAATGATATAAAAGGAAAATAATCATTGTTGGATTCGATGTGGTAAAACTGGGAAATTTATGAACTGTTGCTGGAGTGGTGAATTGATCCAACCATTATGGAGAGTAATTAGAACTATGTCCACACAGGAATAAAACTGTGTATAACCTTTTATTCAGCAGTACCAGTACTAGGTTTGTATCCCAAAGGGAATATTAAAAAAAAGGAAAAAGATGCACATGCACAAAACTATTTATAGCAGGTCTTTCTATAGTGAAAAATAATTGCAAATTAAGGGATGTCTATCAATTAGGAAATGGTTGAACAAATTGTGGTATGTGAATGTGAGAGAGGACTATTATTCTGTAAGAAATCATTAACAGTCTGACTTAAGAAAAGTCTGGAAACTGATGTTGAATGAAGCAAACTGAATCAGGAGAAGTGTACACATTAACAGCAACACTGCATGATGATCAGATATTTGTTACATAGCTCCTCTCAGTATTTCAGGGATCAAAGATGATACTCAAAGATTTATAATGGATAATGCCATTCACATCCAGATAAAAAAAGCTACACAAATGAATAAATAAACAAACAAACCAAAAACCTAAGGTGTTGGAATGTGGACAAAAGCGTGGTGTTTTCACTTTATAAAACATGTCTCATATATTTTTCTTTTTCTCACATTTTTGTCCATTAGTACTTATTTTTCTTTCACATGTCTAATAGAGAAATATGACAAACATGATTGTGCATCTATAACCAGATTACTCAGTATCTTGGGGAGGGTGAGAGACATAAGAGAGATAGAAAAATGTGGAACAAAATGGCTTACATAAAAATGTTGAAATAGATAACTTCATGTAATTGGAAAAAATCAAATAGATCAACATTAAAAATAAATTAAAGAAGCAAAGATGGCAGAGTAAAGGCAGGAATACACATGAGTTATCCCCCAAACCATTCCAAATATCTTTAAATAATGATTCTAACCAAATTCTAGAGTGACAGAAACCCCACAAAGACTGAATGAAATGATTTTCCAGCTCAATACAACTTGGAAAATCTGCAAGAAGGGTCATTTACACTGAGGTAAGAAAGGACCCACAGTGCATCCCAGGCTGTACCCAAGCAAACCAGTTACAATGAGTCAGGAAAAGACTGCAGGGTGCCAATGTCAGTGGGGAATACCTGAATCCATAGTAGCTGTCTTGATTTCCAGATCATTCAGCCCAGGAATTGTCAAGATAACTTTGAAAGTCAGCAGAAAAACTCTGCCAAACCAAGTTGATAGGAGAACCCAGTTCAGTGCAGAGCTCTGCACAAACCTGGATCCATGGTACCAATAGCAGGTCTTAGGTGGCCCCTGTAAGGGAGCCAGCCTGTAGTTGCTTCCAGAGCTCTCAGTCCATGGGTGAGTGTGTTGGGGAAGAATACACAGGGGTCTTTGCTATCCCTGGGGCAGGACTCTATTGCTTTGCCCACACTTGAATCCAGGTTGTCTAAGGCCTCAGATTCAAGAAGAGGAGCAGAAGCAAAACATAGCTTACTGCTTTATTTTTATTAGTTAATTAATTTTGTATATTTTTAAGTTATACAATTTCCTTCCAACCTCCTTTCCTGCCACCCTCCACTCAGTGGCAAACAGTCAGGTTAATATTGTACATGCATATTTGTGAAAAGGTGTTTACATATCATTTATTTTCAGTATAAGGAATTAGGCTTAAGGGAAAGAGATATATAAAAGATAATTTTCATGAAGTGTTAATGAGATTCTGAAGGTTTGTTCTTTTGTTTTGTTTTGTTTTGTTTTTCTTTCTCTGGATGGGGATAACATTCTGAGCTTACTGCTTTAGCAGAGCAGGACCCTCTTTATGATTCTAGGGCAGAGGGGAGTGTTTGTTTTCATCCACAGACAAGAGCACAGACCAGGAGAGAAATCAGTCTTTCATAAGACCTTAAAGGAATTGAGACCTTACAGTCCCCTAGTGGATATCCCTGAATATACCTATTCATTCTCTACTCTGGAAGCAGAGTCCCACCTTGAAATAGAGTTAAAATCAAGTTATATGTTGGGGAAATGAGCAAAAAAACAGAAGAATAAATCTGACTATTGGGAAATATTTTGTTTCTATGGAGGATCCAAATATATACTCAGAAGAAGATAAAGACATAATTTCTCACCCAGAGATTCCAAGAAAAAATTGAATTGGTCACAAGCTGTGGAAGAACTCAAAAAAGATTTTGAAATTCTGTTATTTGAAATTCAATAATCAGAAAGAATAATGAGAGCAATGCAAGAAAATCATGAAAGCTGATTAAGCAGCTTGGTGAAGAAGACAACAAAATATTTAAGCATACAGCATTTTCAAAACTAGTTCAGATCAAAAGGAAAAAGGCCAGTAAGGTGAATAATGCCTTAAAAAGTGAATTTATCAAATGGAAAAGGTGGCACAAAAGTGCTCTGAAGAAAATAATTGATGACTGAGAAATGAAGAAACCAGAAAACAAAACCAAAAGAATGAAGAATTAGAAGAAAATGTGAAATATTTCATTGGAAAAACAACTGACCTGGTAAACAATCCAGCAGAGATAAGCTTAAAATTATTGAAATATTTGAAAATCATGGCCAAAATAAAGAGTATAGACATCATTTTTCAAGAAATTATCCAGGAAATCTCTCCTAATATCCTAGAAGCATGGAGTAAAATAGAAGTTGAAAGAATCCAATAATTACCACTTGAAAGTTAACTCAAAACCAAAACTCCTAGGAATATTATACTCAGTTTCAGAATTCCTAAATCAAGGCAAACAAATTCCCAAACAATTCCCAAATAAATCAATCAGCTAGGAAGAAACAAGTCAAATAGCCTGGAGCTACAAGCAGGATAACAAGTTTTGCAATTTCTACATTAAGGGATTATAGGTCTTGGAATATGATATTCCAGAAGGCAAGAGATCTTGGATTACAACCAAGAACTTACTACCCAGCAAAACTGAACATCCTCTTTCATGGGAAAAGATGGACAATAAATGAAATAGGGGACTTTCAAAGTGTTGTGATGAAATGTCCAGAGCTGAACAGTTTGATTTTCATGTATAGACTCAGGTGAATCTCTGAGAGAGTGATGCTGAACTATTTGTATTTCTGCATGGGAGTGATATTGATAACTCATATGAACCTTCTCATTTATTAGGGCAGTTAGAAGGACAAAAAAATATAAGGCATAGTTGGCAGTAGAATTTGAAAGTATAATATGGTAAGAAGATGAAGTTGGAGAGAAAGGGAAAAGATAGATAAAATGGGGTTTGTTATTTCACATAAAAGAGGCAAGAAAAAATTTTTGCAGTGTACAGGAAAATGGGAAAGGGCAGGGGGAGTAAGTGAGCCTTATTCTCATCAAAAGTGACTCAGAGAGGGAATAACATACACCACTGTTGGGGGTGGGGGGAAGAGGCTTGGCGGTCGCTTAGAGGGGGAAACATAATCACCTTATAAGGGAATGTTACAGAACTCGGCCCCTCATTGAGTAAGAGTTCATGGGAGGGAGGACAGAGGGGATAAAAGTGTCTGCTGAGAGGTTGGGGAGAGCGGTAATGTGATCACAGAAGAATAAAGACTCATTATCCACCTCAGGCGCTCTGTCTGGTTCTTCCCCCATCAAAGAGTGGGGGCCGGAGGTACCCCGAAGACTCATCATGCGTTGGACTGGTGAGTAAGAGGACGGACTAGCATAAAGAAGCCGGCGTTGTAAATAAAAACCCGGCAAGTGGCACCCGGAACAGGGACCTGATTTTGCTAGGGAACGTCTGAATCCGCTGGTCGGATTCTCCAGACAGCCTCGGTCGTTTCTGACCGGGAGGAAGGAGAGGGCGTTTACTCTCAGATATTGCCTGAGGGACATATCCCTATTGTGTTGACTATGCTTCCTTTCTCTTCCCTTTCTCCTTCTGCTCTAATCACGCTCCTTGCCGTGCTGGCCTGTCTGATTGTGCCCTGCTGCCTCCTTCTCTTTTGCCGAACGGGAACTTTCCAGTTCTGCCACCTGTTAGGATTGCAGCCTCGGCTAGTAGACAGCATGGGGGGCCGGAATAGTATTCCCGCCTTTGAGCCGGAGGAAAAAGAGGTCGTTGCAGCGCAGCTTTATAAACTCTGCGCTAAGCATGGCTGTAAATTACCTATCAAGACGTGCCGTGCTTTTGTTGAAAATATCTGGAACATCTGCCCTTGGGTGCAACATAGTGGGATCCAACCAGATAAATGGAAGGTGGTAGGGCAGCAGATGGCCTCCTATGATGACACCTGCCCGGGAAAACTGACCCCTGAGGATTTTACAGTGTATAAGATAGTGGATGCAGCCCTGCATCCCCAGAAGGTGACTTTGGCACGACCAATCAGCACTCAGGTGGGTAGCTCGTTGGCGGGATCGGATTCAGAGAGCTCAGAGGAAGAGGGAAGGCCACCCCCTCCCCTGTATCCATGGGAGGAACTTAGAAGAAACAATGGGGGAACAAGGGGCCCCCAGGGAGAAGAAAATGCCGCATGCCCCTCCTTACCGAGACAGAATGAAAAGGGGGAGGGCGATGAATGTGGCACACTTAGAGATTCAGGGCCGGAAGTTTCCGAGCGCGGGAAGGGAGGGGTGCAAACAGTCCTCAGGGGTGGCAGGAAGAGGAGCGTGAGTAGGTGGGACCGGGAGGCTGCTGACGAGGAGGGAGAAGTCCGCGCTGATTGGACAGCTGCCGCGCCCCAGACTTGGCGGCCCAGCCAGGAAACAGAGGCAAAAAATCCCCCGTGTTCCTTCAGAGATCCCCTCAAGGGCTCCGCCCATCCGGCCTACTTGCCACCAGTGCCTCCATAGCAATAGAGAAAGGGGAGGAGGTGGACTGGGATGACTGGGGCCTCTACCCGGTATTTACGGACCCCCTTACCGGAGCCCGAGACTACCGCCCTGTCCCTTTTAAGATGCTTAAGGAACTTAAGGAGGCCGTGACTAAATACGGCCCAAGCTCCCCTTATGTAAAAAGACTGATGCAAAACCTCTTTGCTACGCACCCTTGGACCCCTGCTGACTTTGACGAAATTGCAGCCGCGTGCCTAGATGCCTCCTCATATTTAGCTTTTAAGGCTCAGGCCCGCAGAGAGGCCTCTAAGCTGGCAAAATCCCGGGGTTATACTCCCCTGGATTTAGCCATTGACCTCCTGTGTGGAACTGGAGCCTATACTGACCCTGCTGTTCAGGCCCGGTATGGCCAGTTTGAGCTAGAGACTGTTAAAGAAACACATGTTGCAGCTTGGGATAAGATTGGAGCCATGAAAGGGGGGAGAGCCACACAGAAGTTGGTTGGGCTGAAGCAGAGAGCAGATCAGACACCCCTCTCATTTGTGAACGAGGTTAAAGAGACAGTGACTCGTATAATGGGAGACACCCCGGGATCTGATCTACTTATGAGACAATTGATTAAAGAGGGTCTTCGCCCCAAAGGGATCGCAGCCATTAGCAGCCTTCCCCCCGACGCTTCATTAGAAGAAATTGTTGACAAATTGCTGGACATGCCCAGCGAGGATTCAATTCAAGCCTTAGTGACTACCATGGAGAACCGGGAGGATAGCCTCCTGACCGCCCTTCGCGGTATGCAGGTGAGACCCACCTGTTTTGGGTGCGGAAAGCCAGGGCACCTCAAAGCACAGTGCAGGCAGCGGCCCCCCTCCACTTCAGTTCCGACCTGTTATTCCTGTGGAAAGCCAGGTCACATAGCCAGGTTCTGCCGATCCAAAGGGAAGTCGGGAAAAGGGAAAGGGAGGGGCCCGGCCGCGGGCCCCCCCCCCCCCCCCGTGCTCGAAGACAGCGGCCCCATTACTGTGACTATCCCCGTGAGGGTTGACTATAGAGAAGGGACACAGCAGAGAGAGATCGGGCCTTGGGAAACCTCGATGATTCCCATCGAGCTAAATATTTTCCCAGCGCTCATCACAGGGGCTGAGAGATGTGTGGACTTAGTCACCCATACCCAGGTCATTTTTGGTCCCGGAAGTCCCACATCCGTAAGGGTCACAAACCCCCACCCCTTTCCCACCTTGGTAAAACAGGGCCAAGAGGTGGGAAAGGCGCTGCCCTTGCGGGCCCCTCCCGCTCATGTGAACTGGGTCCACCCGGTCAGCTCTGGGCGACCACTGTTAACCATCACGGTGGAAAATCAGAAGCTCGAAGGGATAATTGACACTGGAGCCGATTGCTCTGTCATAAATAGGGGACAGTGGAGGCGCGAGTGGCCACTCCTACAGAGCCCTCAAGCAGTGATGGGGGTGGGGGGCAATAGATCTGTCATGAAAGCAGCACACGCCTTACGGTGGTCAGCTTTGGAAGAATCTGGACTCTTCACCCCACTGTGCCTACCCGACCTCCCTTATGCATTATGGGGTAGAGATATCTTGAGCCAGCTTAACCTGACACTTGCCACCCCTGATAGCCTGCAGGGAAATTAATTGGGGCCACTCTAGAGATGAGCTTTTCCCCCAGAATAACATGGATTAATAAGAAACCTATTTGGGTTGAGCAGTGGCCCCTGACAAAAGAAAAGCTCATCGCCCTCACAGACATAGTAATGACCCTCCTGCGCGAGAACAAAGTGGAACCGTCCCTTAGCCCGTATAACTCCCCTGTCTTTGTCATAAAAAAGAAAGGGGGGAGTTGGAGAATGTTGATTGATCTTCGGGCAGTAAATGCCAACATGGTACCCATGGGGACCCTCCAACCTGGTCTCCCTATGCCCACTGCAGTCCCGCAAGGGTGGACTATTATAGTGATTGATGTTAAAGACTGCTTCTATAGCATTCCCCTCCACCCGGAGGACAAAGAAAAATTTGCCTTTTCCCTCCCCGCGATCAATTTCCAAGCCCCCAGTAAACGTTATCAGTTCACCGTCCTACCGCAGGGAATGGCCAATAGCCCCACCCTGTGCCAGCTTTACATGGATACTCTGCTACATCCTATCAGAAAAGAATTCCCGAATTGCATGCTCATACATTACATGGATGATATCTTGATTGCAGCACCTTCTGTGACGGGGGCTCGGGCTTGCTTGCAACGCACCACCCATGTCCTCCGCAAGAAGGGGCTTCACATAGCCCTGGAAAAGGTACAGATGGATTTCCCCTATGATTACTTGGGGCATAGGATTTTTCCGGGAAAGATTAGTAGGGCACTTCCTCCAATCAACGTCGAGGGATACACTACTCTTAATGATTTTCAGAGGCTTGTTGGCGCCATACAGTGGCTGCGTCCCGCTATGCCCCTCCCATCCTCCTTAATGCAACCTCTATATGATGTCCTTAAAGGCGACTCCCATCTGTCATCCCCTAGAAGTTGGATCCCCGAGGCAAGACAGGCGCTCTCGGAAATTTTCCGCAGAACCTCTTCCTTCTTGGTTCAATACGACCCGGAGTCGCCTGTCCTCTTCCACACACTGGGGGACAGTTCCCTGGGCTGGGGATGTTTATTCCAGAGACATGGATGCCTTGAATGGCTATACCCCCGGACCACTAAGAGCATCATCCGGGACCGGTGGGAGGCCCTGGCCTTATTTTGCCTTCAGGCCTCAGAGCGATGCCAGCGTCTCTTTGGCCTCTTGCCTGTCCTCAACTTTACCCTCCCAGAGGAGGTGACCAACTTGCTAGTTGATAGATCTATCGCTTGGGCCACTGTCCTGACTACCCTCTCTCAGACCAGACTCACGCCACCTCCCGTGGTTAGAGTGTTCGCTGAACTGCACCTTTCCCGCCCGCGCCCTCTAGTGTCCCCAGAACCAGTGACCGGCCCTAATGTCTTCACTGACGCTACCAGGTTGGGCCGTGCTGTGGTCCATGACCCTGCTAGACCCGCCACCTGGATTTTTGATACCCCCTTTGACTCCACTCAGAAGAATGAACTATATGCTATACTTCAGGCTTTCCGTCTCTACAGAGACACCCCTTTTAATCTTATTACTGACAGTATGTATTGTGCCATGCTAATCCCTCGTTTAGAAGATGCCTTCATTTCCTCGACTTCTTCCATTAGCCCACTCCTTACACAGCTACAATCCTCCCTCCGTGATAGAAACCACCCCCTGTTTGTTCTTCACGAGCGCTCTCACGTTTCTTCCACCGGCCCCATATTCCAGGGCAATGCGGAGGCAGATAGGGCTCTCTTGTTAAACCTGTCCACACCTGCCCAGCTGGCACATGGTAAGTATCACTTGTCATCCAGGTCGCTCCGGCGCCTATACAGCATTCCCCGGAAGGAGGCTCGCCAAATTGTGCGCTCCTGCACTTCTTGTGCTCCCTTTAGACAAGCCCTCCCCGCGGAGGGGTCTAACCCACGTGGGGACGGCCCCAATGCTCTTTGGCAGATGGACATTACTCACCTGGGTCGTAAGTACATCCATGTCTCGGTGGACACCTTCTCCTCCTTCACCTTCGCCTCTCTACAGCCAGGAGAAGCGGTTAAACACGTTCTCTCACATCTATATGCCCAGATGGCTGTCTTAGGCGTCCCCTCGGCTATCAAAACCGATAATGGGCCCGCCTACACCTCGAGAGCCTTTGCTTCCTTTTGCAAAGAATTTTCCATTTCCCATTCCACCGGGATCCCTTATAATCCCACTGGCCAAGCTTTGGTAGAAAGAGCAAATCGCACACTCAAAACTACGCTCTTTAAACAGAAAGGGGGAGTTGGCAGGTCACTGACCCATTCAGACCTGTCTCAGGTACTATTTACCATGAATTTCCTACAAGTCAGGGATGACGGCACTACAGCCGCCCAGAGATTTTTCTCCCCAAAAGGACATGCTAAGAAAGAACCAACGCTCCTGCCCTCTCCCACCAAGGCCCTACCAGGCTCTAAAGTCATGTGGAGAGATGAAGAGGGAGGTTGGCATGGCCCTGTAACGGTAAAGAACAGAAGACAGGGCCACCTGTCATTTCATCCCGAGGATAAGATAGAAGAGCCAGAAAGATGGCTCCCTGTTTACAAGATAAGAGACCTTGATTAATGCCCAACCCTACGGGGTGAGAGGAATTTCTTCCTTTTTCAGGCCTTCTGATTCGTAGGGATCCTTGGAGGTGCTCCATCTGAAGGAAATCCGACATGGGGAATACTCCGAGTTATTCCCTCTCCCCTTCTGGTAGCACGGAACTCCCCGATCTACCCTCACCTGCTAGTGACCAATACATCAATGGGGCTCCCTTCTGCATATATGGACCCCGCTAAAGCACCGGTCCAGAACTCCTTCTGCTGGGACCTGAACAACTCCCTATGTTTCGACATCGGGGAAGAAAATCGGTCCTGGAACTTCAACTCCACAGGGCAGAACGATTTTAACTATAGCACTGCCCTGACTGACCCCTGCGTCGGCCTTTTCCCGCAGACGACTGTCAGCCCAGCAGGGACAAAAAAGGGGACCCAGCTCCGAGGCCTTCTGGGTTGGTGACCCCTGGTGAATCAAACTCAACGGGACTTCACGATTCCTCGGTGGGGCCCCTCATGTGTGGCCACAGGGGAAGACATCGAGGATCCCATACCATGGAGGGATTGCCAGATGGCGGGAGGATACCCCCTTGAGGGTGAACAAGGACGCTGATTCTGGGAATCACCCTACTTGTTGTCTGTTTCTGCCGCCTAGCTAGGCGACAGAGGGGCTATATGCTTCTTACTCAGAAAGCCTTCATGGCCATGGAGACGGGGGCGGATCCCCAAGTCTGGCTAGCCGCCATGCATGACATGTGACACCTAGGGGTAAGACGAGGTAAACCCCAAGACGGGCAACCTCTCCTGACCCAGCCACCTAAGACAGGCCCTGAGGGTGTCGGGCGCCTAGGACGGGCAAGGTCCTGGGTTGAAGGAGATGACCTAAGACAGGGTTCCTCGCTCCCGGCTATCAGAGGCCAGTAGAAATGACACCGCTTAAGGCTAACCTCAGCACCGCTTAAGGTCACACCAAGTGATAACCTTGTAAAACAGAAAGGGGGAGATGTTGGGGGCGGGGGGAAGAGGCTTGGCGGTCGCTTAGAGGGGGAAACATAATCACCTTATAAGGGAATGTTACAGAACTCGGCCCCTCATTGAGTAAGAGTTCATGGGAGGGAGGACAGAGGGGATAAAAGTGTCTGCTGAGAGGTTGGGGAGAGCGGGAATGTTATCACAGAAGAATAAAGACTCATTATCCACCTCAGGCGCTCTGTCTGGTTCTTCCCCCATCAAAGAGTGGGGGCCGGAGGTACCCCGAAGACTCATCACGTGTTGGACTGGTGAGTAAGAGGACGGACTAGCATAAAGAAGCCGGCGTTGTAAATAAAAACCCGGCACACCGCCAATTAGGTATAGAAATCTTTCTTACCCTAAATGAAAATAGGAGAGGAAAGACGGGAGAAATGGCATAGGATGGGGAGAAGGGGGGTGTAGGTAACAAAAAGGAGGGAAGATCCTGGGAGAAGGTACAAAGATGCAACATACTTTTAAGCTGAGATAGGTTGATAGGGGAGAGCAAATTGAATAAATGGGGGTAGTGGGGAACATAATGGAGGAAATGCACCTAGTAATACGAACTGTGGGGGATAATATTGAAACAAGTTTCTCTGATAAAGACTTCATTTCTCAATCATAGAGACCTGAGTCAAATTTATAAAAAAATTCATTACCCAATTCCTAAATTATCAAGAGATATGAAGTTTTCAGATTCAGTTATAAATACAATCTATTTAAATATTTTTTAAAAATGTTCTTCTGTGGATTTGGACAATTCTAAGGCATTACTACTTTATACCTATTGGATTGGTTAATAAGATAAAAGGAAAAAGATGACATATGTTAGAAGGAATGTAGGGAAATTGAGCCTTTGATGCACTGATGGAGGAGTTGTGAAATAATTCAACAATTTTGTGGAGCAATTTGAAGCTATATCCAAAATTCTATAAACCATGCCTACCCATTGACCTAGCAGTGCTACTGCTAGGTCTATATTTCTGAAGAGATGAAATACAAGAAGAAAAGCATCTATCTAGATACTATCTATCTATCTATATCCATATCAATATCCATATCCATATAAATATCCATATCTAATATCTATCTCTATCTCTATCTCTATCTCTATATCTATATCTGTATCTGTATCTGTATCTATATCTGTATCTGTATCTGTATCTATATCTATCTATCAATATATATATATATATATATATATATATATATATATATATATATATATATATATATATATATACTTATAGTAGCTCTCTTCTGGTGTTGGGGAGTTAGAGATTGAAGGGAGGTCCATACATTGGGGGCATGGTTGAACAAATAGTGGTATGGGATTGAGATGTGGCATGTGTTCTGTTATGGGAAATGATGAACAGGATGCTCTCAGTTTAAAAAAAACAATTAAAAGGAGCAGATGCAATGGGAAATGTACATTATACAAAGTATAAACAAAATTGCAGGATGGTCACTTATTAATGACCTTCCTTTTCTCAGCAATGTTGTGATTCAACAGAACTCTGAAATACTTACTATAAGGAATGCTAGCCATTCCAAATTCAGAGCTAATGGTCACTGAATACAGAATTGAAACATACTATTTTTTCTTCTTTCATTTTATTTTTTTGAGGTATATCATTTTTGGTGACTAGGTGGGCTATATTTACTTTTGCAACATGACTATTGCATGTGGGTACACAGGCTATTCTAACAGCCACGACACAAATCATCTCCAAGTAAACCGCCACCTGGACAGTCTCAGGAGCTGGCTTGCCGCCCTGAGAGATAAGGTGAGCTGGAGTCCTTGGGAGCCAGAGTCTTTGGGAGCTGGACATTCCGCCCCACTGTCTAAGGGCACTAGACACAGCTGTACCTTATCATCTCCTCCCTAACGTACCCTCCTACCCTGTAATGCAAGAAGCTGCGTATACACATTGCTTGCACCCCTAACAAATACCTCATTATTTTTTGTTCTACCCCGGAAGACCTAACAGTATATATGTAATAGCTAAGCAATAATAAAATTGAGCTGGAGGCATAAGGCAGTAGTGGCTTGACTCCTTATTCTCAGCTCCCCTCCTGGAGGGAGGTCACTGCTGTGGACCCCAAGGAAGCAAGCCACAACAAATGGTGCCGAAACCCGGGATACCCCTCTGAAGAGCTCTTCAGACTTGCACTCCTCCTTGCTGGCCAAGGTAAGTGCCCCATTTGGGCTGGTCTCTTGACAGCCCCCTGCCCCAGTGGCCCCACGGCTATTAGAGCCCCCTGTAGTCCCTTATCCTAATGGGGAATCTTCCCCCTTCTTCCCAAGATATGCAAGTACGGGTTCTTAAATAACTCCTAAGTTCCCATCACCTGAAATGCACTGAAAAAGAATGTAAGATAACACTCCAGGCGGTTTTGGCTTTGGCCCCCTGGATTGAAGCTGGTCACATCCTGGATTCTAATGTTTGGGGGCGTGTTTTGACACTTGCCCGCAGAGCTGAGATCCATGGCGACTTTTCTCCCCTGCTGCCCTTCTCTCCTATTGTCACTGCAATCCATGCCTGCCTTTCAGGGAGAGAGGAAAAGCCTCAAGATATTTTACAGGCAGCTTTAGATGTAGAAAAGGCCAGAGCAGAGAGCCCGTACCACCTCATTGAGGTCCGCGATGAGGGCACTCAAACTGATGAGAAATCTACTTGCCCCCCTCCTCCTAAGCCCTCCCCGCATCCTCTGCCAGACAACCCCTCCCCACAAAGCCTCCTCGTCTCTAACCTGAGTTGCCTTGGGGAGATGACTGGATCCAACTCCCCCAACACTCTCCCCCAGAGCCACCCTGGACACACAGTAAAATCCCTGACAAGCCCATTGATGATAACCCCTGGGGCCTGAAACATCAAGATGCTTCCCCTGGCCCCTCAGCACCTACTAATGATTTCATGGAAGCCTGCCAGATGAGAGATTCCTGCTGGGGTGCATTTTCCCCCAAGCCAGAACCTTTCACTCAGGCTTTCCCAGTTAACATTAACCCTACCCCACAAAGACCCTTAAGGTGGTATCCCACAGATGCTAAGGTCCCGGAAAGGATGAGGAAGGTTGCCAGGGAGGAAGGCCTTAATAGCCCCTACTTGCAAAGAATGTTAGACACTTGGAGTATTGATCTTAATTGCCCAGGGGACTATAAACAACTCGTGTGGACCCTTTTAACCCCTGGGGACTTTCTCATGTGGAAGGCAGCCTTTTATGATGAATGTGAACAACAGGCTGAGCAAAATAGTCGCAATGGTGTCCAGCTAACCTTTAACATGCTGGCAGGGGAAGGGACCTTTAGTACTATGAACATCCAGTCCCAGGGCCCCCCAGAGTATTTTGATCATGTCAGGCTCTGTGCACTACGGGCTTGGCATCTCACACCATGATCAGGCCCCTCTAAAGAGCCCTTGCTCAAACTCATCCAAGGACCGACAGAGCCCTTTTCTGATTTTGTTGCTCGGGTCCAAGAGGCTGTTGAATTTAAAGTCACTCACACAGGAGCAGGGAATGCCCTTACTAAAGAACTCATTAAGGAAGGCTGCTCCCAGGAATGCCGGAGGCTGATCGATCTTTCTAAATCCACTCACATAGAAGATTGGGTTTTAGCCTGCCGGGATGTGGGGTCTATGACCCATCAAGCCTCCGCCCTAGCCTGAGCCCTAGAGACCTTGCAGATACAAGTTCAGAGTGCATAGACAGGGAACCAAGACAGGATATGTTATGCATGTGGGGGAATGGGTCACCTAGCCCTCACAGGCAAGGAAGCCAAGGACACCCTGCCCCAAATGTAAGAAAGGCCTTCATTGGGC
The DNA here is from genome assembly GCF_037893015.1 of Macrotis lagotis. Lineage (NCBI taxonomy): Eukaryota > Metazoa > Chordata > Mammalia > Peramelemorphia > Peramelidae > Macrotis > Macrotis lagotis. Next base: position 770,176,348 of record NC_133658.1, on the reverse strand, counting down.
TAAAGACTGTCATTTGGATCTCATTCTCCCTCCTCCTTCCCCCTCGGGAAATGGGATGTGGGGCAACCCTCAGCCCCGTGCCTAAGAGGGAACGACATCCTCTGGACAGCACCCATTCAACTTGGGCAGCCCAGACTGTCCCTAAAATTGTCCGGGTCAGTCTGGACTGGGGTCATTGACACAGGAGCTGACACCACTGTTATCCCTGCCAATCAGGCCCCCAGTGAATGGCCCACTGAAAAAGAACCCACCATCATGGGAGTCTGTGGGGAAACATCCACTCGGATGCTATCCTGAGACCTCTGATGGGAGGACTGGGAAGGTCATTCAGGATCCATCTGACCCCTCCTGATACCAGGTGCTCCCCATGTCCTTTGGGGAAGGAACCTCCAGAAACAGATGGGTCTCCACATATCCACTGATGTCTCTACTGGTCACCCCCAATTCTAAAGGCCACTGCTCCTCCCCTGTCATCCTTCCCTCCTTGCCCCCCGCCTACCCCAATGCAATGGAAGGATGAGACCCCCTTATGGACAGATCAGTGGCCTTTACCTACTATTAAATTGACTGCTCTCTGCTCCCTTGTCTCAGAGCAGCTTTCCTTGGGACACATTGTTCATTCCACCAGTCCCTGGAACTCCCCGATTTTTATTATCCCAAAAAAGACAACAGGAAAATACTGTCTCTTACATGACCTCCAGGAACCCAACAGTCGGCTGGTCCCCATGGGCCCATTACAGCCAGGTCTCCCTCACCCATCGGCTATACCCAAAAACCAACCTATTTTTGTCATAGACATTAAAGACTGCTTTTACAGCATTCCCCTGCATCCTCAGGATGCTCCCTGCTTTGCTTTTTCCGTTCCTGCTACAAACTATGAATCTCCAAATGACCACTTTCATTTCGTGGTTCTGCCTCAGGGCATGGCAAATAGCCCCACCCTTTGTCAGACTTAAGTTGCAGCAGCCCTCAAACCCATCTGTACCTACCCACATCTAACCTGCATCCACTACATAGACTATATATTATTGTCCCACCCCTCTCAGGCCACCCTTAAGACGATAGAGGCCTGGGTTATAGAGAGCCTTTCTAATTTTGGCCTGCAAATAGCTCTGGATAAGATTCAGAGGCACCCCCATTTACCTACCTGGGCTTTACAATACATTCTTCCTCGGCCCTCTTAGGCTGGCCAGTCATTACCATTCCAAAGACCCTCACTCTTACTTCCCTCCAGGAGATTTGTGGGAACATTAACTGGCTTTGCCCCTCCCTGCCTGTCTCGACTAAAGATTTGCAGCCTCTCTTCAACTGTCTTAGAGGCTCCCCTGATCCCTCTAGCCCCTGTGTGCTGACCAGAGAGGCCGTGGCAGCCATTGACAAAGTTAACTCAGTTTTACGCCTAGCTACCATCTCCCGAAGGGACCCTCACAAACCCTTCTCCCTGATTGTCTTTGCACACATTGCCCTCCTCTGGCAGAGTGCACCCCTGCTTTGGGTACACCTATCACAGTCCTCCCTTCCCCATATAGCCTCACTGGTGTTGTCCTTGGCTCATCTCACCCTAAAGGGTCGGAAGGCTGCCAAACTTCATTTCGGAACCAACCCTGATGAACTTGTCCTCCCCATACCCTTTCACCAAGTCCCTCACTGCTTTTCTGACTCCCCTGAATTCACCTTGGCACTCCTAGTCTTTACGGGGTCTGTTGGTAACCATTACCTACCCTCCCCTCTCCTCAAGGGGATTTCAGCACTCCTTGTCAGCACACTCCCCTTCTCATTTCCCTCCCCTCGACCCATTCCACAGGCTTATGTAGCCTTTACAGATGCAAAAAGAAAGCACCTGGGCTATGTTATCTACAAAAATGGCTCTGTTTTGTTCACTCATAAGAGCCCTCACACCCAGTCTGTGCAATGGGGAGAACTGCAGGCCCTGGCCTTGGTCCTTGCCTGCTTCCCCTCTGATCCCATCAATATTTTCAGTGACAGTGCTTACACTGTGCAGACACTTTCTAGCCTCCCCTTTGCATCCCTGCCCCCAGAAGAGGCCGACCTCATCTCCGCTCTGATGCATTCCTGCCAGTCACTTCTACACAGCAGAGCAGCACCCTGGTTCCTCTCCCACATCTGCTCACATACCGGGCTGCCAGGCCCCTTGTCTGCAGGCAACAGTCTCTTGGACAATCTAATCTTGTTAACTATCCTCTCTGACCCCCTGCAACAGGCAAAGGAGCTCCACCACAGGTTTCATTTGTCCCCAACATCCCTTCACCGTCTTTACCCTGATCTAACCATTGAGGCATGCAAACACCTCTCTTGACAGTGCAGTAATTGTGCACCCTTTTTACCTCTCGGCCCACTCACTAGGACAGCAGTCAACCCTCGTGGACTCCGACCCAACTCTTTGTGGCAGGCTGATGTCACTCATTTTGCACCTTTTGGCTGGCACAAATACATATTTACTTATATTGACACTTTTTCTCACTTTCTTTTTGCTGAAGCCATGACTTCTGAAACTTCCAGAGCAGTTGTCACTGCTTTGATGTCTGCCTTCTGCACCCTAGGGGTCCCTCACACTATAAAAACAGATAATAGCCCTTGCTTTACCTCTTCCCCCTTTGCCGCATTTTGTTCCCAGTGGAGAATTAAACTTGTCACAGGAATCCCTCACAACCCACAAAGCCAGGCAATTGTTGAACAGACTCACGGCACGTAAAAGAACACTCTCCTAAAACAAAAAGACAGTGATGCCCACAACTGGCGTGGCCTGAAAATTGCCCTGCACAGGGCCCTCTTTACTATGAACTTCTTGACTTTTGATTCTGAAGGGTTTTCCCCTGCCTTTAAACACTGGGGGGCCCTTTTCCCTGCCACACCTCTGCCCATGGTTCACTGGAAGGATCCTATTTCTAACAAATGGAGGGGACCTGACCCTATCCTAACACAAGGGAGAGGGTTTGCTTGTGTTTTTCCCACAGATTGCACTGCCCCGCTGTGGATTCCTGACTGTTTGATCTGTCCTGCCTCTCGAGATGACACCCCATGTCGCAGCCCTCACCAAAGAGATGCAGAGAATGTCGCTGAACAACAGTAGACGAGACCCAAGACGCAGAGGGAGGGGGAGGAGGCAATTTCCCCAACCTCCCATAGCACTCCTGGACGAGCTCCTCACTTTGGCAAAAAGAGCGATGGACTTTAAACCCAGAGGACACTTGTCTCTTCACCAACTCCTCATTACTATGCTGTTCCTGCTGAATAGCCCCAAAGTACGGGCCACCCCCTGATGGGAACTTATCCCTTCCCCCCAATTCTTTTACCTGTAGGTTATGATGCATCTCTCTTCCCTGCACTCTTTGCCAGTAGTGGAACTGTGGGTCTCCCCACACTCTTACTGGAAGAACAAGCAGCTACACCATTTCCCGGGACTCTTAATGTTTCCAATTCTGTTGGTTTCACCTTTAACTGGTCCTTTGCACATGCATACTGGGTCCCACTAACCCGCTCATTTCAAGGGGACCATTTTGCTTTTGACTCTTCTGACGTAAGAGTCTCAGCTGGAAGTCTATGGGGATACAATGGTACTGGTCTGTGCTGGCCCAAGGATTTTAGAACACTGTACTATGGACCTGAGAATACTAGACCACCCCAAATTCCACACTCCCCTCCCTGCCCTTTTCTCCCTAACGTTGGACACTCCCCCCAGTTCTGGTCTCCACAGATCCCCTGGGCCCCATGCAGAGGCCCCTATGTATTCCCTATCGTTTCCCCGCTCAGTATCTATTCTGATTTAGATGAGATTGGGGCACCCCCATTGAGATATAGACCCCCCTCCACATACAAAATACACCACCCTGTCTAAGCCTGCACAGACATTAGACCTCTTTTTTTCCATGAGAGGGCTTGTCTGGTGTAATAGAACTTGGGAAAAAAACGGACCCTAGGCGGTCCAAGCTAGCACTGGTTGAGCCTACAATACAGCCAGAAAAATCAGTGTTTTTACACAGTCAGGCCTGTCTCACACCCCCATTTTTCTGGGTAGCTACCAATCTGACCCCTGACCACTCTGATATCCTGAACTGCTCCAGTAATAATTTTTGCTGTCTTACCTCCTGCACCCTGCCTGATGCTGACACACATGTCCTGGTCTGTACACCCAGGTATCTATGGATACCTGTGACCACTGATGGGTGGGCTCAACAAGTTACAATCTATCACAGGGAATCCCGAGCCATTGGCCTACTTGTCCTGCTCATAGCATCCCTTATTACATTTATAGCTTCTGCAGCCACCTCTATAGCCACCACCCTTGCCACCACCCCATGGCTGGAGTATATAGAGCACATGGCTGGAATCTTTCACCAGCAAAATGAGGTTAATAATCTCCTGAGAGGAGCTATCTGTAACCTAAACCAACAGCCAGCCCTCACTAATGAACGAATCTCTTTTGTAGAACAGCAAATTAGGACCATGTGTGATGCAAGATATACCTCCTTTTGTGTGACACCGTTCCTTGTAAAAAACCTTTCCCATGCTCAACCTCTCCTCAGTAGGCAGCTTTCCTCCCAGTGGGACTCCCACTTGCAATCCCTGCTTGCCACCATGACATATAAGGTCCTAAACCTCAATGACACGGTCATCTGACCACGAGTAGATAGTGATTCCATAGACATGCTCTTGCATGATTCTTTTAGCTGGGCTTCCCCAACCAAAATTGTTCTTGGGGTTCTCATTCTTATTTGTCTATTACTCCTCCTCTGTTCTTTGATTAACCAGCACAGAGCTGCAAAAGCCCTCATCGGCTCTGCCAGGACTATCCAGGCCCTCCGGGTCCTAAATGAAAAACAGGGGGGGAGATGTGAGTACACAGGCTATTCTAACAGCCATAACACAAATCATTTCCAAGTAAACCGCCACCTGGACAGTCTCAGGAGCTGGCTTGCCGCCCTGAGAGATAAGGTGAGCTGGAGTCCTTGGGAGCCAGAGTCCTTGGGAGCTGGACATTCTGCCCCACTGTCCAAGGGCACTAGACACAGCTGTACCTTATCATCTCCTCCCTAACGTACCCTCCTACCCTGTAATGCAAGAAGCTGCGTATACACATTGCTTGCACCCCTAACAAATACCTCATTATTCTTTGTTCTACCCCGGAAGACCTAACAGTATATATGTAATAGCTAAGCAATAATAAAATTGAGCTGGAGGCATAAGGCAGTAGTGGCTTGACTCCTTATTCTCAGCTCCCCTCCTGGAGGGAGGTTGCCGCTGTGGGACCCAAGGAAGCAAGCCACAACAATTGCAGGAATGTTTTTCATAGCTGTACATTTTTAATATGATCCAAGTAACCTGCTTTCTCAATCAGGGGCAACGGGGTGGGAGGAAGAAAGATAATTTGGAACTCAAGATTTTGGAAATAAATGTTAAAACTTTTTTTTGTATGTAGCTGGGGGAAAAATTTTTGCAATAAAAATACAATAAATTTTAAAAACAAAACAAAAAAGGATTTATTCCTTCTGTTTTGCTGGCCTAAGTCATTTCCTACTCTTAAATATACTCCATTCATGTACCAAAATAAATTTTCTAAAATCAGCTTCATCCCATACTCAGTAAAAGCCAATGACTTTTTTGTGACTTTTAGGATCAAATACAAAATCTTTGGATATTCAAAAATCTCTCATATTATATCTCCCTTCATTTCTGCATTATAGATGTTTTTCTTCCCTGTCCTCCAATCTTAGAATATTCCCTCTACTTATCTCTTACAATTAATTTATCTATCTTTTTTTATATCCTAGCTAAAATTGCATTTATTGGAAGCTTTTTCTAATCCTCTTTCATTTTAATTCCTCTATTCTCATTTGTTTTATTTTTATCCTATCTATAGCTTTACTATACTTATTCATTTCATTGCTACCTAACCCCTTAATGAACTCCTCAAGGGCAGATGTTATCTTTTCCCTCTTTCTGTATTGTAGTCTGTTTTCTGATATATATAGTAGGTGCTTAATAAATACTTATTAATTGATTATCTTGAAAAAAACCAAACCAGATTAACTGTCATATTTTTTTTCTCTGGAGGTAACTGCTAAATCAGTGTTTTCCCAGATGTAGTTGAGTTAAAAGTTAAAAGTAAAAAAAAAAAGAAATAGTAAAGGTAAAAAAAAAGTAAAAAAACAAGAAATAAAGAAATAAAATCAACTGTCTTCAAAGTGTAGTGAACCACATACAAATAAATAGCTGTAAAAATAGTCCTTAATTAAAATATGAATGTAAATATGTTTTGGAGCATTAGAAAAGGAAGCACAAGGAAAAAAACTGACTTCAACCCATTGACATGTTACTGAATTTGAGAAAAGGAGTTTGTGTTAATGCTTAACAAATTTTCAGATGACACTATTGAGGTCTAGATAATACAATGGATGATGCTTTAATCTTTGGATCGAAATAAGTTAGAACATCAATACAACTCTAATAAGATAAATTTTGATAGAAATATAAATTATCTCATGTTATTTTCAAAACTCAACTTCCACACTGACAAGTTAGCAGTCTAAAAAAATTCTAGAAATTTTTATAACAGATATGGTTGAATTTGAAAGGTCATCTTGGGAAAAATAAACAAACAAACAAATAACAAAGCAAACAAACAAACAAACAATAATTAGACTTATTATGTTGACCCCAAAGGATAGAACAAGATGCAATTGAGTATACATGATACATGATACAGGTTGTGATATATTTCTAGGAAAAAAATTCCTAATAATTATTCTTATATAAAAATGAGATGCCCTTTTAATAGAATGTTTCAGACTCTATCAGAATAATTTAATCCAAGCCAAGACAACAATTTGTCAATTATGTATCATATGGAATTCATATTAAAGCTGGGAGTCAGTAATAGTTGGACTCAAATATCAAGTCTAATAAGGTATGTGATACTGGGAAAATTTCAGAATCTCAATTTGTAGAACTAGATGACATAGGGGATAGATTGCTACATCTGTTATCAATAAGAAATGAGTTCAAATCCAAACTCAAATACTCATTCTGTTACCCTGGTCAAGTCACTTAACTTTTCTTTGCATCTGTTTTCTCCACTGTAAAATGAAGATAATATATTGTACCTCCAAGTTATGTGGATAAAACCAAATAATAGGTGCAATGTGTTAAGTATAGTATCTAGCACATATTAAGCATTATATAAATATATAATGTTCTTATTATTAACCTCTCTCTGGGGTCTAGGTTATTCTTTTGTAAAATTTTCACAATTACCGTCTATCTCAAAGGCTAAGTATTAGGGATCCAGAAAGATAAATCATTTTAAATGCCTTACAAAACTTTAAATGCTACATAAATGTGAGCTACTTTATTATAAAATATCATTTTCCCTCAATATTATAGGATTTGAAGTTAGAAGCAACCTCCACAATATACCAGTATGAATATATATTGGTATATTTTGATTGTCTTTTCCAGTTTTATATGCCATAATCCTATGATTATTTATTTTACTATATTACCCAATCCATTCTAGCTGTAAATCCTTTCATCCTATCATTATTCTGACTTGCCTCTGAATTTTCACAGTCTCTGAGGCTTGAAAATTAAGGTTATTTGACATCTGATCAGGTCTTGCTGAATTTCTATCTAAACCAGGGTCAATCTAATACTTCTCAGGACACTTTATTCATTCCATTAAAAAAAGAGTTTTATCTATGTAGTTGTTCAGGTAATGAGATCTGGATAAAGAGAAACTTGTAATACTAAATTTAAACTTGAATAAAAAGCAACAAATTAGATCCAATAAAATGAACCCAACTAGGTTTGGAGCATAAATGCTAATATTTGGGATAAGTGATGAGTCTCTGAAATTGTATTAAGTATATTGATGGTGTGAATTATTTTGAAATTAAGATTTATAGATAATATTAAATTGGAAGGAAAAATAAGATAATGGGTAAAAATATAGTTATGTACAAAAAGGCTTACTCTATTTAAGAACCTTCCCTAATATAATTAAATAAAAATAAATAGAAGTGAGAAGGATGAAAAAGTTGTTAAAAATAAAGTTGAAGTGTCTTAAACAGGAAAAAGAATGAAAGATAACTTATTGAGGGAAAATGATGAACTTCTTGAAGCAGAAATATATAGCCAGGACCCTAAAATTTTAGAAATAAATAACAATATGAATTGGTAATTGTGACAGAAATTTATTATTGAATTTCCATTTAGAAGTGTTTTGTTCATTCATGGAATTTATTACTTGAGAACTTCCAGCTTCTATCTATCAAAAACTGACATTTTATTACATGACCCTTATTTTTTTCTCAGAACCTTTTAAATGTCCTTCCCATATGTCATATTCTTGTCAAACTATATCTGGATTTCCTTGCCCAGAGGGAGTAATCACTTCCATAACAAATTATCATTATTTTCACTCTTGCAATTAGTGTCTTTTTACCTTTGTAACCAGTTATTTTCTTGATGAAAAGTTTATCTAGAATATATTTATATGTTCCACTATTTTGTTCAGTATTAAATTGTCACTAATGTTAATCTAATAATTATTGATTTCTTTTATTTAGAAGTTGAGTGAGAAACAAGATAGGGAAAGAGAGAGAGAGAGAGAGAGAGAGAGAGAGAGAGAGACTATCAATGTCTAAAAGTTTGACACCATCAAACATCACCAAAGTAAGATGCCCATATACTGATTTGTTTTATAAACTCTCTTATCTGCTCTCATTTTGACTAGATGGTGTGTAGTATATTTCCAATGCAGCATTTCTTTTGTTTCTTCTTCAATGAATCACTACACAATTGATAATCACTATATTTTATTCATATTGTTTCTTGAAATACTTTATAAAACAGGAAATTTTTTAATAAGAACTGGCTTTTATGAACATAAACAACATACTCAACCTCATTCAATCCCTTTTTTTTGTAATTTGAAGTTTTGAAGTGTGGGTTGCAGTTGTGTGCTGTATGAAATATTTATATTCTATTTTGTGGGGAAAAACACTTCAACTGACTACTACAAATTCATATATATATATATATACATATATATATATATACATATATATATATATATGCAGACCTTCAATGGCATGACCTTTTTATTTTTCTCTCCTTATTGCATTTGAATCTGGCATTAATTTCCATAAGTCTCCTAGTTAGGTAGAACCACAATGATTTATTCTCCTTATAAAAGTTAAGATTAAAATATGACAAATGACAATTTCCTTTTCTTCCCTTCTCTTTCTCTGATGTGTCTATTCTTTCTAGTCTTAAAAATGTAATTGGAAATATTATGCACTAGACCATGACTATGTCATTTTTGAAAGATCAAGAGAAGACCAAGTATCCATGATCTAGAGTCCCTGTGAGAATCTTTAGGCAATTAAACCTACTGTAGAACAAAGTCTCAATTGACCTGCATGATCAAGTAAATATATATATATATATATATATATATATATATATATATGTATATATATATATATAATATATATATGCATATATATCCATATATCATATACATTTGTATATACAAATATATGTCTGTGGGCATGTTTTTATATATATATATATATATATATATATTTACATATGTATATTTTTATTTTCAGTGGCTACCATTTTTTAATGCTATTTGATGTCTATTGATTAAATTATACTAGTGTAGCAATGAAACAAACAAAATATTGAGGAGATATTAAGTAATACTAATTTGTTAATATTTTAAAGAACACATCAAAATGAGGATTTGATATATATGTCTTATTAAGAAGTTTCCAGTCCTAATGAGTATTTTCAAGGGCATTGTTCCCTCACTCTGGGAAATCGAATTACCTGTGAAAGAGGGAACTGAAATAAAGATACCTCCACACCCTGCCAGAATGCATGAGTTTCACTCAGAATAATATATTTTTTAATATTCAATATTTTAAAATGTCATCAAAACATTTGCTATGTTTTTGCATACACTATCCCTTCTGTTCCACAAGGTTTGGCAAAAGCAATTAGCAGTAGCTCAGTAATACCAATCCACATTTCACATATGGTTGAAAGAAATTTCTCCATAACTGTTCACTTAAATTTGGTTAAGGCAGCAATATACTTCTGGAGGAACTGCATATGTCCATTGGTCTCCAATTCAATATAATATTGCTTTAAATCTCATGAAAACTTATTTTTATTATATTCTAAATACAATGATTTGTGAAAGCTTTAAGGAGAGTTACAAGGTCAGAACACAATTAAGTGATAGTAGCTGATAAACAGTAATTATCTATAGTAACAATGTGACCACTTTCATTTTTCTAATTACATGCTAAGATCTTTTCATCAATTTCAATCAAAATTTTCACAGTTTTATGAGATCCACACTTTTATATTATCCTCCTTTCCCTTCCCCCTTCTCATGGTGGCAAGCAATCTAGTAAATATTGTAGAAGTACAATTGTACTTAATATATGCCTATAATATTCATGTTGTGAAAAGGTATTCTATATCTAAGGGGAAAAAATTAAAGGCATTTTTAAAAGGGAACATAGTATACTTTTCTTGACATTAATTTTCATAGTTTTTTCTCTGCATCTGGATGGCATTTTCCATAACAGGTCTCTCAAAATTGCCTTGATAAGTGAACTGCCAATTTGTTCTGCATCTATCAGAGTTATCATCTCAAAAAGCTGTTAATGTGCACAATATCCCCTTGCTTATTCTCTCCTCATTCAGCATCAGATCCTAAAAGTCTTTCCATGTTTTTCTAAAGTACCTTACAGTTGTTTTAATTTGTGCTTCTCTAATCAATAATGATTTGGAACATTTTTTATGATTATATATAACTTTAATTTCTTCATTTGAAAATGGTCTATTCAAATCCTTTGACCATGTATCAATTGGGGAATGATTGAAATTTCATAAATTTGATCTATTTCTATATATATTTTAGAAATGGTTACTTAATCAGAAACACTTTTTTTTGGTTTTTGATCATTTTGATAGTTAAACTCTGCTTCTGGAGCATAGGTTTTATAATTCCAAGCATTTTGTGCTAAGGCTGGGATCTTGTTCCTAGCTTAGGACTTACCTATGACTTTGCCTCTGCTGTTATTTGTTCCCTTCTTTAGGATAGCCCTGAATTTCTGCTTGTCTATGGCATTTTCTATGCAGCAGTTTGTCCCCTGTATTAAGGGAGCCCAACCTAGTCACATCAGTTGCATCAGTATTATACATAAGTCTCAAACTTTGTTTTCTGAGCTGGGTTTGGCACTGTCATTCATGGCCTGCTTTAACATTGATTTACTGAGCCTTGACTTGAGCAGCACTTTGACTAAAATCCTACTCTTGTCTTTCCAGTTCTCCTGCCTGTACAGGGCTATACTACACAGGTGAGCATTTTTATTTTTTTTTACCCAGCTCTTTATTGAAGTTCTTCCATGATATCCTGAGTTGAAAACTCATTTCATTCCTTTTGTGTGCATGGGATCTATAGCTTTATGTTCTGTATAGAGCTTTTATTTAAAGTTGTTTTGGGAAAACCTCAGGAAACTTCCTAGCTTCATGCCACCATATTGACTCCACCCCAATAGCTTATTTTTTGTAGTATCTTAACTCATCACTCCGAAGATATTGGTGAAAAGGCCTCAGTTTCCCCATCTGTAACATGAGGGATGGTGGATTAACTAGATTGTCTCTGAAGTCCCTTTCAGCTGGAAATTTCATGATTCTATTGAAAACCAACTGGCTGATGCATTATTAAAACTTCTCAAGGGAGAGGTTTGATATAATTATTCTTTGGTGTTGGCCATTGGTTTGTTCAATTATTCTAGGAGCAGCAAACCATGGATCTAGATAATGAAAATGCATATTATTTAAATTACAGGTTAGTGTGCTTAACTCTTGGTACAATCTAATGACTTATTTAAAGTAAATTTTGTGAAAATTTCTACATTGTGTTTTTTTGACCTTTTCTTGTTGAAAAAGAATTAATGCCCTACTCAATCCATCTAACAACAATAACAACAACAATTGATCCCCATTTTACAGGGGAGAGAAATGAGACAATCAAAGGCTAAGACCATCTTGTGATGGATTAATTGATAAATAATATTAAAAACATCAAGGGAGATAAAATATTGTAGATCTGTTTATTTTTCAGAATCACCTCTTTGTACATTGAATTAGTTGATGCTTCAAATCAAAGTTAATTAGAAGAAAAGATAAAATGAGAAGAAAACATTGCATTTTTCAGGAGGATTTGTTGAAACAATTAATTGACACCAAGAAATTAAATAAGAAAATGGATAAAAAATTTATTGACACCAAGAAAGCAAATAAAAATGAAGAAAATATATAAAGATAAGGTCATTGTGTACCTCAAAATAACTTAGAGAAGTTTAACCAATATAAATCACCTTCTAAAGAAGATAAAATAATCAAGGAAGCATCAAAAAGAAAATTCTTTGCAATATGAGACTGACAGCTAAGCAGGAGCTTTAGAGTAAAATTTAGAGTAATTTAATAGAGTACAAATGTATTTCAATAATGCTAAAGGAGTGGGAGATGTAAGAAATTTTTCAATTATAAAAAAATAGTTGTGAAAAATGAAATGTCAGAGAATTTGCTTTAAGACTCAAATCAATGCTAAGAGGATGTTTAAATAAAATTTAGAAAATAACAAATGTGAAATGCAACAATGAAAATAATCAGTCATTTAAACACCCAAAGATGATCTAAAGATATTACAATGATTGACTTACTGAATTGTGTTTCATTTCCAAATGTTATTACTTGTTATTACTTGTTTTTACTTGTTTTGTCTGACTCTTCTTAACCCCAAATGGAATATGTTGGCAAAGATATTTTAAAAGTTTACCACTTCTTTTTCTAGTAGATTAAGATAAACAGAAGTTATATAACTTGACCAAGGTCACATACCTAGTGATTATCAGAGACTAAACTTGAACTCAGATATTCATAGCTCAAGGCCTAGTACTCTTACCCCTGGGACACTTAAGCAAAACTTAAGTGAGTCGTTCATAGTCACACAACTAATAATGGTCTTTTGCTGGATTTGAACTTAGATCTTCTTGGCTTAAGATCCAATACTCTATTCAATTTTCTTTTTAGCTGCATCAGAATATAATTACTCCAGATCATATTCACATGAGTACCATTCATGAAGAAAATATGAAAATTATTATTTTCTTATAAAATTTTCTATAGAATAGGCCCTATTCATAGAGTAAGCAAAAGAAAAGAAAAATATACTTTCGAGAATTTAAGGTGGAATTGTATAAATTAGATTCATTTCCAATTTCATCCTTCTAATCACATAAATTCAAATGATTTGAGTTTAACCATTAAAGAAGGAGAAAATAAAATATGATGCATAGAATATGGTATGAAACAATAAAGATACTCTCTGATTGACAAGATGATTCACTAAATACATTTCAAAAAAGATTTATTAAGTACCTTCTATATACTCGATCTTTAAGTCTATTTTCTGTTGATCTATACATCCTTCCACCTACCTTCACTCATATAACTATATTTGAACATATTCTATAGACAGAATTATGTATGACTATGGATGTAATACATTTGGGAAACTGCAGAGCTTTCAGTAGTTTTAAGCTCATAAGTGATTCAAAAACACATCTTTTGATACTAATATTTTCCCAATGATGTAATATGACTATCAATCAAGGATCATTATGTTTCCAGAAGGACAGAAATTAAGCTATTACTAGAATCAAATGAAGCATCGATGAGTATATCATCAATAAAAAAATCTATGGGGGAAGGAAGAAGAATGAAAGAAAAAATACAGACACAATTTAAAAAAAGGTATGAAGAGTTGTAATTCACATAGCTGGAGGGTTATCAATGTGTATCAGATAAAAGATCCCACAAGTTTTCCTTATCAATGATGATAAGAGCATTCTGTACTCTTCCCTGATCTGACTACATATAGAATGGCTTTTGATTCAAACTTTATAATTATTATTTTTACTATTCATTTTTAATAATTATATCAGTCATTTAACATTCGTTTTCTTTTTACATTTTGAATTCCAAATATTCTTGCTCATTCCCTCCCCTTCCCTTTCCACTAAGAATAAAGCAAGCTATCAGTTATAGATGTAAAATAATGCAAAACATTTCTGTATTTACCATATTGCAAAAAATATAATAGAAAAAGGCTACACTTCAGTTCGCACTGAGTTTATCAGTTATCACATTGAGTGTAAATATAATTTTTAATGAGTTCTTTGTAATTTCCTTCCATCATTTTATTGATTAGAGCACTCAAGTCTCTCATATTTGATCATTATTATAACAGTGGTATTATTGTGCACAGTAATCTCATGGTTTTTCTCACTTCACTTTACTTCAATTCCTATGGGATTGAATTGTGCTATTTTTTTCATTCCGCCCCCCCATGAAAACGAAGCTATTGTTATTTCCCACAGCAAAATATATACCATCATAATCATATTCCAGAACTGTTCCACCATTCCCTAATTGACTAGTATCCCTTCAATTTCCAATTCTTTAATATCTCAAAAATAATTCCTAAAATATTTTTGTCCATATAGAATTTTCCTTTGTTGATCTCTTTGAGGAAGAGAGTTAACAGTGCTTTTGCTGGAAAAAAAGGGGAGTGCAACATTTTATTTTGTCCTATGCCAATAGTTCCAAATTGCTCTCTAGAATGAAAAAATTAGATTAAAATTTCAGAAATAATTGTTTGTTTGTTTATTTATTTTCCCTCATCCTCTATAGCATTTATTTTTTCTTTTTTTTTATTGAATTAGTATTTTATTTTTCTCCAATACATGGAAAAACAAGTTTAACATTCATTTTCAAAACACTTTGTCTTAATTACTTCTTCTACTGCCCCTGTTAAGAATACAAACAATTTGATATGTTATATAGTCATGAAAAGCATTTCAATAACATTCATTTAAAATAGAAAATATAGCAAAAAACCTCCAGTAAAATAAAGTAATATAAAACATGATTTGATCTTTATTCGGCCACCATCAGTTCTTCCTCTGTGGATAGATAACATTTTTATTCTGAAGTCCTTCAGAGTTGTCTTGGATCATTGTATTTCTGAAATTATCTCACAATTGTCATTCACAGATGATTATCTTACTATATCGTTATTACTTTGTACAAAATGATTTTGACTGTGCATAAGTCTTTCAAGGTATTTCTGAAAGCATCCTTCTTATAGTACAAAATTATTCCACCACAATCACATGCCCTGATTTTTTCAGTCATTCCTCAATTGATGAAACTCTTCTCAAATTCCAAGTCTTTGACATAAAGAGCTACTATAAATAATTTTTGTATATATATATATATATATATATCAGACCTTTTCCTTTTATAATCTCTTATAGAGCTCTACTAGTGTTATTGCTAGATCAAAGATATGTATGATTTTAAAAACCTTTGATTAGAGTTCAAAATCGCTTAACAGAATGGCTTAATTACTTCACAACTCCATTAACAACATACTAATGTTTCATTTTTCCCATATCCCCTACATATTTGTCACATTTCTTTTGTGACATCCTAGAAAATCCAGTAGTTATGAGATATTATCTCAGCAATGTAGTAATATAAATTTTCCAGGCTATAGTGAGCTAGATGTGGATGTTTTCGTGTGATTGTGGATAGCTTTGGTTAATTCAACTGAATTAACTCAATTTGTGATTATCAATTGGGAAGTAATATTTTTTAAAATTTAGAAATTTGACTATGTTTGAGAAATGAGGATTTTAAAAGATAAATTTGCTTAATTTTTTTTCACAGTATAGCTAATTGAATTTCCCTTCATTCAATTTCTCCTGTTTATTCTGTTCTCTCCCTTCTTTCACATTCTCCTTTGAAAAAGTGTTATACCCTGTTCAATTCTCCCATCTTTCTACCACTGTTCATGGCTTATCCCCCTTTCCTCCTATTTTCTTGTAACATTATATATAATGATATATGTATATGTATATAGATAATTATAGATATAATATATACATATACAGATAGATATAGATAGATATCTATATAGATACATACATATCCAATTGAGTGCATATTTTATTTCCTCTTGAAGTCAATTCTGATGAGTTTAACATCACTCATTACCCCCTCATATCCTCTCTTATTCCCGGAACTAAAAAAGAGTTTTCTTGACTCTTTTATAAAAGATAGTTAATTCATTTCTGTCTGTCTTTCCCTTTTCCCCAGTATATTACTCTTTATCCCTGAATTATATATATATATATATATATATATATATATATATATATATATATATATATATATACACATATATATATATGTGTATGTGTGTGTGTGTGTGTGTGTGATGTCCCTTCTAATTGCCTTAAAAAGAAGAAAAAGTTCTTATAAGTTACCAGTATCATCTTCCCTTGTATGAATGCAAAGAATTTAATCTGATATATGACTTGCCTTTCCTGTTTATTTTTTATGCTTTTATTGAGTCTTGTATTTGGAAATCATGTTTTCTGTTCCACTCTGGAATTTTCAACTGGAAAGTGTAAACTCCATTTCAGTAGATGGTCATCTTTTCCCCTGAAAGATTATGCTCAATTTTTTCTAATTAGTTGATTCTTGATTATAATCCAAGCACTTTTGCCTTCTGGAATATGATATCCTAAGATCTATAATCATTTAATACAGTTATTAGATCTTATATTAGTTTGACTGTGCCCCAAGAATATTTGAATTGTTTCTTTCCATCTCTTGCCTTAATTTCTCCTTGATCTGGTAGTTGTCGAATTTGGCTATAAAATTCCTGGGAGTTTATGATTGGGGATCTCTTTCAGGAAATTATTGCTAGATTCATTCAATTTCTATTTTACCCTCTGATTCTAGGTTTTCAGAGTAGCATCACTTGAAAATTTCTGAAACATTATGACTAGGCCCTTTTTCTGATCATGGCTTTCAGAAAAATCCAATAGCTGTAGAACTATCCCTCCTAGATCTATTTTATAGGTCACTTGCTTTTTGGTGAGCTATTTTGAATTGTTTGCTACTTTTTATTCTTCTGATTTTTGTTTTAATGGTTCTTGAGTTTTCAAAAAGTTCTTTGGATCAATTTGTCAAATCTGATTTTTAAGGACTTAACTTTCTTCAGTGACCATTGTACTTCCTTTTCCATTTGACCAGTTCTACTTTTAAGGCACTTTTCTCCACATTTACATTTTGCACCTCTTTTTCATTTGGCTGTCATTTTTAAGGTGATATTTTCTTAAGTATTTTTATGTCTCCTTTTTCAGATTGTTGACTTTTTTGTGACTTTCTTGCATCACTCTTATTTCTCCTTCAAATATCTCCTCTATCTCTCTTACTTGTTTTTC
Organism: Macrotis lagotis; assembly: GCF_037893015.1. Taxonomy (NCBI): domain Eukaryota; kingdom Metazoa; phylum Chordata; class Mammalia; order Peramelemorphia; family Peramelidae; genus Macrotis; species Macrotis lagotis. The sequence continues at coordinate 770,158,940 of NC_133658.1, read as the reverse complement.
AAAATCCTTTTGAGCACCTCTATAACCTGAGACCAATTTCCATTTTTTATTGGGGGGGGGGATATGGATAAAGGGGGTTTGATTTTATTATCTTTTTCTGAGTATAAGTTCTAAACTTTATCTCCATGGTAATATTTGGTTTTTGTTTTTAATCTATTATGCTATCTGCTTCCATTTTTTTGGGGGGGGATATTTCATCTCATTCACATTTACAGTTAAGATTACTAATTCTATATTTCCCTCAATGCTATCTTTCTCCATTATGTTTATCTCCATCTTTTTCTCCTATTCCTGCTCACCAAAATTTTCCTATCTTTCCCTTTTGATTTTTCTATTGGAAATTTAACTTCCAGTTTATTTTCACTGATACCTTCCCTTCCATTTTGTCAATCCCTTCTTCCCTTATCTTTCTTGTTCCCTGTTCCTTATTTCCCAGTAGATTAAGTTAGATTTTTAAACCCAAGTGGGGATGCATCTTATTCCCTCACTGGGGTAAATCTGTTGAATAGAATTTACTCAGCATTCACATTCTCCCTTCTTTCCCTGTAAAATTATAAAACTTTGTGTGTCTTGTCTTAGTGCTATAATATTATTAATAAGGTATCATCAATCACAGGTGATTTTTTTTTTTAGATTTTTGCAAGGCAATAGGGTTAAGTGGCTTGCCCAAGGCCACACAGCTAGGTGATTATTAAGTGTCTGAGGTCCGATTTGAACTCGGGTACTCCTGACTCCAGGGTCAGTGCTCTATCCACTGTGCCACCTAGCTGCCCCAATCACAGATTATTTGATTGCTTGATAAAGTCCTATTGTTGTCAAGATATCATCACCAATTGTTTACTTGATTGCTTGATAAGCAACATTGACTCAAATTGCATCACATTATAATTTAATCCTTTTTTTTAACCTTTACCCCCTTTTCAAGTATCTTTCCAGTACACACAATCAAAGTACCATATCTTTTCTTGAACTAATTGTGCCCCTCCTCCAGGACTATTTTCTTTCACACTTTGCCCCCACTCCCCTACTCAGGGTATTTAACACCTTGTTAAGTGAAGCACAGTAGTATGATCTAATTAACTATAAGAATCCTGAAGATCTCTTTAAGGGGAGACTCTGGAGGTCTCACTGGAGAACCTTACAAATAATTTTAAGTAACAGTGATACTGTCTCAATTTATAGAAGTTTATGATCCCCTCATTAGACAAGGTGCTTGGCACCTTGAGATTAAAGTGAGTCAAGGTATAATGAGACAATTAATTTAAAGTCAATATTGCTGATTTCTTTTCAGAGATTTTTGTCTCAAACATAGTGATGTGTTCTTGCACTTCTTCAATTGAGAGAAGACCCAATTATACCCTTAAGCTTTAGTTTCATTCTCTACAATTATATTCTACCCTTAATTTTCCTTAGGGAAGTTAAATTCTAAATAATTAAATTGTTATATCTTCCCTTTTAGGGACCAACATTTGTTTAAAACAATTTCATTTTTTCAGTCCCCTTTTCCATTTACCTTTTTTTTCTGTAGCTCTTTAGTCATATATTTGGCAATTGAAATCTCTCTTTAATTCTGGTCTTTTTGTCAGGAAATTCTGGAAGTCCTGTATTTCATTGAACATCCATCTTTTTCCCTGACAGTATATGCTGAATTTTGCAGGGCAGTATATTCTGGGTTGTAATCCCAGGTCCTTAGTTCTCTGAAATATGTTATTCCAGTTCTCCCAATCCTTCAATGTTAAGGCTGATAGGCCCTGTGTGTTAGTCTGATTGTGTTCCCTTTGTATTGGAATTGCTTTCTTTTTGCTGCTCACAATATTCTCCTTTTTATTTGAGGGTTCTGAAATTTGGCTATGATAACCCTTGGAGTTTTTATCCTGGTGCCCCTTTCTGTTGTTCTGTGGATACCTTCATTTGTTATATTATTACCTTTTTCTAGTAAATTGGGGCAGTTCTCCCTTATAATTTCCTGCATGATGTTTTCCAGGTTCTTTTGTTGATCCAGGTTTTCGAGCTGTCCAATGATTTGTAGATTGTGCTCCTGGATCTGTTTTACAGGACATTCTTTCCCTAGAAGGTACTGTACATTTTCTTCAATTTTTTCAGCCTTTTAATTTTGTTTGATGGATTTTTTTAGTCTTGGAGATTTATTAGTTTCTAAGTGTTCAGTTATAATTTTTAGGATTATATTTTCTTCAATTATCTTCTGTGTTTCCTTTTCCAACTGGGTATTTTTACTTTAATGGAGTTTATTTCTTTGTCTCAATTTTCCTGCATAACTTTAATTTCTTTTTTCAATTTTTATTCATCCTCTCATCTTTGGTTTTTAAATTCTTTCTTAAATTCTTTGATGAGTTTTTTTATTTGAGTCCAGTTTATAGACTGTTTTGATACTTCTCCTATGAGTGATTTTTCACTGCTTTCTTCTTCAGACATGACAATGCTGTCATTTTTATCTGTGAAGTAGTTTTCTATAGTGACAGTTCTTTTAGCTTTTTTGTTCATTTTTGTTGTTGTAGTTCTGCTTCTGAGGTACATGGAGCATAAATCCAAAGGTTTATTTTGCTGGGTCTAGGGTCTTATTCCTGGCTTGTTGTTGGCCAAGATGTTGCCTATGCAGTCCAGCCCTTGCCTTTACAGGGGTTTCTTCATCCATCATATCCCATTCTGAGTTAACAGAGGATTTTTCCTGACCCAGTCCTGTCTTTTTCCCCCATGTTTTCAGGGTTAAGACTTTTATTAGGGTTGGGATCCTCCATGCTGGTTATCTCAGTGCCAGTACTTCTGTTATTATTATGCTGTAGGGATCTAGATTGTACTGTGGCTAAAAGTCTCCTGATGGCTTTCCCCACTCTCCTGCCCTAGGATCTTAATTTTCCCTTTCCCTCTAAAGAGATCCTCTACAACATCTACAATTGAAAAGTTCTTTGAATCTTCTCTTTGCTTTGGTGGAATCTGTACTGTGAATGTGAGAGTAGAGGTTTCTTTTATTTTTGGTAGGGAAAGGCACTGGGAGCACGTTAGCTTCCCACCACCATCTTGGCTCTGCCCTGGAAGTTTCCACAGTAACTTTTTAATTGATATTTTATATTTACAACTACATCTTATAAAAGTTTTTCAAACATCCATCCATATGCGTATGTGTCTTTATAAGTTACAAAATTTCCTTCAACCATCTCTTCAGATCCCCCTCCCCTCAGCTAACTTTATACATACATACATATTTGTGATAAACATATTTAGAGATTAGCCAAATTTGGTATGCATATTTAGGATTAAGGGAAAGTTATACATAAGAGATATTTTTAAGTGTTCATCAGATTCCTAAGGGTCTTTTTATTGTTTTAAATTTTTGTTTTTGTTTTGTTTTGTTTTGTTTTTCTTCCTCTGGATGGGGATAGAATTGTCAATAGTTTGTCTAATACTGTTGTCCTAGCTCACTGATCTGAGAGCTACTACAACCCATGAGGGTTGATTCATCTCACAAGGTTGTTTTTGATGTGCTCATTGTTATTTGATTCTGCTCTCTACACTCAACATCGGATCCTGTAACTCATTCCATGCTTCTTTAGAGTCCTACGTTTTATGGTTTCTTATAAAACAATAATATTCCATAATGTTCATTTACCGTAACTTGTTTAGTCATTCTGCAATTGATGGGCATCCCCTTAATTTCCAATTCTTTGCTACTACAAAAGAGTTGTTGAGAATATTTTGGAACATGTGAATATAATAGCTTTTTATGTCAGAATTCTTAGTTTATTTGTTTGCTCATTTCAAGCCTATTACTTGTATTACTTGAGTGTCAGTCTCTGTGAGGGTGGATGGTACACAGCACCAAGCTTCAGGTCATTTTTGTAATTCTTATTAGTGATACTTCTAGGGACTTGTACATTTTCAGTTCTTCCAAGGTGGTATGATCAAAGATGAAGTGTTTATTCCTCTCTGGGACTGTACTGTGGCCAGTGAGTGAGGACAAACACTCTTTTCTGTTCCCAAATTGTGGTGAGGTGACCTCTTCTCCTTAGGTCATAAGATCTGGAGTGCTAGTATTCCTCCTTCTGCTTGTGTCTCCATTCAGGACTCTTAACCAGATCTGAGTATGGGCAAAAATCTTCTGCCTCAGGGATAACAGTTTCTTTTTTTATTATACATTTTATTTGTGGCAGTTGGGTTGCACAGTGGATAGAGCACTGGCCTTGGAGTCAGTAGTACCTGAGTTCAAATCCAGCCTCAAACACTGAACACCTAGCTGTGAGCCACTAAACCTCATTGCCTTGCAAAAACTAAAAAAAAAAAAGATTTTATTTATTTTGAGTTTTATAATTTTTCCCCTAATCTTATTTCCCTCCCCCATTCCACACAGAAGGCAATTTGGCAGACTTTACATTGTTTCCTTAGTATACATAGATCCAAATTGAATGTGATGAGAGAGAAATCAAAACCATAAGTAAGGAACATAAAGTGTAAAAGAAACAATATAAGACAAGATATCAACTATTTTTTCCTAAATTTAAGGTAATAGTTCTTGGTCTTTGTTAAAACTCTGCAGTTGTTTCTGTGGATAAAGATGGTATTCTCCATTTCAAAGAGTCCCAAATTTTCCCTGATTGGTGCATTGATGGAATGAGCAAGTCCATCAAGGTTGATCATTGCCCCAATGTTGCTGTTAGGATGTACAGTGTTGGTCTAGTTCTGCTGGTCTCACTCAGCATCAGTTCATGTAAATCCCTCCAGGCTTCCCTGAATTCCAATCCCTTCTGGTTTCTAATAGAACAATAGTGTTCCATGACATACATATACCACAGTTTGCTAAGCCATTTCCGAACTGAAGGACATTTACTTGATTTCCAATATTTTGCCACCACAAACAGGACTGAGGTTCCTTTGAATGGGATTTCTCTTTCTACCTCTACTTGCTGTATCTTGCTACTCATATATAGAAAAGTTGAGGATTTATGAAGGGTTATTTTATATACTGCAACTTTGCTAAAATTGCTAATTGTTTCCAGTAGTTATTTGGATGATTTCTTGGGATGCTCTAGCTATACCATCATGTCTTCTGTAAAGTGTGAGAGTTTTGTCTCTTCCTTCTCAATTCTAATTCCTTCAATTTCTCATTCTTCTTTAATTGCTGAAGCTAACATTGCTAATATGATATTGAATAGTAGTGGTGATAATGGCCTCCTTGTTTCACCCCTGATCTTATTGGAAATGCTTCTAGCCTCTCTCCATTGAATAAAATGTTTGTTGATGGTTTCAGATAGTTACTGCTTATTATTCTAAGGAACAATCCATTTATTCCTATTTTCTCTAATGTTTTTAGTAGGAATGGGTGCTGTATTTTGCCAAAAGCTGTTTCAGCATCTAATGATATGATCACATAATTTCAGATAGGTTTGTTGTTGATATAAATGATAATACTAGCAATTTTCCTAATATTGAACCGACCCCACATTCCTGGGATGCATTCTACTTAGTCAAAATGTGTTATCCTAGTGATAAGTTGTTAAAATCACTTGGCTAAAATTTTATTTAAGATTTTTGCATCTATATTTAACAGTGAGATAGTTCTTTAATTTTCTTTCTCTGCTTTACCTCTTCCTGGTGTAGGTATCAGCCATATTGTTTTCATACAAAGAGTTAGGCAGAGTTCCATCTTCCCCTATTTTTTCCAAAGAATTTATATAAAATTGGAACCAATTATTCCCTACATGTTTGATAAAATTCACTTATGAATCCACCAGGCCCTGGGGATTTTTTTTCTTAGGTAGTTCAATGATGGCTTGTTGAATTTCATTTTCTGTGATATGGTTGTGTAGGTATTTAATCTTCTCTTCATTTAACCTGGGAAACTTATATTTGTGTAAATATTCATCCATTTCAATTAGATTGTCAAATTTATTGGCATAGAGATGGGCAAAAAAATTTCAAATTATTACTTTAATTTCTTCCTCATTGGTGGTGAGTTCAACTTTTTTCATTTATGACACTAGCAATTTGGTTTTCTTCTTTCTGTTTTTTAATCAAATTGACCAGAGGTTTATCAATTATATTGTGTTTTTCATAAAAACCAACTTTTGGTTTTATTTATAAATTCAATAATTCTTTTGTTTTAGATTCAATTATTTTCTCCTTTATTTTTTTAGAATTTCTAATTTGGTACCTACTTGAGGATTTTGAAATTGTTCTTTCTCTAATTTTTTTAGTTGCATATTTATTTAATTGATTTCCTCTTTCTCTAATTTATTCATGCAAGTATTTAAAGATATAATATAGCCCCTGACAGCCACATTGAGTGAATCCCATAGGTTTTGGTTTGTTGTTTCATCATTGTCATTATCTAGGATAAAATAATTGATTTATTCTATTATTTGTTGTTTGATCCACTCATTCTTTAAAAATGTGGTATTTTGGGTTTCCAATTAGTTCTGGGTCTATATCTCCTTGCCATAATATTGAATATGATTTTTATTGCATTAGGATCTGAGAAAGATGTATTCACTATTTCTGTCTTTCTGCAACTGATCATTAGGTTTTTATGTCCTATTATATGGTCAATTTTTGTTTAAGTGTCATGTACTGCTAAGAAAAAGGTATATTCCCTTCTATCCCTACTTGATTCCCTCCATAAGTCTATCATATCTAGTTTTTCTAACAATCTATTTAACTCCTTAAGTTCTTTCTTATTTATTTTATGATTTGATTTATCTAGATCTGAGAGCAGGAGTTTGAAATTTCCCACTATGCCCCACTGTAGTTCTTTCAGTTTCTCCTATTAGAATTTGGATGCTATCCCATTGGGTGTATATGTATTGAAATCACTTTATTGTCTTTGGTACCTTTTATGAGGATATAGTTTCCTTCTTTATCTCTTTTAGCAATACCTATTTTGCAGCTGCTTTGTCTAAGATAAGGATTGCTACCCCTGCTTTTTTCACTTCAACTGAAGCAAAACATGTTGCTCCAAACTTTTACTTTTACTCTATATGTATCTCTGCTTCAAATTTATGTCTTGTAAGTAGCATATTGTAGGATTCTGTTTTTTAATCTACTCTGCTATTTGTTTACATTTTAAGGGAGAGTTCATCCCATTCACATTAAAAGTTACAATTATTAACTCTTTAATGACCTCCATGCCATCATTCCTCTGTTCGCATTTTTCCCCTTCCCCCTTTATCCATATTCCCCATTATTTTGTTTCAGAATACCACCCGCTTCAGTATGTTTGCCCACTTATATCCACCTCTGCTTCTTTCTTTCCCCTTTCCCTTTTTTTCACAGAATGGGCAGCTTTATTGTCAGGAGAAACACACAAACTCAGGGTGAGCTAGAGAGAAGAGACACCCCATTCATGGAGGAGGGCCTGTACAGCCCTGCCTTCTGTACCAAAGCCTCCTGGTTGAGGGTGGTAAGGAAAGGCTCCTTAGTTTCCAGAGCCCGAGCCCTGGTTCATGCTGGTGGGGAAGGCCTGCATATGTGTGCATATAGTGTGTCTGGGTAGGGAGGGTTCTACAGGGTAACCCCCTGCCTCTAATACCTACAGATCACTTTTCCACTGGGCAGAGGGCCCTGGGGTGGCTGAGAGGAAAGGGGCTGGCAGAAGTCAGGTGAGTCAAGCTGACTTTCCTTAAGGAGGGAGGAAGAGAGGGGATCAAAGTGACTGCATGCTTTTCTCAGATGCCTTTAACAGCTGTAAACATCAGGACAGGGACACCCCTATATTCCTCTCTTATGGCAGGGGTTTTAACACAGAAAATACAGAAGCTACTTGTGGGGGGGTTGGGGCTCAGTTCTGACACCAGGATCTCAGAACCCTACCATTTCAGCCCTGATAGCTCTAGAAGACAAAGTCCAGGGTGATGGGGGGGGGGCGAGGAAGGGGGAGCCCTGCTCCATCAGCATGAAGTGCATATGGAATAGGCCAAAAGAGTGACTGTGTTCCAAATATACACATACCTTGTACCAAGGGCTCCCAAGGACCCCTACACACATGGAGTCCCACTGTCCTTCCCCAGGGGGTCTCATGAAATTGTGGCCAAAGGAGAGTAATCAGGGGATCAGCAGAGAGAGAGAAAGAGAGAGAGAGAGAGAGAGAGAGAGAGAGAGAGAGAGAGAGAGCTAGAACATGGGGATGTAGTTGTCAATTTGTCAATCTTGAACCGGTGGCGCTGGGCAATATACTCCGCAATCCATACAATGTTACAGCACTCTTGCTCCTTGAGCTTCACAAAGGCATAGAAGAAGCCAAAGTGGAACTGTTTGAGGAAGGCCAGCTTGTTGAGTTTTACCTCATGCTCAAAGAATCGGTCCTCCAAAGTCTTATCTCCAGGATTACTGCCAGCCCCTTCAAAGAGCAGTTTATATTCCAGGTAGTAGTCAGCCACAGTCATCAGCTCAAGCCAGCTGGGCTAGGACCTCAGGGTAGAGCTTCCCACAATGTGGGAACAGCTTGGCCCTGTCCTCCTTGGAGAGCTCAGTGCCAAATGAGTTGATGGTGATGATGAAGGCTCTGCGGTCAGCCTCAAACTCCAGGATAGGACACATAGCATCTGCAGTGGTGCCCCCCAGCAAAGCACAGAACTTGTAGAAAGACTCTAGGTAGGACTTGTACAGAGTGTTGCGGATGATCTCGATGTTCATCTCGTCGAGGTCCTGCTCAGAGATGCAGTCTTGGAAGAATGCTGCAAGTGGGGTATCCATTAAGATGGCACTATATAATTCTGCTGGAGTCTGAGCAATGTTCACAGCCTCCATTTGCTCAAAGGTGCCAAGTGGGTGGCACTTGGGCACAAGTTCAGAAATAGAACGCTAATGCAAAGTCCCTATTATCAGCAGAATAACATCAATCATGTAACTGTAGGTGATGAAGTCCAGTGGTTCATAGGCATGATTCCTCATGTGGCAAAACTCTACCACCATATTCTCCTTTAGTTTGACATCAATGACTGACACAGTGAGTGGGGATGCTTCATTTGCCAGGAAGTTCCCATAGTCTGTGCTCTGGAGGTGTAGTTTCAGATCCTTAAGCGTCTTGCACTGCACCAGGTTGACGTAATCTGACTGGCTCAGCACCCCGGCCTTGAGGCCCCAGACCAGGCCCTCCACATAGCCATTGTCCACGTTGAAGTAAAGCTCGGGGAAGGCAGACATCATGGCAGCGGCAGCGGCTCTGCGGGCTCAGCGAGTTTAAAGTTCCCTTTCCCTTTTTTGCCTTTTCCATTCCCTTCCTTTGATTAGTTCCCCTTTTTGCTCCCCCTCCCTTTCTCCATTCCCCTTCCCTTTTTCCCCTTTTAATACTTGAAAGGTGAGATGTTTTAGAAGTTATCTGAGTATGTGTGCCAGTTAACTTTAAACCAAGTCTGATGAGAAGAAGATTCAGGTGCTTCTCATCTCCTCCCTTCTTCCCCTCTATTACCATAGGTATTTCTCCCAAGTAGGGTTATAGCCTGTTTCATACATTTGGATTGCAGTTTCATGGACAGGTCATGAGTGTACATCACTTCTGGCTAGGTATATTCTCTCTGTTAGAGTTAAAATTCTCAAGAGCTATGAGAATCTTTTTCCCATGCTAGGATATAGCCAGTTTCAATTTATTGGATAGTAGTTCTTTTCTTTACTCTAACCCTTTTTTTTTACCTTTTCATGTGTCTCTTTAGCCTCCTTTTTCATGTCCAAATTTTCTATTTAACTCTGGTCTTTTCATAAGGAATTTTTGGAATTCTTCCATTTCATTAAATGTCCATCTTTTCCCGTGAAAAAGACAGCTCAGCTTTGTAGGATAGTGCATTTTTTACTGCATTCCAAGATCCCTTGCTCTTCAGAATATTTCATTCCAGGCCCTTCAATCCCTTAATGTTGATGCAGCATTGTCCTGCATGATACTAACTGTGGTTCCTTGGTATTTCAATTACTTCTTTTCTGGCTGCTTTCAGGATCTTCTCTTTTATGTGATAGTTCTGGAATTTGGCCACAGCATTTCTTGTTGTTTTCATTTTAAGATCTCTTTCTTGAAATAACTACTTTGCCCTCTGGTTCCATGATATCAGGGCAATTTTCCATCACTAGATCCTGTAATAGTAACTACAGGCTTTTTATCTTCAATATTTAAATGAAGTCCAATAACTCTCAGGTTGCCCTGCCTTGATCTATTCTCAGTGTCAGTGGTTTTTCTGATGAGGTATTTTACATTTTCTTCAAGTTTTTTCTATTTTATAATTTTGTTTAACAGACTCTTGCTGCTTCTGTCTCATTAAGTCATTAGTTTCCGCACACTCAATTTTTTTTAGAAAGGAGTTTTCTTCATATTTTTCTTCATGTTCATATTGTCTTCATATACCTTTTGCTATTCCTTTTCCAGTTGATCAATTCTATTTTTGAAAGAGCTTGCCAAAGGGCAGCTAGGTGGCACAGTGGCTAGTGCACTGGCTATGGAGTCAGGAGTACCAGGGTTCAAATCCAGCCTCAGACACTTAATAATTACCTAGCTTTGTGGCCATGGGCAAGCCACTTAGCCCCACTTGCCTTGCAAAAAAAAAACCTAAAAAAAAAAAAGAAAGAGCTTTCCATTTGGCCAATTGAAGTTTTGAGAGAATTATTTTCTTTTTGCATTTGCCCAATTGAGGATCTGAGAGAATTTTTCTTCTTTTGTATTTGTCCAATTCTATTTTCCAATGATTTGTTTTCTTGTTGCAATGTGTTAATTGACTCTCTCAAAATTTATAATTGTTTTTTACACTCCTTCCTTATTTCTTCAAGAAAGTCTTTCTGTGCTGGAGACCAGATCATATTCTCATCAGAGATTCTAGGTCTCTCTGAGTTAGGGTCGTTTCCTTCCAAGAATTTTTCTTTGGATCCTCCTTTCCACTGACCTGTCTTTATTTTGCTAAGACCTTGAGTTGGGGAGGGGCTGGTTCACAGATTTTTGGTTTTGGGATATCTAGAGCTTAGGATATCTAGACCAGTAGGGGATGCTAGAGGACTTGCTCACTGAGTGCAATTTCTCTGCTGGCCAGTAGGAGGTGCTGGTTGCTTTCTCTGCATGGTCTGGGCCCTTGATTGAGGACTTCTCCCTTAGCCTGGATGTAGTGATCAAAGCTGTTAAATACTTTTGTCTTCAATGAATGGTGGACTTTACCCTGGGCTGAGATCATCACTCTTCCTATTGTCATCTGGGCTGGTTCTTCTGCTCCCATACCTGTGCCTAGGGCAGAAGTAGTTTGTAATTGTGTTTGTTCTGGGGGAAGAGGCTTCAGCTGTATTGCAGGCATGGACTAGGAGTTCCTCAGACCAGAGGAGCCAAGGGATGATGTCTGAAGCTTTCCTTCACTGGAACTCTACCCCCAGCCCTGTTGGCAAGCTCTAGATAGTCAGTGCTAACACCAATGCCTCTGCTCCCTATTTGACCTAAGCCCCCACAGTCTAGCCCCACCACTGATCAAGCAGGTCCAGCCCTCAGACCCTCAAGCTCCCAGGACCCAGCTATTAATCCACCCTCTCTGCCTGGACTCACCCATGTCTACAGAAGACAAAACCTGAGGTAGATGCTGTTTTTCTTGGCTTTTCTTTCTGGTTTTGTAGATTGGATTTCTGTTAAGAGGTTTGTTTCATATCATAGATGGTGAAAGTTCAGGAGACTTTAGAACTGTGCCTGTCTTCTCTCTGCTGTCTTGGCCGGAAGTCAGCAAAGAGTTTCTTATGATCTTCTGGCCACATATTCAGCCGTTTTACCATTATTTAGCTGAGAGTTCCAAAAGCAGCTGATTTCACTGCTGACATTCAGTCTAACAAAGTTAACTTCTGCTTTGCTGGGCCCAGGTCTGTATTGATAGGAATTGCTCTTGAAACACTCATTTCTGACCCTGAAGCAACCAATCTTTCCTGTTAACTTTCTAATTTGTTTTGGTCTGGAAATCCACAACAGTTTCTTATTTATTTATGGAAACCTTTGCTCTAGAATTTGATTAGAGTCATTATTTAAATGAATGATTTGGGAGAGAATTCACTTTTCTTAACCATCTTTGATCAGTCATTAATTATTAAAATTTTTTTAAGACATTGACAAATTGGGAATACCATATATGAGAATACCTTTTAAAATTGCTTTCAACAGTTAACCTAGAAAGGAAAACAAAAATTTTTAATAAACTGAAAATATTATTTTCTCAAAAGCATGTTGTGAAGAAATGGTTTCTTTACCATTACAATTAGTTTTGTGGAAGTTTAGAAGAAATTTAGAATCTAAATAAATATATAGAGACATGATATGAGGTAAAAGATTCTAACTCTACCAAATCCAAAGTGCAAGGAACCATTTCATTAAATAGTAAATTTTCATCACTTGATGACTTCAAGTTTGAGGGTGGGGGCTAATAATTAAGATCTTTCATATTGCTTTGAATGTACAATTTATATATATAACTATATGTATAGATAGATAGATAGATAGATAGATAGATAGATAGATAGATGGTGATTTTTAAGGTGTACTTTTAGAGAATAAACATAAATTAATTTTGCATATATATATATATATATATATATATATATATATATATATATATGATATTGTAAGAGGAACGTTCCATATCTCCATGCCTAGATTTATGAAGTGATTCAGGTAGGGGAGAAGTCAATATTCAAAGCATTCAAGAAAGCAACTCAGTGGACAATTAATAGTAGTCATTATGAACAAGTCAGCTAGATAAAAAGGGAAAAATGAACATTTACTGCCTTCTGGAACACCACCATAATTGATTGGATCACTGAGCTTCTATCTGTGTTCTTTTTTTACTCACGTGCACACTCACACACACACACACACAAACACACAAAGATGCACATACACACTCTCTTAAAAAATATATATGTATACATACATATATATATGTATGTATATATATATATATATATATATATATATATATATATCCAGCATATTTTCTATCTGCATTTTCAAGGTGATGAAAATTAAAGAGAGAGTATTAACAAAGTATCTGTGTTTTCTTCACAAACCAGACAGAATACAGGACACACTATTTTCTTTAATTTTTTGGCAAGGCAAATGGGGTTAAGTGGCTTGTCCAAGGCCACCCAGCTAGGTAATTATTAAGTGTCTGAGGCCGGATTTGAATTTAGGTACTCCTGACTCCAGGGCCAGTGGTGTATCCACTGAGTCACATAGCTGCTCCAAGGAAACATTTTTGATTTAAAAAAACAATATCCATTATGCTTCATATATATAGATATACTATTGAATTTGGGAGAACAAGTTTTTTTTTTTCTAACTGCTTTCTTATGAAAAAGATTTTTGAGTCCTTAATCATGTAGGGGAGGGAGAGAATGGAGGAGAATATTTATCATTGCATTGCTCATGATTAGTATTTCATTCATTCTATTCCCAATTTGCTGTAATTTATCAGCACTGAACATTTCTGATGCCAGAGCAGAGAAGCTCATACCTTATCAGTCTAAAATGTCTCCTGGTGATTTAGACAAGATATGTAGTGGTTTAATACTATTCACCAAATATACCAAGGATTGACATGAGGAAAGAATTTGAAGGAGTCTTTGGTTTCAGTTAAAAGAACAAACCAGTAACTCTCTCCCTAACATGTTGAACAAAGGAATTCTGAAATTATGGTGACTGAGAAAGAGACAGAGACAGATAAAAAGGTGTGCAACAGAGAGAAAGAACTAAATGATGTTCAAAGGACTTTTGTAAGCAATGTTAGAGGATTTAGATTTTGTGACTTTACAAGGAAGATAATGATGATGTGATAAAATGAAAAGAACCCAAACATTAAACGTAAAATATTTTGATTTAAACAACAGCTCTGCCACTCACTGTTAGTAAATTATTTTACACATATTTTTCAGTTTATTTATCTGTTAAAAAAAAGGCCGATAATACTTTTGCTCCATAAACCAAAAGTTCACTGTGATTTTGAAATGAGATAATTCCATAATATACTCTGGTTTTTTTTTTAGTTCTGGGATACCATGGGTTAGAAGAAGCATCAAGGTTGAGTGATTTAGTTATGGGGTTTATTGGAAACAAAAACATTTATACTAGTATACAATAATGAATACTCTTACTTGTCCTTGAAAGGCATAAAAAGAGTGATGGCCTTAGAGTCAGGAAGTTGAGTTTGAATCCAGCCTTAGACACATGCCACTTAGTCACTGTGTGACCTTGAGCAAGTCCCTGAACCTTGATTCCCTCACATCCAGGGCCATCTCCTGTTGTCTTGACTCATATCTAGTCACTGGACCTAGATGACTGGAAAAGAAAGTGAGGCTGATGACTTAGCACAGCACTGCCTCATTCAAATCCAAATCATGAGCTTGTCATGGCATCATCTCCATTGATGTCATGATTTTCTTTGAGAATGAAGGACAAATATCATTGAAATGAAATTATATATATATATATAATTTGATATTTCTTTAAAGATAGCTCTCTTCACATACAACCAAAACTAGGAATGCCCTAAAAGTCTTACATTGTTTTGTTTTTAAACTGAAAATTTTACCTTGATCTATCTGGAGTCCTTCAGCTAAGCAGCAAACTATAATAAAACACCTGCTATCATTGAATAGGTCAGATAAGGTTCAACATATAATTCTTTGAAGTCAGAGACAATAATCACTGATATTCCTCAGTCATAATCTTTAAATTCTTATATAAATCCTTTGTCTAGATGAAGGGAATATTCTAACTAGATAACATAATAGACTAATTATATGGAATTATGTGTTCAGTAAGTTTGATGAAAGTCAGGAACATTTATATTCATAGGTAGTTTATATACATTTTTTAAGAAAGATTTTATTTATTTGGAGTTTTACAATTTTTCCTTACCCCCCACAGAAGGCATTCTTGTTAGTTTTTATATTGTTTCTATGGTATACATTGATCTCAGTTGAAAGTGATGAGAGAGAAATCATATCCTTAAGGAAGAAAAATAACGTATGAGACAGCAAAATTACATAATAAAATAACTTTTTTCTAATTTGAAGGTAATAGTCTTTCATCTTTGTTCAAAGTCCAAAATTCTTTCTCTGGATAAAAATGGTATTCCCTATTGCAGATAGCCCAAAATTGTCCCTGGTTGTTGCACTGATGGAATGAGCAAGTCCATCAAAGTTGATCATCACCCCCATGTTGCTGTTAGGATGTCGGTGCTTTTCTGGTTCTGCTCATCTCATTCAGCATCAGTTCATGTAAATCCTTTTGGACTTCCCTGAATTCCCATCCCTCTTGGTTTCTAATAGAACAATAGTGTTCTATGACATACATATACCACAGTTTGTTAATCCATTCCCTAATTCAAGGACATTTTCTTAATTTCCAATTCTTTGCTACCACAAACAGGGCTATTATGCATATATTTGCACAAGTGATGGTTTTACCATTTTTCATAATCTCTTCAGGGTATAGACCCAGTAGTGGTATTGATGGGTATGCACATTTTTGTTGCCCTTTGAAGAAAATTCCAAATTGCTCTTCAGAAAGCTTGTATGATCTCAAAGTTCCACCAACAATGCATTAGTGTCCCAGATATCCCGCATTCCTCCCAACATTGATTATTGTCCTTTCTGGTCCTATTGGTCAGTCTGAAAGGTATGAGGTAGTACCTCAGAAATTCTCTAATTTGCATTTCTCTAATAATTAGTGATTGAGAGCAATTTTTCATCTGACTTTGGATCACTTTGATTTCCCCATCTGTTTAGTTTATATTCTTATAGACATTAAAATCATAATTTTTGCCTCTTTTTTGAAATACATTATTTTAAAATATACAACAGAAACAAAATCAGAATCATTTAAAATTATGGGAGATTTGAGAAATTTCATTGCCAATGAATTTCTATCTTTGATCATAGGATCATAGATTTCAAGATGGATAACGACTTAGAGATCATCTAGTCTAATCCTGTCACTTTATGGTTTATAAAGTCTCTCAGAGGTTAGATGACTTGTCCAAGTTCACATATGTAAAAAAAATGATACATCCAAATTTCAAATTTAGAAGATTCACTGTTATAAGGGAGAATATCTTCCTTTTATTAAAAATTTACTGATCAAATGGAGATCTATTGCAGAAAT
This sequence comes from Macrotis lagotis, assembly GCF_037893015.1. Classification (NCBI taxonomy): domain Eukaryota; kingdom Metazoa; phylum Chordata; class Mammalia; order Peramelemorphia; family Peramelidae; genus Macrotis; species Macrotis lagotis. The sequence continues at coordinate 770,142,832 of NC_133658.1, read as the reverse complement.
GGAAACATTACTTTATCCTGAGTCAGAGTTTTAATGTCTCTTCTTCCACATACTAGGAATATGGAAGTAACTTCATCTCTCTAGGCCCATTTTCTAATCTCCCAAAATGATAATTGATAAAGATAATTTCTAATATCCTTTCCAGGTCTAAATCTAACATCCTATAGTAACATAACAAAGTACTACTGTGTATTTAGAATGATTGAAAATAATTTGTTTTTTGCATGGATCTCCTTTTCCTCCACCCCAGTCTAAATCTGACATATCTTCAGTAATGAGAACTGGTGGGAATAGGGTAGAGCACACTTCTAACAATGCAGATATTTTCTGAACTTTATAATGACTCATAGTTATCTGTGCTACTGTGAGGTTTTGTAAATTGCCAAAGGTCATACCCAACCAATGAGTCAGTGAAAACATGAAACCAAGTGTTCTGAGGCCTAATTAACATACATGCTCCTTCTCAAATGTACCAATGTCTTAGAACTGGAAAAAAACATTAACAGTCAGGAGGCCAACCTCCTCATTTTACGGATGAGTATAATGGGACTCAAAAAAGAGAAATCATTTTACCAAGCATTCTGGCTATGGAATTCAAAAGACCTATAATATCCTCTAGACCTATAATATTCTCTAAAACATTACTCCATGCTACAGGATTTGAAAATAACAGACACCTCCTTCTGCATTTTTTTTTGTTTTTGAATATATTGTGAAAGAAAAGTTAGGAAATGTAAAGAAAATTTCTATTTGACTCATTTTGAATTGAATACATGAAACAATTTTATGTGAGTATCCTCACAAAAATAAACCCAGTGTAAGCTTTTGGTGTCCTAGTGACAAAATCAACAATAAAATTACCAGGTAGGTGACTCAAGATTTCCATCATTCCTAAAAGTATCACTTTATTCAATACTAGGACATGAAATCCATTTTATTTATAGCATTTTCAGTGCCTCAATTATTGTGGAACTAAGACAAGATACCCAAACACTAACTCTCTGTCATTCATTAAGGGAGCAGTCCATTAATGATAGTGATTTACAAACAATGGACCTGTGAGAAAAAGAAAAACTTCTGAACAGTGAACTGGTCTGAGTCTACAAATTGCAAATTTGAAGTGAGTTGTTTGACCCTTTGCAACAACTGAACAAAAAACTTGTCAGTTACAGATAAAACTTTGATGCTAATGGGTTACCTCTGAAATGGAGGTAGACCTCAGGAGTTGCTTGTGAGAAGAAATGAAAGGTTGACTAGTGCAACTAAATTGTCTTCATCTCCTTCTGGGAAGGAAATGTAATTTCTTCCTTGGATGGCCCTATCCCACCAAGTCAAGGTACAGTGAAGAAATCACAAAAAAAGGAGAAAATGATAATTTTGGTGCTTTCTTTGTCTCAAATTGAAAACTAAATGTAACTCCCAATGCAGTTTGCTATCAGTTACTCTCTTCTTTTATTTTATTTTGTAACCTTTGTCCTTGACCCAGCCCTCAATCCATTTTGAGCCTCTTTTCTCAATATCTAAAAATGCATTTCAGTTTCATGAATTGTCAGAGCAAGAGGAGATGGTAGATGCCATCTTGACAAGCCATAGGATCATTTGAGCATAGAATTTAGTAAATAGTTTTCTTAGTGAAAGAATAGAGAAGTAAGGAACCATAAAGCAATCACTGAGCCGGTTAATTAAATATCTGGATAGGGTTTCGACCATTTCTCAATAGGTTTTTTTAAAGCCATTTGGTAGGACCAGTTCAAGGTAGTGACTCCTTGCAACAAACAATTAAATCTTGCTTCAAGTGGGAACTAGTCTTGGCTATTAGCATTTGAACTGTGGTAAGGAGCAAGGTCAATGAATCTGGAGAGAGATGCTGTGTTAGGAGGGAGCTGCTTAATGACACCAAAAGAAAGATTATCAAATAGCAATACTGACCAAGCCTTCAGTAACTATATCCTAAGTGAAAATAGTTTTCCTTATTGGTATGCCTTGCAATTAGTATACTCTGTGTATATGTCAGTTATCCCCATAGACCATTTTGTGTTTAAAGAAAAAGATTTGGAGTTAAATAAAAAAAATGTGCTTACATATGTGTTAAAATATCTCAACTGGGCATTAATTGATTTACTACCCTGTGAACCACAGAAACTTTTCATCCATCCTCAGGTTTCCCATTGTATCTCATCTGTTCACCATGTCTAATTTGGACATTGCTTCAAATTTCAATGAAAGAAAAATGTGAAGCCATTAAAAAAATTTAATTATTATTAACCCCATTTTCCTCATTCATAGTAATATTTTTTCAGTGTTTTATACTTATTTATTAATCTCTTTTCCTGTATATTTTGTTCTTTCTGGGTATCATAAGTTTGCTTTCTCCAATTGCTCCTACTCACACTCCTTTGATGAATCTTATTCCAGATGGTGCTCACTAATTTTCAATATCCCACAAGTTTGATCCTTAGTTCTCTTCTCCTCTCCTTCTATGCTAGCCCAGATATCGATCATAATCAGTTACATTATCTATACAGATCTAGTTATTCATTCCTAAATTCCTGATCCTCCTTTTTCTCAATTGATATCTTGAACTAAATGTTCAATTGAATTTTAAACTCAATATATCGAGAGCTGAATTTAGGCTTCTCTCCCCACTCCATACCTCAATTTTAATTTTTCTACATACTGATTTTAGAAAGATTTTATTTAGAGTTTTACAAATTTTGCCCTATTCTTGCTTCCCTAACCCCACCCCCCACAGAAGGTATTGTTAGTTTTTACATTGGTTCCGTAGTATACATTGATCTCATGTGATGAATGTGTTGAATGTGATGACAGAGAAATCATATCCTTAAGGAAGAAAAATAAATTATGAGATAGTAAAATTGCATAATAAGATAACAGTTTTTTCTCCCTAATTAGAAAGTAATAGTCTTTTAGTTTGAAAGTCCATAATTTTTTTCCTCTGGATACAGATAGCATTAGCCATTGCAGATAGCCCAAAATTGTCCTTCAAAGTTGATCATCATCCCCATGTTGCTGTTAGGGTCTACAACACCTTTCTGGTTCTACTCATCTCACTCAGCATCAGTTCATGAAAATCCTTCCAGGCTTCCCTGAATTCCCATCCCTCCTGGTTTCTAATAGAACAATAGTGTTCCATGACATACATATACCACAGGTTGTTAAGCCATTCCCCAAATGAAGGACATTTACTTAATTTCCAGTACTTTGCCACCACATACAGGGCTGCTATGAATTTTTTTGTACAAGTGGTGTTTTTACCCTTTTTTCATAATCTCTTCAGGGTATAGACTCAGTAGTTATATTGTTGGAACAAAGAGTGTGCACATTTTTGGTGCCCTTTGGACATAATTCCCAATTGCTTATCAGAAAAGTTGGATGAGTTCACAGCTTCACCAACAATGTGTTAGTGTACCACATTTCATCCCTTCTAACACTGTGTGAGAAGTGTTTCGCAATTGTTTTCAAAATGTTTTTGAGACTGCCTTGGCATGTAGACTCCCAGGTATTTTATATTGTCTGAGGTTATTTTAATGGGATTTCTTTTTTTAGCTCTTTCTGCTGAATCTTACTAGACATATATGGAAAAGTTGAAGATTTATGAGAGTTTATATTATATCCTGCAACTTTACTAAAATTGCTAATTGTTTCCAGGAGTTTTCTGGATGATTTCTTGGTATTCTTTAGGTAGACCATCATGTCATCTGCAAAGAGTGTTAGTTTTGTCTCTTTCTTCCCAATTCTAATTCCTTCAATTTCTTTTTCTTGTTTTATTGGTGAAGCTAATATTTCTAATACAATATGGAATAGTACTGGTGATAATGGTCATACTTGTTTCACTCCTGATCTTATTGGGGAAGTCTCTAGTCTATGTATAATCATCAAGGTGACTGGTCTATAAGTTTCTTTCTTTGTTTTAATTGTTCCTAGTCACAGAAAAGTGATGAATTTCCATCACTTCTGGCTAAGTAAATTATCTGTAATAGAGTTATAATTCTTGAGAATTATTAGTCTTTATCCCAAGTAGGGATATACCCAGATTTATCTTATTGGATAATAGTCTCACAGATAAATCTTGTGTGACCATTACTTCTGGCTAAGTATCTTCCCTCTATTAGATAAAAATTCTCAGGACTTATGAGAATCTTTTTCAAAGGTGGGGATATAGCCAGTTTCTTCTCATTGGATAGCATTTTATTCCTTTCCCATTCATTCATTCATTCATCTATCAATTCATTCATTCATTCATTTACTTATTTGTTTGTTTGTTTATTTTTACCTTTTCATATATCTCTTCAGTCTCCTGTTTGTGCCCAAATTTTCTATTTAGCTCTAGTCTTTTCATCAGGAAATGTTGGAAGTCTCCCGTTTCATTAACTGCCCATCTTTTACTCTGGAAGAGAAGGCTCATCTTTGCTGGATAATGGATTCTTGACTTCATTCCATGTTCCCTTGCTCTTCAGAATATCTCATTCCAGGCCCTTCAATCCCTTAATGTTGATGCAGCCAGGTTTTGTGTTATCCTTACTGTGTCTCCTTGGGATTTACATTGTTTCATTCTGGTGACTTGCAGGATTATCTCTTTGATCTTATAGTTTTGGAATTTGGCCAAAACTTTCCTTGGTGTTTTCATTTTAGTATCTTTTTTTCAGAAGGGTTCTATTTATTCTGTCAATAACTATTTTGCTATTTGGTTCCATGCTATCAAGGAAGTTTTCCATCACTAATTCCTATAGTATTAATTGGACACTTTTTTTCCTTTAATGTTTTCAGGAAGACCTATAATTCTCAGGTTGTCCCTTCTTTTTGTTTTTAGGTTTTTTGCAAGGCAATGGGGTTAAGTGGTTTGCCCAAGGCCAGACAACTAGGTAATTATTAAATGTATGAGGCTTAATTTGAACTCAGGTACTCCTGCCTCTAGGGCCAGTGCTCTTTCCACTGTGCCACCTAGCTATCCCCTAGGTTGTCCCTTCTTGATCTGTTCTTGAGATCAGTGCTTTTGCTTATGAGGTATTTTGCATTTTCTTCTATATTTTTTGATCTTTTGATTTTTTTAATGGAATCTTGTTGTCTCATGAAGTCATTATTTTTCCACAGATTCTATTCTTTTTTTAGCAAAGAATTTTCTTCATTTACTTTTTACAACTTCTTTTACAAATGGTGAAGTCTATTTTTAAAAGAGTTTTTCATTTGCCCAAATGTAGCTTTGAGAGAATCATTTTCTTTTTGTATTTGTCCAGTTGTTTATTTCCAAGGATTTCTTTTCTTGTTGGGAAATGTTGATTTTCTCTTGCAATGTGTAAATTTTCTTTTAAGTTTCTTTTCCCAGTTTTCCATTTGATTTTTAAACTCCTACTTGATTTCTTTTAGGGAGTCTTTCTGGGCTGGATACCAATTGATATTCTCCTCAGAACTGCTACATCTCTCTGGTTTAGAATCTGTTTCTTCTAAGAATTTCTCCATGGGCCCCCCCTTTTCATTGATCTTTCTTCATTTTCCTAGGATCTTGTTTTTGGTGAGGGGATGGCTCTCAGATGTTTGTGTGAAAACCCTAGAGGCTTTTTTTTCATTTGGTTTAGTAATTCCAAGGCTCAGCCAGTAGAAGGTGCTGGTTAATTTTACTGGAGTGTTTAAAGCCCTCACCCTAATCCTGGAGAGAGTAAGGAGGGAGGAAGGAGAGGCAGCAATCTCTGAACAATGGACTAAGCCCTATGGGATGGAGTTAATCTCCCCCTCAGATGAGTGAAATATCTTGCCACACCTGAGCCTGAGGGAGTGGGGTGGGGGGAGTTACTCTTCCTTCTGGGAAGAGTGCTATGCAAAAAGTATAGAGCTAAAGTCCTATGCCCAGTTAGTCATTTTCCAGGGGTACTCAGAAACTTTCTGTGTTGGAACTCACCTTCCCAAGGACTGGGGTTTACCAGAATTTCTCTCCCCCAGTCAAAGATTCTGTGCCTAAAATTGTTCCTAGGATCTTTCCTTCATCATAGTGTCTGCAGCTAAGGCTGGTCCTCTTACCTCACTCCACTTCTATCCCTGTGCTTGCCCTTTGCTCTCCGTTCTGGGTTCAACCCAGAGACAGACTTCATTGGTAGGTGTTCTCCTAGCTTCTTTTTCTTGGTTTTGTTGATTTAATTTCTATTCAGAGGCTTCTTTCATATTAATTTTGAGGGTAACTAGGAGCACTTAGCACAGTCCCTGTCTTCTCTCCACCAGCCTGGCTGGGTGTTCAGACAGTTTTAAGATAAAAAAAAATTAAAGCTGTTTTAAGTAAGATCAAAAAGTGCTCTAAATCATTATTGATTAGAGAAAAGCAAATTAAAACAATGCTGAGGTACCACCTGAAACTGATCAGATTGGTTAAAATTAAAAAAAAAGGAAACTTATAGAGTTTGGAAGGGATGTTGGAAAGCTGGGATATTGTTGCATTGTTGTTGAAATATTTGTAAAATAAACCAATCATTTTGGAGAGCAAGTTGGAAATATGCCAAACTTTGCTTATTCGTTATTTCAGTAATGCCTCTTCTTGGTCTATATTTCAGCAAGATCAAAAAAGGAATAAAGACCTATAGGTTCAAAATCATTTATGGTTCTCTTTGCAGTGGCAAAGAATGGGAAATTGAAAGGATGCCAATCAAATTGGAGGGAATGAAGGAACAGATTATGGTATATGAAGGAATACAATGGAATTCTATTGTATAGTAAAAAATCAGGAATGGGCAAATTTTAAATTAGCTGGAAAAGACTTGTATGAACTGATGCTGAATGAAGTGAGCAAAACCAGGAAAACATTGTGCACATTAATAGCAACATTGTTTGATCATCAACTACGATGACTTAGCTCCTTTTTACAGTTCAATACCTAAAGAAAATTCTAGAAGACTTGTGATGGAAAATGCCATCCAAATCCAAATAAAAAGCTATGCAGCCTGAATGGCGACCCAAGCTAACTCCATTCACTTTTTAAAATTTGTTTTATGTTTTCCCCCTCATATTTTTTCCCTTTTAGTTCTGATTCTTCTTTGACAATGTGGTTAATATGAAAATATTTTAAACACGGTTGTATATGTTTAACCTATATCAAATTCACTGTCATGGGCAAAAGGAAAAGAGGCTAGTGGAAAAATGTGGAAATCAAAGGCTTGCAAGAAGATTAATCCTTAAAACCATCTTTGCAAAAAATTGAAAACTGAAATAAGATGAATTTCAAAAAAAAGTAACTTTCTCTTGGTTCTGTTCACTTCACTCAGAATCAGATCATCATATGAATATTTCCAGATTTTTCAAAAATCAACCTTTCTCAAAGAGTATTATTATTCCACTACATTCATATAACACATTTATCACTTTTAGTTTTCTGTCATGTTTGTCAATAAGATAGGAGGGACATAGTACCTCAGAGGTAGTTTAATCTGTAATTAGCTAATTTAGAGTTTCTATTCACATGACTACAGATAACTTTAAATTCTTGATCAGAAAGCTGCATGATCATATCCTTTGACCATTTATCAATTAAGAATTTATGCTTTTTTTAAAAAAAATAAATTTGACTTGGTCCTCTATATTTTCTTGGATTGAAGCCTTTATTAGAAACATTGACTGTAAAATTGTCTCCTAGTTTTCTATCTTCCTTTGAAGTTTGATTGTATTGATTTTGTTTGTGTAAAACTTTGATTAATTTTATGTAATTAATATTATAAGTTTTTCAATTCGGAGAAGTTTTATCTAAGAAGTTGGAGATTGGGCGGTTAGGTGGCGTAGTGGATAAAGCACCGGCCCTGGAGTCAGGAGTACCTGGGTTCAAATCCGGTCTCAGACACTTAAGAATAACCTAGCTGTGTGGTCTTGGGCAAGCCACTTAACCCCGTTTGCCTTGCAACCCCCCCCTCCAAAAAAAAAGAAGTTGGAGATTGAGTTTATCAAACAGTTGATTAATATTGTTATTTATTACTGTGTCTTTTCTAACTAATCTTCAACTGAAATACCCCTTTAATTCTTAGGTTGAAAGATGATGACTGTTGCTTTATAGTATAGTTTTAGATCTAATAGAGCTAGGTCACATTCCTTTGCAATTTCATCTTAATATTCTGACTTTTTTCTTCCAGATAAATGTTGTTATTATATTTTAAGCTCTGAAAAATAATTTTTGGTAGTTTGACTGATATAGTACTAAACAAGTGCATGAATTTAGGCAAAATTATCACTTTTTATTCTATTAGTTGAACTTCCTATGATCAAATAATATTTTCCCACTTTTTTTAGTTCTAACTTTATTTGTGTGAAGTGTTTTGTAATTGCATTGACATGGCTCCTTTGTTTACCTTCAGCTTTGTTTCCTTACTGCCTGTTTTAATGCCAACTTTTTTTCTTTTCTTAGTGCTAAAACTATTATTTCAATTACAATAATGATCATTGATGGTTATAACAACAATCCTTGTTTCACCCTTTATCTTATGAGCAAAGTTTTTAACTTATCCATAGTACATATAATATTTGCTGATGGGCTTAGATTCTGCTTATAATTTTATTTTTTTTAAATTTTTATTAAAGATATTATTTGAGTTTTACATTTTCCCCCAATCTTGCTTCCCTCCCCCCACCCCCACCCCACAGATAGCACTCCATCAGTCTTACTTTGTTTCGATGTTGTACCTTGATCCAAATTGGGTGAGATGAGAGAGAAATCATATCCTTAAAGAGAACAGAATTCTCAGAGGTAACCAGATCAAACCATAAGACATCTGGGTTTTTTTTCCCTAAATTCAAGGGAATAGTCCTTGCACTTTGTTCAAACTCCACAGCTCCTTATCCAGATACAGATGGTACTCTCCTTTGCAGACAGCCCAAAATTGTTCCCGATTGTTGCACTGGTGGAATGAGCAAATCATTCAAGGTTGAACATCACTCCCATGTTGCTGTTAGGGTGTACAGTGTTTTTCTGGTTCTGCTCATCTCATTCAGCATCAGTTCATGCAAATCCCTCCAGGTTTCCCTGAAATCCCATCCCTCCTAGTTTCTAATAGAACAATAGTGTTCCAAGACATACATATACCACAGTTTGCTAAACCATTCCCCAATTGAAGGACATTTACTGGATTTCCAATTCTTTTCCACCACAAACAGGGCTACTATAAATATTTTTGTACAAGTAACGTTTTTACCCTTTTTCCTCATCTCTTCAGGGTATAGACACAGTAGTGGTATTGCTGGGTCAATGGGTATGCAAATTTTTGTTGCCTTTTGGGCATAGTTCCAAATAGCTCTCCAGGAGGGTTGGGTGAGTTCACAGCTCCACCAACAGTGTAATAGTGTTCCAGATTTAACACATCCCTTCCAACAATGATCATTATCCTTCCTGGTCATACTGGCCAATCTGAGAGGTGTGAGGTGGTACCACAGCGAAGCTTTAATTTGCATTTCTCTAATAATTAATGATTTAGAGCATTTTTTCATATGTCTATGGATTGCTTTGATCTCCTAATCTGTAAATTGCCTTTGCATATCCTTTGACCATTTGTCAATTGGGGAATGGTTTTTTGTTTTAAAATATGACTCAGTTCTCTGTGTATTTTAGAAATGAGTCCTTTGTCAGAATCATTAGTTGTAAAGATTGTTTCCCAATGTACTACTTTTCTTTTGATCTTGATTACATTTGTTTTATCTGTGCAAAACCTTTTAAATTTAATGTAATCGAAATCATCTAATTGCTTTTTAGTGATGTTCTCCAACTCTTCCTTAGTCATAAACTGTTTCCCTTTCCATAGATCTGACAGGTAGACTAGTCCTTCATCTTCTAATTTGCTTATAGTATTGTTTTTTATGTCTATGTCCAGTAACCATTTGGATCTTATCTTGGTAAATGGTGTGAGGTATTGGTCTAATCTAAGTTTCTTCCATACTAACTTCCAATTATCCCAGCAGTTTTTATCAAAGAGGGAGTTTTTATCCCAATGCCTGGACTCTTTGGGTTAATCAAACAGCAGATCACTATAATCCTCTCCTGCTTTTACACCTAGTCTATTCCACTGGTCCACCACTCTATTTCTTAGCCAATACCAAACAGTTTTTATGACTGATGCTTTATAATATAATTTTAGATCAGGTAGTGCTAAGCCACCTTCTTTTGCATTTTTTTTCATTAAGCTCCTGGTAATTCTTGACTTTTTATTTCTCCATATGACTTTACTTACAATTTTTTCTAACTCATAATGTAATTTTTTGGAATTTTGATTGGTAGGGCACTAAACAGATAGTTTAGTTTTGGTAGAATTGTCATTTTTATTATATTAGCTCTACTTATCCCTGAGCAGTTGATATTCCCAGTTATTTAAATCTGATTTAATTTGTGTGAGAAGTGTTTTATAATTGTTTTCAAAAAGATTCTGAGTCTGTCTTGGCAAATAGACTCCCAAGTATTTTACACTGTCTGAGGTTACTTGGAATGGAATTTCTCTTTCCAGCTCTTCCTGCTGTTTCTTGTTAGACATATATAGGAAAGTTGAGGATTTATGGGGGTTTATTTTATAACCTGCAACTTTGCTATAATTACTAATTGTTTCCAGTAGTTTTTTAGATGATTTCTTGGGATTCTCTAGGTAGACCATCATGTCATCTGCGAATAGTGAGAGTTTTATCTCTTCCTTCACAATTCTACTTCCTTTAATTTATTTTTCTTCTCTAATTGCTGATGCTAACATTTCTAATACAATATTGAATAGTAGTGCTGATAATGGGCACCCTTGTTTAACACCTGATCTTATTGGGAATGCCTCTAGCCCCTCCCCATTGAGTATAATGCTTGTTGATGGTTTCAGATAGATACTGATAATTATTTTAAGGAACAGTCCATTTATTCCTACACTCTCTAGTGTTTTTAATAGGAATGGATGCTGTATTTTGTCTAAAGCTTTTTCAGCATCTACTGATATGATCATATGGTTTCTGATAGTTTTGTTATTGATATAATTGAGTATACTAACAGTTTTCCTAATATTCAACCAACCCTGCATTCCTGGAATAAATCCTACTTGATCATAATGTCTAATCCTAGTGATGACTTGTTGTAGTCGTTTTGCTAAGATTTTATTTAGGATTTTTGCATCTATATTCTTCAGGGAAATAGTTCTATAATTTTCTTTCTCTGTTTTAACTCTTCCTGGTTTAGGTAGCAGTACCATATTGATTTCATAGAAAGAGTTAGGCAGAGTTCCATCTTTCCCTATTTTTCCAAAAAGTTTACATAGGATTGGAACCAATTGCTCCTTAAATGTTTGTTAGAATTCACTTTTGAATCCATCAGGCCCTGGAGATTTTTTTTTAGTGAGTTCACTAATGGCTTGTTGAGTTTCTTTTTCTTCAATAGGGACGGTCAGGTATTTAATCTCTTCTTCATTTAACCTGATCAACTTATATTTTTGTAAATATTCATCCATTTCACTTAGATTATCAAATTTATTGGCATAAAGTTGGGCAAAATAATCTTGAATTATTAGTTTAATTTTCTCCTCATTGGTGGTGAGTTCACATTTTTCATTTATAATACAAGCAATTTGATTTTCTTCTTTCTTTTTTTTAATCAAATTGATGAGAGTTTTATCAATTTTATTGGTTTTTCATAATACCAACTTTTGGTTTTATTTATTAATTCAATAGTTTTTTGCTTTCAATTTTATCAATTTCTCCTTTGATTTTTAAAATTTCTAATTTGGTATTTGATTGGGGATTTTTCATTTGTTCTTTTTCTAATTTTTTTAGTTGCATGTTTAGTTCATTGATTTCCTCTTTCTCCAATTTATTCATATAAGCATTTAGAGCTATAATATATCCCCTGAGAGTTGCTTTGAAAGAATCCCATAGGTTTTGGTATGTTGTTTCATTATTATTATTATCTAGGATAAAATGGTTAATTCTTTATATAATTTGTTTTTTGGTCCACTCATTTTTTAAGATGAAGTTAATCAGTTTCCAATTTGATCTGGGTCTAAATCTCCTTGGCCCAGTATTTCATATAACTTTTATTGCATTGTGATCTGAGAAAGATGTATTCACTCTTTCTGCCTTTCTGCAGTTGATCATTAGGTATTTATGTCCTAGTACATGGAACATTTTTGTATAAGTTCCATGTACTGCAGAGAAAAAGGTATATTCCTTCCTATCCCCATTTAGTTTCCTCCATAAGTCTACCATATCTAATGTTTCTACCAATCTATTTACCTCCCTAATTTCTTTCTTGTTTGTTTTATGATTTGATTTATCTAGATCTGATAGCGGGAGGTTGAGGACTCCTACTAGTAGAGTTTTGCTGTCTGTCTTCCTGTAATTCTTTCAGCTTCTCTTCTAAGAATTTTGATGCTGTCCCACTGAGTGCATATATATTCAATATTGAATTGACTTTATTGTCTATTGTATCTTTTAGGAGGCTGTAGTTTCCTTCCTTATCTCTTTTAACACTATCTGTTTTTGCTGCTGCTTTGTCTGAGATAAGGATTGCTACCCCTGCTTTTTTTACTTCAGCTAAAGCAAAATATATTTTGCTCCAACCTTTCACCTTTACTCTATATGTATCCCTCTGCTTCAAATGAGTTTCTTGTAAGCAGCATATTGTAGGATTCTGGTTTTTAATCCACTCTGTTATTTGCTTACGTTTTAAGGGAGTGTTCATCCCATTCATATTCAAGGTTATGATTACTAATTCTTTCTTGCCCTCTGTGCTATCTTCCCTCTGTTTGTATTTTCCCCCTTTCACCCCCTCTTATCCATATTACCCAGTATTTTGTTTTTGAATACGACCCCCTTTAAGTGTGTTTGCCCTCCTATATCACACCCTCCCCTTTCTTTCCCCTTTCCCTTTTCCCTTCCCTTCCTTTTGTTATTTCCCCTTATTTCCTCCACTCCCCTTCCCTTTCTCTGTCCCCCCTCCCCTTTTCCCCTTTTAATTCTTGAAAGGTTAGATGTTTTATAAGTTAACTGAGTATGTGTAGGTTGACTTTAAGCCAAGTCTGATGAGAAGAAGATTCAGGTGTTTCTCCTCTACTCCCTTCTTCCCCTCTATTACCATAGATTTTTTGTACCTCTTAGTGTAGTGAGATTTGTCTCATTCAATCCCCTTCCTCCTCCCGTCTCTTTCCTGTCCCCCTTTTTAGGGAGGTAGTGTATTTTTTTTAGATCATTCTATCTAAGTCATAGAAAATTCTGAGTGTCTGTCCCTTCTAGTTCAGTATATTCTGTTGAATAGAGTAACGTTTTCCAATTGGTCAATTCTACTTTTGAAAGAGCTTTCCATTTGACCAATTGAGGTTTTGAGAGAATTAATTTCTTTTTTGTATTTGCTCATTTGAGGATCTGAGAGAATTATTCTCATTTTGTAATGGTCCAATTGAGGATCTGAGAGATTTATTCTCCTTTTGTTTTTGTCCAATTACACTTTCTAAGGTTTTGTTTTCTTGTTGCAAGATACTAATTGTCTCCCCCCAATTTTCCAGTTGATTTCTAAACTCCTTCCTTATTTCTTCAAGGAAGTCTTTCTGTGCTGGAGACCAGATTGTATTCTCCTCAGATATTCTAGGTCTGTCTGGGTTGGGGTCTTTCCCTTCCAGGAATTTTTCTCTGGATCCACCTTTCTGCTGACCCTTCTTCATTATGCTAAGACCTTGAGTTGGGTGGGGCTGGTTCACCTGGGCTTGGGATCTCCAAAGGCTTTACTGAGTGCAGTTTCTCTGGCTGGCTAGTAGGAGGTGCTGGTTGTTCTCTTTGGAGTGTCTGTGACCTTGGTTGCAAGGCCTTCTCCCTTTGCTTGAGGGAGGGAATTGGAGCTATTGAATTCTTTTGCCTTCAATGGATGGTGGGCTTTACCCTGGCCTGAGGTGATTCCTTAGCTGGGCTGGTTCTTTTGCTCACACACCTGGGCCTGAGGCAGAAATAATTTGCATTTTTTAGGGAGGAGGCCTCAGTGAAATGGCGGTGTGGACTCAGAGTTTCTCAGACAGGAGAATCCCAGGGATGGTGTCCACAGCTCTCCTGCACCAGACCTCTCCCCGCAGCCCCTTCCCCAAACTCCAGGGGGACAGCACCAACACCAGCGCCTCTGCTTCCCCGCGGACCCAAGCCCCCTTAGTCCAGCCTCACTGCTGATCCAGCAGCTCTGGCTCTCTGGCCCTCAGACTCCCGGTTCCAATTCTGCTGTTGGTCTGGCTGATCTTCCCTGTGAGCTCAGACTCACCTGCCGGTTTTAACTCTTCCTGGTTTAGGTAACAGTACCATATTGGCTTCATAGAAATAGTTAGTCAGAGTTCCATCTTTCGCTATTTTTCCAAAGAGTTTATATAGGATTGGAACCAATTTTTCCTTAAATGTTTGGTAGAATTCACTTGTGAATCCATCATGCCCTGGAGATTTTTTTTAGGGAGTTCAATAATGGCTTGTTGAATTTCTTTTTCTGAGATAGGTTTGTTTCCTTCCTTATCTTTTTTAAAGCTATCTATTTTTGCTGCTGCTTTGTCTGAGATAAGGATTGCTACCCCTGCTTTTTTTACTTCAGCTGAAGCAAAATATATTTTGCTCCAACCTTTTACCTTTACTCCATATGTATCTCTCTGCTTCAATTGAGTTTCTTGTAAGCAGCATATTGAAGGATTCTGGTTTTTAATCCACTCTGCTATTTGCTTGCATTTTAAGGGAGAGTTCATCCCATTCAGATTCAAAGTTATGATTACTAATTCTTTCTTGCCCTCTGTGCTATCTTCCCTCTGTTTGTATTTTCCCCCTTCCCCCCTTTTATCCATATTCCCCAGTATTTTGTTTTTGAATACCACCCCCTTCAGTGTGTTTGCTCTCCTATATCACACACTCCCCTTTCTTTCCCCTTTCTCTGTTCTCTTCCCTTCCTTTTGTTATTTCCCCTTATTTCCTCCACTCCCCTTCCCTCTCTCTGTCCCCCCTCCCAATTTTCCCCTTTTAATTCTTGAAAGGTTAGATGTTTTATAAGTTAACTGAGTATGTGTAGGTTGACTTTAAGCCAAGTCTGATGAGAAGAAGATTCAGGTGTTTCTCCTCTACTCCCTTCTTCCCCTCTATTACCATAGGGTTTTTGTACCTCTTAGTGTAATGGGATTTGTCCCATTCAGTCCCCTCCCTCCTCCCGTCTCTTTCCTGTCCCCCTTTTTAGGGAGGTAGTATATTTTTTTTAAATCATTCTATGTAAGTCATAGAAAAGTCTGAGTGTCTGTCCCTTCTAGTTCAGTATATTCTGTTGAAAAGATTCAAAATTCCTGAAATTTATTAGAGTCTTTCTCTCCAGTGGAGTTAAAGCCAGTTACATCCCATTAGAAATCAGTCTCATGGATAGGTCATGGATGTTCATCATTTCTGGCTAGGTATATTCTCTCTGTTAGAGTTACATTTCTCAGGATTTATGAGAGTCTCTACACCTCGCCCCCAGCCCATGCTGGGATATAGCCAGTTTCAACTTGCTGGATTGCATATTTTTCCTTTTACCACTCCCCCCTTTGTTTTTACCTTTTCATGTGTCTCTTGAACCTCCTGTTTGATGTCCAAATTTTCTGTTTAGCTCTTGTCTTTTCATCAGAAATTTTTGGAATTCTTCCATTTTGTTAAATGTCCATCTTTTTCTCTGGAAGAGAAGGCTCAGCTTTTCAGGTAAGTAGATTCTTGGCTGTATTCCAAGCTCCTGTGCTCTTCGAAATATCTCATTCCAGGCCCTTCGATCCCTCAAAGATGATGCAGCCAGGTCCTGCGTGATCCTTACTGTGGCTCCTTGATATTTAAATTGCTTCTTTCTGGCTGCTTGCATAATTTTCTCTTTTATCTGATAGTTCTGGAGTTTGGCCACAACATTCTTTGGTGTTTTTATTTACTCTTTCAATAACTACTTTGCCCTCCGATTCAATGATGTCAGGGCAGTTTTCCATCACTAGATCCTGTTAAGACCAGGCTTTTTTTCTCTTCAATGTTTTCAGGAAGTCTATAATTTTCAGGTTGCCCCTCATCGATCTATTCACAAGGTCAATGGTTTTGTTGATGAGGTATTTCACATTTACTTCTATTTTTTTCTATTTTTTGATTTTGTTTAACTGACTCTTGCTGTCTCATGGAGTCATTAGTTTCTGTAGACTCCATTATTTTTTGGTGGGAGGAGTTTTCTTCATTAACCTTTTCCAATTGGTCAATTCTACTTTTTAAAGAGCTTTCCATTTGACCAATTGAGGTTTTGAGAGAATTAATTTCTTTTTGCTTTTGCGCATTTGAGGATCTGAGAGAATTGTTCACATTTTGTAATTGTCCAATTCTACTTTCTAAGGTTTTGTTTTCTTGTTGCAAGGTATTAATTGTCTGCCCCAAATTTTCCAGTTGATTTTTAAACTCCTTCCTTATTTCTTCAAGGAAGTCTTTAAGTGCTGGGGACCAGATTGCATTCTACTCAGATGTTCCAGGTCTCTCTGGTTTGGGGTCTTTCCCTTCCAGGAATATTTCTAGGGATCCACCTTTCCACTGACCCTTCTTCATTATGCTAAGACCTTGAGTTGGGTGGGGCTGGTTCACCTGGGCTTGGGATCTCTAAAGGCTTTACTGAGTGCAGTTTCTCTGGCTGGCCAGTAGGAGGTGCTGGTTGCCCTCTCTGGAGTGTCTGTGACCTTGGTTGGGAGGCCTTCTCCCTTTGCTTTAGGGAGGCAATTGGAGCTATTGAATTCTTTTGCCTTCAATGGATGGTGGGCTTTACCCTGGCCTGAGGTGATTCCTCAGCTGGGCTGGTTCTTTTGCTCACACACCTGGGCCTGAGGCAGAAGTAATTTGCATTTGTTTTGGAGGAGGAGGCCTCAGTGCAATGGAGGCGTGGGCTCAGAGCTTCTCAGACAGGAGGATCCCAGGGATGGTGTCTGCAGCTCTCCTGCACCAGACCTCTCCCCACAGCCCCTTCCCCAAGCTCCAGGGGGACAGCACCAACACCAGCGCCTCTGCTTCCCCACGGACCCAAGCCCCCTTCTTCCAACCCCACTGCTGATCCAGCAGGTCCGGCTCTCAGGCCCTCAGACTCCTGGTTCCAATTCAGCTGTTGATCTGGCTGATCCCGGGCTGGTCTTCCCTGGGAGCTCAAACTCACCTGCCAGTACTCAGCCAAGGCTGCTGCGGGAGACAAATCCTGAGGTAGATTTTCCTCTCCTGGCTTTTCTTTCTGGGTTTCCTGGTTCGGATTTCTTTTAAGAGGTTTGTTTCATGTAATAGATGGGGAAGAGATCAGGAGACTTTAGAACTGTGCCTGTCTTCTCCCCGCCAACTTGGCCATAAGTCTCTGCTTATAATTTTAATGTAAACTCATTTATTCCTATGTTCTTGTGCTTCTCATAGAACTGAATACTGTATTTTTTCAAAACCGTTTTTAATTTCTATTGATATAATCCTATAATTTCTGATGGTTTTTATGTTAATTGTTAATATAGTTAATTATATTAATAGTTAATTATTAATTGCTTTTCTCATTGTGAACCAACCCTGCACTGTTGGTATCAATCCCATCTGATTTTAGTGCATTACCCTAGTGATAATTTCCTGTAATCTTTTTGCTAATATTTTGCTTAAGTTGTTTCTACAATATCCACTTACAGAAATTGACCTAAAATTTTTTTCTTAATTTTTACCTACTGATTTAGTATCAACATAATATATATATATATATATATATATATTAAAAGGAATATTCTCTCTTTCCTCTCTCTCTCTCTTTCTCTCTCTCAAATAAACAATTTGATATAGGTTATATATGTGTAGTCATGAAAAATATAATTCCAAGCAAGTCATGCTGTAAAAGTAAACAAAGACAAAGAAAATCTCAAGAAAATAAAGTACCTGCATTCAGAATATATCAGTTATTTCTCTGAAGATGGAAAAAATAAGATATCATAGTGAGCAAAAAAATCACCAGGACAACTGAATTTACAACTGAATTCTACCAAACATTCAAAGAACAATTAATTCCAATACAATATGAAGTATTTGGAAAAATAGGCACAAAAGTATTTCTGCAATATTCTTTTTAAATCACTTTTTTCTACCAAGCTCCCTTCTTCTCCTCTTCTCATGTCAGTGAGCAATATGATACAGACTGTGTATACATATATATATATATATATGTGTGTGTGTGTGTGTGTGTGTGTGTTTGTGTGTGTGTTTGTATGTGTGTGTGTGTGTGTGTACAAATAAAATTGTGTTTAACATTTCCATATGAGGCATGTTGTGAAAGAGGCATTAGACCTAAGGGGAAAAATAGTACTGAGAGAAATAAACTTGTAAACTTTTTATTTCCCTCTATCCTATCTTCCTCATTTTTAATGTACTTTCTCCTTTCCCTTAATCCTCCTCAGCCTTATTTTACTTCTTATTGGTGTCTGTATCACCCTGTTCTTTTCCATTTCCCTCCTATTTCCTTTTAGGGTAGGATTAATTTCTAAACCAATTGGTAAACATATCATTACTTCTTTGGCTCAAATTTATTGAGAGAAAATTTGCTCAATATTTACACTCGCCCTTCTTTCCCTCTAGTATTACGGGTCCTTTATGCTTCATCTGGTGTTAATATCCTCTAAGGCACCTTCTTCTCATACTATAATCCTTTCGTTAATGCCTTAACTATTTTTTTACTTGTGTTGTGCCCCCTCCCTCTGTCAAAGTAGTCTCTTTTCAAATAACCTGATTGAAGTATTATTCTCAAGAGGCATAGACATTATCATCATCATGATCAATTTGTATCCACATCTTCTGTTCAAGTATTCTCCCTTCAAACTTTTCCAATAGAAATATAAGCTCATGAGCAAAAATATCATTACTTTATGATCATATAATACTCACATTGTTGTCTCAATACCATTTCTTAAACTAACAGTTTTATCCTTTCTTATTGACTAATATTTTTTTCTTTCCATTCACTTTTTACACATCTCTTACATCTTGTATTTGAAGATGAAATTTTCTGTTCAGTTCTTGTCTATTTATCAGGTAATTTTAAAGTTTTCTATTTCATGCCATCTTTTACCCTGAAATAATATGCTGAATTTTACAGGATAGTTGATCCTTGAGTGTAATCCATTCTCCTTTGACAGGTGGAATAATATTTTCCAGGCCCTTTGATTCTTTGATGTTGAAGCTAACAACTCCTGTTTTAATACTGACTGTGACTCCCTAGTATTAAATTGCTTCTTTTGAAAATTTGCATTATTTTCTCCTTTAACTGAGAATTCTGAAATTTGACTGCCATATTCCTTGGAGGTGTTATTTGGGGCTCTTTTTCTGGGGGTTGTTGAAGAATTATTTAACAGACTATCATCTTTTCAAGGATATCAGGATATTTTTCAATAACAATTTCCTGAATTATGTTTCTTGACTCTGTTTCTGATGGTGGCTTTCAGGTACACAAATAATTCTTAAATAATCTCTCTTGGATCTATTTTATTGATCAATAATTTTTTCCTAAGAGGTATTTTGCATTTTCTTCTATTTTTTCAACCTTTTCCTTTTGTTTGATGAAGTCTTGGTGTCTCATAGAATCATTAGTTTCCATTTACCCAATGCTAAGTTTTAGGGTTTTATTTTTTTCTGCTAACTTTCTTATTTCCTTTTCCAAGAGATTAATTTGACTTTATGATGAGTTATATTCTTTATTTGATTTGATCCATTTTGCTTCTAAAGGATTTATTTTCTCCAGTCATTTTTCATAATTCTCCTGCCTGCTTGCCTTATTTCTTTTCTTCACTTGTCTTCTTCCTTTCTCTTTTGGTTTTTAAAGTTCTTTTTGTGTTCTCCCAATAGGTCTTTTTATATGACACCAATACAAAGATGCCTTTGAGACTTCAGATGCAGGTATTTTGTCACGTGTGAGTTTTTATTACCCTTATCAAAATAAAGGGATTTTTATGAGAGGTTTTAATAATCCCTATGAAAATATAAGTGTTTTAGGTTTAGTATTTTTTGTGTATGTTTTTGTTCATTTTGATAGATGTACTATACTTCCTTGGGAGGGGGTCTGGTACCTGGCTTACTACTTGTTCATGTCATTTCAATGCTAGTGGTTTGTTCCTTGTATTAGGGCAGACCAATCTAGTCCCACCTATTGCACTAGCATTTCTGGGGATCAAACTTTGTCTTCAAATGTGGTGGGATCCTCACCACTGATCTCCCTGTGCTACACTCACTTTTTAAACATATGAGAGACAGATCTTTTCTTTTCTTTTTGCAAGTCAACAGGGTTAAGTGGCTTGCCCAAGACCATATAGCTAGGTAATTATTAAGTGATTGAAGTCACATTTGAACTCAGGTACTCCTGACTCCAGGACCAGTGCTCTATCCACTGCATCACCTAGCCATCCCAAGAGACAGATCTTTTCTGAAGTTGGTCCACAATATTTGAGATGAGAACTTGTTTCACTCAGGTTTGTTGGTGTTTTCTGGCACTTTAGCAAATGTTTGGAGGATTCATTTAAAGCTGTTTCTGGTAAAGCATTGAATGATTCCTAACTTTGTAATGCCATCTTGATAGAGCTCTGGAATTAGGAAATTCATTCATAGCTTGGGCAATTTATCTTTCTGAATTTAGATTATTTAATTATTTTATTTCCTTTTCTTTTAATTCATGTAATTTATACATATTCATCCATTTCCCTCAAATAGTTAGATTAATTGGCATAGAGTTGAGCAAGATAGTTCTGACCTACTACTTTAACTTCCTTTTCATTGCTGGCAAATTCTTCCTTTTCATTTTTAAGCTGGTAATTTGACTTTTTTCATTTCTTTATATTTTATTTTTAACAAGTTAAGCAATGGTTTGTCTACTTGCTTTTTCTTTTACTAAAATTTATTAAGTTCAATTTAATTATTTTCTTTCTTTCAATTTTCTTAGTCTCTCCTTTGATTTTCTAAATTTCTAATTTGTTACTTAATTGGAGACTTTTTATAGTGTTTTTCTATCTTTTATTGGCTCATGCCCATTGATGTCCTCTTCTTCCATTTCACTCCTTTAGGCATTTAGAGATATAATATATCCACTAAGAGTTGCTTTTGCTTCATCCCATGAGTTTTGGTATGTATTATCCTTATTGTCATTTTTTAATTAAATTATCAATTGTTTCTATGATTTTTTATTTGACCCACTACTTCTTTAAAACTGGATTAATTAGTTTTCAATTAATTTTTAGTCTTTCTTTCCATGGTCTTTTGCTTCTTATAATTTTTATTGAATCATGATTAAAATGATGCATTTATTTCTACCTTTCTGCATTTATTTTTGAAGAGACCCTAATATATAGACAGTTTGAAGAAAACAAAGTCTATTCCTTTCTATTCTCATTCAATTTTCACCAGATATCTATCATATCAAAATATTGCAAAATTCTATTCATGTCCTTACCTTCTTACTTGTTTATTTTGTAGTTATGTTTATCCTATTCTGAGAGGGAGATTGAGATTCCCTACTTTTATAGTTTTGCTATTAATTTCATCTTGTAACTCAATTTTCTTCTCTAAGGATTAGGATGCTATGTCACTGATTTAATATATATATATATGCTTTTTTATTTTCTGTATTACATTTAAACAAGATGGGGTCTCTGAGAACAACAATGCTGCTCCTTCTATTTAACTTTACATGAATCATAATATATTCTATTCCAGCTTTTTAATTTTTCTCTATTTCAAATATATTTATTGTAAACATTATTTCTTATCATTCTTGTTTGTAATACATTTTGCTATATGCTTATGTTTTGTGGGTGATTGGTTTTTTACTCTGTGCTTTCTTCTGTCTCATTTTTTTTACTTTGTGTATACTGTTTTCTCTCCTTTCACACTACCCCTACTCATGAGTGTTTTACTTCTGACCACCACTTCCTGCAATTTTCCCTCTTTTCTATCTGCCCCTCTTTTGTTTCCCATTTTCCCCTCTTCCATTTTGTCTTCTGATACTTATTCAATTGGTCCCTCATTACTTTTCCTTTCCTCTTTCCTATCCAACTTCCCTTCGTGGTAGGATAAATTCTAAAACCAACTGAGGTTTTTTTTAAACAAAATCCCATGAGAATAAAAATCAATCAGTGCTCACCCCTTTCCTTCTTTCCCACTATTATAATAGTACATTTGGATTTCTTCTTATGGTATAAAATACCTCTTCTGCCTTCCTCTTTTTTCTTCTCTTGGTACAATCTTTTTTTATACCTTAATAAATTCATATCATTACATCAAAGTCTACTTATGATCACACCCTGTAAGTAAATTCCTTCAAATTGTCCTAATAGAGACAGGCTTCTCAATAATTAAAGATATCCTCCTCATATGTAGGAATATAAACAGTTTAATATTATTTCATATCTTTTTTCCTTTTCTTTTTCCATGTTAAAGAATTTCTTGCATCTTAGATTTTTTGATGATCAAATTTGCATTTATCTCTGATCATTTTATCAGGAATTTTTGAAAGTCACTATTTTGTTAAATGTCCATCTTTTGCCCTGAAATATTATCCTTAATTGTGATTGATTATTTATTCTTAGTTTTAATACAAACTTCTTTACTTTCCAAAATATCATTTTTCTTTTTTATGAATTTATTTATTTTCATACATATGCCCAAGTATATTTTAAAATTAAATAATTTCCTCCACCTTCCCTTCCCACCTCCCTGCCCTCAGTGGTGAACATTCAGGTTAGCATTGTATATACATATTTTGATAAATGTTTACAGATACACTATTTTTGTTATGAGGAGTTAGGATTAAAGGGAAGAGATATAGGATAATTTTTATAAAGAGTTCATCAGATTCTGATGGGTTGTTTTTGTATGTATTTTGTTTTGTTTTGTTTTGTTTTTCTTCCTCTGGATGAGGATAGCACAGTCCATAGCTAATCTAACAGAGTTGTCCTAGCTCTTGGAACTGCTGAGAGGATCTGCATATGTCAAGGTTGTTCATCTCAACATATTGTTGATGTGTACATTGTTCTTCTGGTTCTATTCCCTTTCCACAGCATCAGAACCTATAGGCCATTCAATTCATGATTTCTTATAGAACAATAGTAGTCCATAGTATATTTTTCATGGTGGAGAGATTGGCATCTGTATAGCACTTACAATGTATGCTATTTTTTATTTTAAATGTTTTTGTTTTCCTTTCTTTTTTACCTATTTTATTTTCTACTTATGTGTCCTGTGCTCTTACCAGTTTGATAATTATTCTCATTACTAAATATGATATAACTAAAATAAGAATTGATGGATTATTCTTTCTATTTACCTTTAACTAAAAATTCATATGATTCTTGCTCTTCTTCTTCCTCTCAATATATATCAAAAGACAATTCTATTGTGAATAATTATTTCTCTACAAAGACTCATTTCATCATTTCTGTTTGTTGTATAATTCTATACCACTCTTTTGCATTGTTCTGTCTCACAGGTCCCTGATTTCATATACATGCATGTGGATATGTATAGGTATATACATGTGCATATGTATATGCATATTGTGTATGAATTTGTGTAATTTTCTGAGAGCTCCCTATGTAGCCTCCTGAGTTCTATATTTCTAGAATGATTTTTAATTATGTTGTTACAATTCTATTTTTAATATTCTCCCATTTTGCTTTTTTAGCAAGGAATATGACAAAAATATCCTTCCTGAAAATATTCTTAATTTGTTGCATTACATACATGCATAGATTTTGACATACATACTTTCACATATATTCAATTGCACAAAATGCAAAATAAAGGCAAATGAGGTGAAAATAAATTTTAAAATCATCTATTAGTACTACTTTCCTGGTTACATGTAATAAGTTAACCTTTCAGTTCATAGAGGTAAAAAACCACATTATATAAATAGATTCCATGCAGCATTTTCATTTGCATTTTTATCTACACTAATGTCTATAATCCTTCCTGCTGTAATGCATCTCTTTACATAATATGCTCTTGGCATTAGTGATTTATAATGTCTTGACTTCTCATATCTCAACATTTCTTATATGCAACAGAAAGTATATGAGATCATTCAAGGTTATGAATTATAACTCAATATTACTCATTTCCCATTTGTGTTGTTACTTTACTTATTATTACTATTTTTTATTATGTTCCTTTAGTCCTGATTTATTTTAGAGAGTGAAATTTTTTGAGTGGTAATAGTGAATGGAAAAAAAAATTTCCACATTAAATTATCAATCATTAGCAAGTCTTAGAGCTTACCTTCAGATTGTTCCATATTTGAAGTTCCTTTGAAGAGACAAGTCTATGTCACAATGGATAGAGTATTTGGATTAGTATCCAGAAAACTTAAGTTCAAAATTCTGCTTCACTCAAGCAGTAGATATGTGAGCTTCTGGAAAAGACACAGTCCTTTTGTTCTTTAATTTCCTCATACATATAAAATGAGCAGGTAGAACTCCATTTAATGATCCTTAAGTTTTCTGCAAGCTCTAATTCATTTTTACTTAACATTGAAGTACTAGAAAATTTGGATGGGCAAACAATAATCTATATAATCTTTCAACTTCAAAATTTGGTTTGTGTATTCATTAAATTTACATAATTGTATGAAATATCAATTCAACATATTTTATATTTGGCATGATTCTAGATATTATAGGAATAGAAACTCTTACTCCTATGACTTTTTATTGATATTGAACAATTTCAGTCATATTCAATTCACTGAGACCCAATTTGGGATTATCTTGACAAAGACACTGATGTGGTTTGCCATTTACTTCTCCAGCTCATTTTACAGAGAAGAAACTAAAGCAGACACAGTTAAATAACTTCACCAGAGTCACTAAGTACTAAGTCTCCTGACTTGAGGGCCAGTATTCTTTCTAGTACACTATTGAGCTTACTGCTGCTACTACTACTACTACTACTACTACTACTACTACTACTACTACTACGACTACTACTACTAAATAAAAACTACGTAATGTGATTTAGAGTTCATAAACATTTTTACAAATCTCTCAATTATTCTTCATAATAGTTTTAAGAAATGGTACTAACATTATCCCCTTTTCTATAGAAAAAGGTCTGAGGCAGACAGACATTATGTTACTTGCACATAGTTATACAGCTAGTAAGTTTCTGATGGTGGTTTTAAACTCAGTTCTTTCTAACTCCCTGTGAACACTATAGATACTGTGCCACGCATATAAAGCAATTTGACAAACTTTCAGCTGAAATGTATAATTATGGTAGAGAGGCAAGATGTTGGAATAGAAAAGAATTGAACAATGCTTACATTATGTCACTTTTGTTCTCATAAATTTTTACATTGAATCCCTAGTTGAGTCTAAATATTTCAGGTGACTATTCAACGTTTGCAATCATCTTGTCTCACATGATCCAGACAGTACTGTCCCAAGAGCCAGGACCTTTACTTCAATTAGTTTAGTCTCTCACTATTCCATAACATGACTGATATATATTGTATTTATTCCTGCCTCTGGGCCTTTATTTTCACAAATCCATTCTTCAACTGTCTTCACTTTTTATTTACTGTCAAATCACCTTGTAAATAGAAGTTCAATTTTAACTTATTTAATATCCCCATTTACATGTAAAAAGAATTTAAAATTTTCTCTTTTAAAAGTTTGAGTTCCAAATTCTCTCCCTTCCACCCTCTGCACCCAACACCCATTGAGAAGCCAAGTAATTTTATATAGTTTATACTTGTGCAGACATGAAAAACAGTTCCTTATTCATCATGTTGTAAAAGAAAACATAGCAAAAGACCTTGAGGAGTATGACAGAATAGCAACATTAACAAAAACATAGTTTTTTTAAAGAGTATACTTCAATATTTATTGAGACACCATTGGTTCTTTATAGATAGAAGAATAACATTTTTTATCATAAGTACTTCAGAGTTGTCTTGTATTATTGTATTGATGAGAATAGCTAAGTCATTTATAGTTGATCATATTGAAATATTGTTCTTACTTTGTACACAGTATATTTTACTTTGCATCAGGTCATGTAAATCTATGTTTTTTCAGGTTTTTCAGAGAGTGTCCTACTCATTGTTTCTCACAGCAAAATAGGAAATAATAATAATAATAATAATAATAATAATAATAATAATAATAATAATAAAGCACAATTTGTTTAGACATTCCCTCAAATTCCAAGTCTTTCCCACCAGGAAAAAAGCTGCTATAAATAATTTTATGCATATACATCCTTTTTCTTTTGTTTTCCTCTTGGGATACAGACCTAGAAGTGTTATTGCTGGATTAAAGGTTAAACATTGTTTTAGAAACCTATGTACATAGTTCCAAATTTCTTTACAACAGTTTGCAACTTTTTTCCCCTTATCCTCTATAACATTTGCCATTTTTGTTTTCATTCCTATTAGATATAGGTTTGAGAAAGAATCTAAAATTGCTTAAATTTGAATTTCTTCAATATATATGGAGGAGAGCATTTGTTTTAAACAGGGCTGTTAATAGGTTTGACTAATTCAGCTGAAAATTTTTCATATCTTTTGATCATTTATCAGTTGGAGAATTGTCCTTATTTTTACAAATTAAACTCAGTTTTTCATATATTTCAAAAGTGAAACCTTTATAAGAGAAATTTACTTCAAAATTATTTTCACAGTTTCTATTGCTGTTTTTTCAACCTATATCTCCTGCTTATTCTTTTCTTTTGCTATCACCCAATCACTCCTCAAAACTGTTTTCATTCACACTACTCCTTCCTTCAATCTGTCCTCCCTTTTATCCTTCTCCACTCTCATCCAACTTTCCTGTAGTGTAAGATAGATTTCTACATCTAATTATGTGAGCATTTTATTTCCTTTTTGAGTCAGTTATGATGAGAGCAAGGTTTACTCACAATCTTGTTGTCTCATGAAGTCATTAGTTTCTGCCATTTCCACTCTTTTATTAAGAAAATATTTTTCTTAATTTATCTTTCACAACTCCTTTTCCAGTTGATCAATTCTATTTTTGAAGGACTTTTCTATTTGTCCAAGTGTAGTTTTGAGAGCATCATTTTCTTTTTTGAATTTGCCCAATTGAAGATGAGAGTTATTCTCATTTTTTATATTTCCAATTGTATTTTCCAAGGATTTCTTTTCTTGTTGTGAAATGTTAATTTTCTCTTGAGTTTCTTTTCACAATTTTTCCAACTGGTTTTTAAACTCCTTTCTGATTTCTTCAAGGAAGTATTTATGGGCTGGAGACAAATTCATATTCTCCTCAGCAGTGCTAGATCTCTCTGGTTTAGAATCTATCTCTTCTAAGCATTTCTCCATGTGCCCCCCCTTCTCTGGCCTTTTTTCATCTTTCTAGGATGTTGACTTGGGGATGCAGATCTGGCTCTCAGATCTTTGCTTTTCAAGATCCCAGAGGCTTTGTTCACTTGGCTCAGTAATTCCAAGGGCCAACCAGTAGGACGCACTGGTTGCTCTCTCTTGAGTGGTTGAAGTCCTCACCAGCAAGGCCTGACTTGATCTTGAACACTGGACTGGGCCCTGGGGAAAGGAGTTATTCTACTTCTGTTGAGTGAACTCTGTTGCCCTAAGGGGATGATGATGGGCAGCTGTTTATTGTTTGTTCTGAGCAAAGGGCTCTGCTGAAAGTATGGAGCTTAGGCCCTTGTCCAGCTGGTTGTTCTACAGATGTGCTCTGAAACTCTGTGCTGGAACTCACTCTCATGTAGTTCCTCTTCCCCCAGCCAAAGACTTTGCAGCTAAAGTTAGATCTAGTATTCGCTATTCATTGAGGTCTCTACGGTTGCAGCTGGTCTTACATCTTCCACGAGCTGCTGTCCCCTGCACTGATCCTCTGATTTCTGCTCCTTGTTCGCCCACAGTCCCCTAAGACAGATCTTCTTGGTAGGTGTTTCTCCTAGCTTCTCTTTCTGGGTTTTGTTGATTGAATTTCTATTAAGAGTTTTCTCAGTGTCTGTCTTCTCTCCCCCCGCCATCTTGGCCAAAAGTCCTGGCAATTTTTTAAAACATTTGATTAACCAAAGATTTATCTGTTATTTATATTTTTCCCAAAATCAACTCTTAGTTTTATTTATTAGATGAATTGTTTTGTTACTCTCAATTTTATTAATCTCTCCTTTGATTTGTATAGCTTTTCTAATTTGTATTTAATTTGAGACCTTTAATTTGTTCTTTTCAATGATCTCTTTCTCTATTTTATTAATATAAGCATTTGGAGATACAAAATTTCCCCTAAAACTACCTTGGCTGCATCTAATGAATTTTGGTATGATGACTTATTGTTATTATTTTCCTGAATGAAATTACTGAATATATCTATGATTTGTTTTTTTGATCCATTAATGAATGGATCAAATAACTTTAACATAGTTATTTAGTTTCTAAATAATATTTCCTTTATCTTTCCATTGCATTTTATCACATGTAATTTTTATTACATTAGGATCTAAAAAGTGAGCAAATATTTCTGCCAGTCTACATTTGATTTTTGGTGTTATTTCCTCAGAACATGGTCAATTTTGGTATAGGTGCCATGAACTGCAGGGAAAATAATATACTATTTTCTATCCTCATTAAGTTTTCTTCAGAGGTCTATCATAACTAAGTTTTTTGGTAAATTTGATTAATCTTCCTAGCTTTCTTTTTATTATTTCGGGGGGTGTAGATTTTGTAAATACTGAAAAAGGAATGTTGAGGTAGCCTGTTGTTTATGTTTTGATGTCTATGTCTTCATATAATTCATTTAACTTCTCTTCTAAGAAATTGAATAGTATATTACTTGGTGCATATATAATGATATAATTATGGTGTCTATGATGTATTTTCAGAAGATTTAGTTTCTTTCCTTAGCCATTTTTTATGGTTTTTTTTTTGCAAGGCAAATGGGGTTAAGTGGCTTGCCCAAGGCCACACAACTAGGTAACTATTAAGTGTCTGAGGCCGAATTTGAACTCAGGTACTCCTGATTTCAGGGCCGGTGCTCTATCCACTGTGGAACCTAGCCACCCCTCCTTAGCCCTTTTAATGAAATCTATTTTTAAATTCAAGAAAGATTTTATTTATTTTGAGTTTTGCAATTTTTCCCATAATCTTTCTTCCCTCCTCCCACCATCACAAAAGGCAGTCTGTTAGCCTTTACATTGTTTCCATGGTATACATTGATCTAAGTTGAATATGAAAAAAGAGAAATCATATCCTATAGGAAGAAAAATAAGGTATAAGAGAACAAAATTATATAAAACTATAGTTTTTTTCTACATTGAAAGTAATACTCTTTGGTCTTTGTTCAAACTCTATAATTCTTTCTCTGGATACAGATGGTATTCTCCATCACAGATAGCCCCAAGTTGACCCTGATTATTGTACTTATGGAATGAGCAAGTCCATCAAGGTTGAACATCACCCCCATGTTGCTGTTAGGGTGTAAAGTTTTTCTGGCTCTGCTCAACTTGCTCAATATCATTTCATGGAAATCATTCCTGACTTCCCTGAATTCCCAGTCCTCTTTGTTTATAATATTACAATAGTGTTTTATGACATATATATACAACAGTTTGTTCAACCATTACCCAATTGAAGGATATTTACTTAATATCCAATTCTTTGCCACAAAAACAGGGCAGCTATGAATATTTTTGTACAAGTGGTGTTTTCAGCATTTTTCATAATATCTTGAGGATATAGACCCAGTAGTGGTATTGCTGGATTAAAGGGTATGCACATTTGTGTAGCCCTTTGGGTGTAATTCCAAACTGCTCTCCGGAAAGGTTGGATGAGTTCACAGGTTCCCCAACAATGTATTAGTGTCCAAGATTTCCCACATCCCTTCCAACATTGATCATTTTCATTTCTGGCTATATGGGCCAGTCTGAGAGGTGTGAGGTCATACCTCAAAGATGCTTTAATTTGCATTTCTCTAATAATTAATGTTTTAGAGCAATTTATCATATGACTATGCATTGCTTTAGTTCCTTGTCTGTAAATTGCCTCTACATATCATCACTTGGATAATGTTTTTTTCTATTTTGGCAAATTTGACCCAGTTCTCAGTATATTTTAGAAATGAGTCCTTTTTCAGAAATTCTAGTTGCAAAAATTGTTTCCCAATTTGCTGAATTTCTTTTGATCTTGGTTACAGTAGTTTTGTTTGTGCAAAAGCTTTTTGATTTAATGTAATCAACATTATCTAATTTGTTTTCCATGATGTTCTCCATCTATTCCTTGGTCATAAACTGCTTCCCTTTCCAGAGATTTGACAGGTAAATTACTCCTTGATCTTCTAGTTTGGTTATAATACTGATTGTTTTTTATGTATAAATCCTGTATCCTTTTGGATCTTATCTTGGTATAGGTAGTGAGGTGCTGATCTAACCTAAATTTCTTCCATACTAACTTCCAATTTCCCCAGCAGTTTTTATCAAAGAAACAGTTTTTATCCCAATAGCTGGATTACTATAGATTACTATAATTATATAACTGTAATTACTATAATTATTTTCTGCAATTGTAACTAGTCTATTCCACTGATGCACAACTATTTCTTAGGCAATATGACAGTTTTGATGATTGATGATTTATAATATAATTTTCAATCTGGTAGGGCTTAGCTACCTTCTTTTGCACATTTTTTTCATTGAATCCCTGGAAATTCTGGACTTTTTTATTTCTCTATATGAATTAACTTATAAGGGTTTTTTTTTTACTCATTATAGGCAGTTTTTGGAATTTTGATTGGTAAGCCACTAAACAAGTAGTTTAGTTTTGGTTGAATTATCATTTTTATTGTATTAGCTCAACCTCTCCATGAGCGGTTGATATTTGCCCAGTAATTTAAATCTGATTTTATTTGTGTGACAAGTGTTTTGTAATTGTTTTCAAAAAATTTCTGAGTCTGCCCTGGCAGGTAGACTCCCAGTTATTTTATATAATCTGAAGTTACATTGAATAGGATTTCTCTTTCTAGCTCTTTCGGCTTTATCTTGCTAGTCATAAATACAAATGATGATTTATGAGGGTTTATTTTATATCCTGCTACTTTACTAAGGTTGCTATTTCTAGTAGCTTTTAGATAATTTTTTGCAATCCTCTAGGTATACTATCATGTCATCTGCAAAGAGTGAGAGTTTTATCTCATCCTTCCCAATTCTAACTCCTTCAATTATTTTTTCTTCTCTAGTTGCTGAAGTTATCATTTCTAATATAATATTGAGTAATAGTGGGGATAATGGGCATCCTGGTCTCACCCCTGATTTTATTAATAATTTCTCTAGCCTCTACCCCTTACATTTAATACTTGTTGATGGTTTCAGATGGATACTGCTTATTATTTTTTTTTTAGTTTTTGCAAGATAATGGGGTTAAATGGCTTGCCCAAGGTCACCCAGCTAGATAATTATTATGTGTCTAAGGCAGAATTTGAACTCAGGTACTGCTGACTCCACAGCCAGTGCTCTATTCATTGTACCACCTAGCTGCCCCACTGCTTATTATTCTAAGGAACAATCCATTTATTTCTACTTTCTCTAATGATTTTAGCCAGAATGGGTGCTGTATTTGGTCAAAAGATTTCTTGGCATCTATTGATATAATCATATGCTTCCTGTTAGTATTGTTATAGATATAATTCATTATAACAATTTTCATAATATTGAAACAAACCCTGCATTCTTGGGAAAAATCCTACTTGGTCCTAATATATTATCCTGGTGATAAATTGTTGTAATTATTTTGCTAAGATTTTATTTAGGAATTTTGCATCTATGTTCATCAGGTATATAGTTCCATAATTTTCTTTCTCTGTTTTAATTCTTGCTGGTAGTCATCAGCACCATATTGGTGTCATAGAAAGAATTAGGCAGACTTCTATCTTCACCTATTTTTCCAAAGAGTTTACAGAGATTTGTAACCAATTATTCTTTAAATGTTTGATAGAATTCACTTGTGAATTCATCTAGCCCTGGAGATTTTTTCTTATGAAGTTCAATAATGGCTTAGTCAATTTCTTTTTCTGATATTGGGTTATTCAGATTTTTAATTTCCTCTTTATTTAAGCTCGGCAATTTATATTTTTGTGAATATTCATCTATTTCAATTAGATTGTGAAATTTATTGGCATAGACTTATGCAAAATATTTCTGAATTATTATTTTAATTTTCTCCTCATTGGTGGTGAGTTCACTTTTTCATTTATGATATGAACAATTTGGATTTCTTCTTTCGTTTTTGAAATTAAATTGACTGGAGCTTTATCAGTTTTATTGCTTTTTTCCTAAAACCAGCACTTTTTTATTATTCAATAGTTTTTTGAATTCCATTTTATTAATTTATCCTTTGATTTTCAGGATTTCTAATTTGGTATTAAATTGTTTTTCAAAATTTGTTCTTTCTCTAATTTTTAGTTGCATATTTAGTTCATTGATTTCCCCTTTCTCTAATTTATTCATGTAAGCATTTAAAGATATAACATATTTCCTAATAGCTACCTTGAGTGTATCCCATGTGTTTTGGTATGTTGTTATTTTCATTATTTAGGATGAAATAATTATTTCTTTCTTTTAATTGTTGCTTGATCCACTCATTTTTAAAAATGATATTTTTTAGTTTCCTATAAGTTCTGGTATTGAATATGATTTTTATTGCATTATGATCTGAGTAAGATATGTTCACTATTTTTGCCATTCTACAACTGATAATTAGGGTTTTATGCCCTAGTACATGGTCAGTTTTTGTGTAAGTACCATGTACTGCAGAAAAAAGTATATTCCTTTCTATCCTCATTCATTTTCCTCCATAAGTCTGTCATATCTAAGTTTTCAAACAATCTATTTACCTCCTTAAGTTAGTTCTTTATTTTATGATCAGATTTATCAAAATCTGCGAGTGGGAGGTTAAGGTCTCTCACTAGTAGAATTTTGCTATCTGTGGCTTCCTGTAACTCTTTCAACTTCTCTTCTAAGGAATTACATTCTATACTATTGGGTGCATACATTTTTAGTATTGAAATTACTTTATTCTCTATGGTACCTTTTAGTAGAACATAATTACTTTCCTCATCTCTTTTAACACTATTTAGTTTTGCAGCTGCTTTGTCTGAGATAATGATTGCTGCCTCTGCTTTTTTAATGTCTTCTGAAGCAAAATATATTTTGTTCCAGTCTTTTACCTTTACTCTATATGTATAACTGTTCTTCAAATGAATTTCTTGTAAGCAGCATGTAAGATTCTGGTTTTAATCCACTCTGCTATCAGCTTAAGTTTTAAAGTAGAATTAATCCCATTCACATTCAAAGTCATAATTACTAACTCTTTATTGCCTTCCATCCTATCTTCCCTTTGTTTGTATCTTTCCCCTTTTTGTCCCTTTATTCATATTCCCCTGTTTTTTTTCTGGATACTGCCACCTTCAGTGTGTTTGCTCTCCTTTATAAACCCCCTCCCCTTTCTTTCCCCTTACCCATTTCCTTTCTTCCTTTCCTTTCTCCTGTTAATTTTCCATTTTCTCCCTCTCCCTGTCCCTCCCTCCCTCCACTTTTTGCTTAATTCTTTACAAGTAAGATAAATATTTTAGTATAACCAAATGTGTGTAAGTTAACTCTAAGCCAAATCTGATCAGATGAAGATTCTGGTAGTTCTCACCTTCTCCTTTCTTCACCTCTTTTACAATAGGTCTTTTGTACCTTTTCATGTAATGAGATTTACACCCATTCAACCTCTTCCAACCTCTTATCTCCTAATTCCCCCCCACCTTTTAATGGCCTCAGCTGAAATGAAGATATAACTCCTAGTTCCTCTGAAACAGAGGGGGCCAAGGATAGATGTCTGTAAATCTCCAGCACTGGAACTCACCCTCCAGCCCTTCCAGCAAGCTCTAGACAGTCAGTGCCATCACCAAAGTCTTTGCTCCCCAGTTGTCCCCTGCCCCTGAGACAAATCAGGTCAGTTCTGTTCTCAGGTTCTCAGATTCTCACCCTGTCCTATGCTCCCAACAGAATCCACCCTCTGCACCCAGGCTCATCTACAATCCCAGAAGACAAACAGTAAGGTAGATGTTCTTCTCCCAGGGTCTCTTTCTGGGTTTTTTCAGTTGGATTTCTGTTAAGATGTTTATTTCATATTATTTATGGGGTGAAGATCAGAGACTAACACATTGCCAGTCTTCTCTTTTCCATCTTGGCAAGTAGTCTCAATTAATGAGATCTATTTTTCCTTTTGCTTTGTCTGAGATCAATTTCACTACCCCACCATTTTTTACTTATGTTGAAGCATAATATATTTGGCTCCAACATTTTACCTTTGCATTATGTGTATCTCTCTGCTTCCAAAGTATTTCTTTAAAGGAATGTATTAAAGAATTCTTACTTTTAATTCATTACACTATCTGCTTCTGTTTTATGGGAAAGTTCATCCCATTCACATATATGGTTACAATTCTGTGTTTCATTCCTTGCTACCTTTCCCTATTTGTACTTTTCTCTTTTCTTTCCCAGTACTCCTTCTCACCAAAGTTTTGTTTCTTTTCCCCTTTAACTTTTCCTTCAAATTTTAACTATCCTTTCACTTTTACTCTTGCCTTTCCTTTTATAAGTCCCTTCTCTTTACTTTCCCTCTTCCCTCCCCCAACTTTCCAAAAAGTAGTATAGATTTTAAAATACTTTTGGCAATGTATACTATTCTCTCTCTAGGTCTAATCTATTGAGTATATTTACTCAGTGTTAACAGTCTTCCTTCTTTCCCTCTAAGGTAATAGGTCTATGTATCTCTTCTCCTGGCATTTTTATCTATTAATGCATTGACTTTTCCTGGTATTGTCCTTCTTTTTTTGATTTAATATTTTTAACCCTATCTTGTACTTTCTTTTTTACCTTATTTTCATCTATTTGCACATGTATATGTTCAAGTTACAAAATTTCCTTTCACCCTCCTTTCCCACCACCCTCCCCGTAGTGGAAACAGTCAGGTTAATCATGTATATACATATTTTGATAAAATGTTTATAGATTGCTATTAATTATAGTTGATATGAGGAATTAGGATTAGAGGAAAGAAATACATAAGAGATAATTTTTATAAAGTTTTCATCAGATTCTGGAGGGTGTGTGTGTGTGTGTGTGTGTGTGTGTGTGTCTGTGTGTGTGTGTTTGTGTGTGTGTGTGTGTTTTCTTTTGTTTTTTTTCCTCTGCATGGGGAAAACATAATCCACAGACAGTCTAATACAGTTGTCCTAGGTCTCTGATCTGCTGAGGAGTAATCTCTCAAGGTTGTTCATCTCAAAATGTTGCTGTTGATGTGTACATTGTTCTCTTGGTTCTATTCCCTTTGTTCAATATCAGATCCCAGAAGTCATTCCATGCATCTCTAGAGTCCAACCATTTATGGTTTCTTATAGAACAATAGTAGTCCCATTCCCCAATTGATGGGCATCCCCTCAATTTCCAATTCTTTGCCACTACAAAAATAAATGTAGAACATTTTGGAACATGTAGAAATTTTACTTTTTTTTAAATAAATTCTTCTGTATATAGACCTAGAATTGTAATTTCTGGGTCAAAGGGTATGAACAGTTTTATTGATCTTTGAGCATAGTTCCATAATGCTCTCCAGAAAGACTGGATCTGTTTACAATTCCACCAGCAATTCATGAATGTCCCAATCATCCCACAATCTTTCCAACATTGATCATTTTCCCTTCTTCTCATTTTGGCCAATCTGATAGATGGTACCTCATCATTCTTTTAATTTGCATTTCTCTTATCAATAATGATTTGGAGCATTTTTCATATAGTTATATTTAGCTTTAATTTCTTCATCTGAAAGCTGTCTGTTCATAACCTTTGACCATTTATAAATTTGTGAATGACTTGTGACATTATAAATTTGATAAAATTCTCTAAATATTTTAGAAATGAGAGTTCTTTATCAGAACACCTGGTTGTGATGATTGTTTCCCAGCTTTCTGCTTTCCTTCTTACTTTGACAACATTGATTTTATCAGTGCAAAACTTTTTTTAATTTGATGTAGTGAAAATCATTCATTTTCTAGTTTATAATGTTCTCTGATTCTTGTTTGGTCATAAATTTATCCTCTATCAATAGATCTGATACATAATTTTTTGTTCTATTAATTTATCTATGACATCACTCTTTGAGTCTAAATCTTGTTCCCATTTTGACCATTATTTTGGTATAAGGTGTGAGATGTTGATCTATGCCTAGCTTTTGCCACACTATTTTCCAGCTATCCCAACATATTTTATCAATTAGTGAGTTCTTATACCAGAAGGTGATGTCTTCAAATTTGTGAAATAATAAACTACTGTAGTCATTTACTATGGTTTCTTTTGAACCTATCCTAAGCCACTGATCCATTACTCTATTTCCTAAACAGTATCAGGTAATTTTGATGACTGCTGCTTTATAGTATAATTTTAGATCTGTTATCTTGTACTTTCAACCCCATTACTGATTACACTCCTTTTTTCTGTCCTGAGGGAAGTATTTCTCAAAGGTTGTTTGATTGATTACTTGCTTGCTTGATTGCTAAACAGCCTTTTCTCACAGTCACTAAGCACCCTTCCCCCTTCTATCTCATTGGACATACACTTCTCAAGAGTTACCATTCACAACAAATTATAATCAGTTTTTACCTTACCCCCTTTTCAAGGACCTTCCATGGAGACACAATCCACATGAGCTAAAGCATCTTGAAAGCCCAAAGCCCTGCAAGTCCACCCCCTGAACTGTAAGGAAACTCTCAAGCAAACAGAATGTTTTCATGATGTTTTCCTGTCCATTCCCTTTAAGTACTCTCTACCTCCTTTTCTGTGGTACACAGAAACAACCACAGTCCCAAAATCCTCCATAACCTTAACTAAGATATTAAAACCCTCATTAAGTAAAGAATGGATTCTTAATCCCTATTCTCTTTATGTCCAGTACTTCTATGTATGCTCCCAACCACTGCCCCTACTGTACTACAAGATTATTTAACTAAGGTATCTAATAAAGTAAGGTTAGTTTCGATATAATTATGTGTTGAGTATCTAAGGACTCTAAATACTGGAACACCCTGAGCATCTCTCTTAAGAACTTTGCAGTTGACAGGAAATCACAGGAAATTCTGACACAGGACCACCCAGCATAGGGTTCCCTGATCAGAAAAAGTGTTAAGCTTTATAAACTGTATGAAGACAGCAGATTTAAAGAAATAAAGGAAATATTAGATACTTAGGTTTAGAGTAAACACCCAAGGTGTTTAATTGGTCTATTTTTCCAGACCTGTGTTCGAACTTTCTGAGCTTATATTGATCTGATCTGCCACAGTTTGTTTTGTGGAGCATTTAGAGCTTGGTTAGATATCAGACAAAGAGGTCATCCACTGCATCTAGAATTATCACCATTTGTCTTTACTCTGTCTTGTCATGGTGTATCATGATGAATTTGGAAGTGAGAGTGAGGTATATGATTTCATGCAGCTCTGTCTCACTTAATGTAATTTACACATGCATCAAAAGAAATTCCTACTTACCATTCCTCAAAGTCCTATGATGACAGACTAGTGACTAAGCAAAGACATATGGTACATCTCAACTACTCAGTACTGATGTATACAGATAGATTATTGATAAGGACATGATCCTAGAGAGATGGACTGAACACTTCCATAGTGTTCTTAACAGATGATCATCAATCAATTAAGAAACCATTGACCATTTACCACAAATAGAAGTCATTCAGTCCCTACCGAATTTTCAAGATGTTTTAAATGTCAATAAACTACTATAAAGTGCCAAAGCACCTGGTGCTGATTCTATTCTAGTTGAGATCTACAAGTTTTGGGGTCCATTTCCCATCTAAAAACTGACTGAAATACTCCAAATTATACAACATGAAGAGGTTATCCCCCAATAATTTGATGATTTTTCAATCATCTATCTCTAATAGATTGTCCTGTGACAACCACGGGGGTATTTCTCTTTTAGTCAATGCTCGTAGGATTCTTCCCAGTGTCCTTCACAGTAGACTGATCCTTGTCCTGGAAGATGGTAACCTCCCTGAGAGCCAATGTGGATTCAGAAACAGTCAATGAACCGTTTATATGAAGTTTGCTGGCCTACAGCTCCAGGAAAAATGCCAGAAACAGAAGAGAGGTCTGTATACAACATTGAGGTCCTTTCTTGAGCTTAACTGATTATGTTATTAGAATGCTAGAAGTGTGCTTGCCAACAAGACTGTTCCATGGGGGTAAGTGCTCACAAGGGCATCAGAAGAGGTGATTGGGATACCCTGATAGTCTATCTAAAGAATTTTGGAATTGACTGTTCAGCATGGGTGTCACTGGCACAGGACAATCTAGCATGGCATGTCCTCATCAGTAAGGGTGTTGCTTCTCTATGAGAAGGGTAGAAGTGAAGTAGCTCAAAGGAAACATGACATGAATAAGTTTAGAACAATCCCAGGTGAACAAATGGATTATTTGTGCCTGACCTGTGGTAGAACAATGTGAGCTCATACTGAACTGAGCAATCACAGTTGGACACATTGTAATTTCTCTGAAACATTGTTATTTATGTTCTTTAATAACAAAGGACAGTTACAATACTAATTTGTCTCAAATGATGTTAATGCCAGTTTGGTCTTCTTCAATAAAGATGGGAAAGGACCAATCGTACCCATATGACTTCAGTACAGTCTCTTCAACTATATTCAACCCTTTAACTATTCTAAGAGAAATACACAGTTGCAAGTGCCATCTTCCTTTGTAGGGATGTATACATTCTACAGTTCTTGATTAGCATTTTCCCCTTTCCATTTACCCTTTCTTGCATCTCTTGTGTCTTCTATTTGAAGATAGAATTGTCTATTCATTTATGTTATTTTTTAACAGAAAATTAGACTTCCATTTCATTGAAAATCCATTTTTCCCCATCAGAATATGCTGAATTTTTCAGGGTAGTAAATTTATGTTTATCATACAATATACTTTGCCCCAGAAAAATAATATTCCAGGCCTTCTGGAATATTAATGATGAAACTGAAAAAATTTGTATAATTCAGATTGTGCTTTCTTTGTATTTAAGTTGCTCCTTTTTGCATGCTTCCTGTATTTTCTCCTTTATTTGAGAATTCTGGAATTTAGCTATGATAGTACTTAGAGTTTATTTCCTGGGGTCTCTTTCTGAAGATCATGGATATATTCTTTCAAGACTAGTTTGTCATTTTAATCTAGTATATTAGGACAGCTTTCCATGATAATTTTCTAAGAGATAATTTCCAGGCTCTTTTTTTGATCTACTTTCTGATCCAACAGAATCCATTATCTTTCCTGGATCTATTTTCCAGAAGATTTTTTCCCTAAAAGGTATTTTACATTTTATTCAGTTTCTTCAGTTTTTTTAATTTTTTTTGATGGACTATTCGTCTCTTAATGAATAAATAGTTTCTATCTACCCTATTCTGTATTTTAAGCATTTATTTTCTTCAGATAACTGTTGTGTTTCCTTTTCCAGTTGGTTAATTTTACTTTACAGTGACTTGCCTTTTTAACTAATTTTCCTTTTTTGCTAAGTTGCTATCCCTTTCCATTTGATTGACTGGACTTTTAGTTGAGTTGCATTCCTTTTCTAGTTGGTTGATTTGACTTTTTGCTGTTTTTCATTCCTTTTCAGGTTGTCTGATTTGATATTTAGTTGAATTATATTCCTTTTCCAGTTAGCTGATTTTCTTTTTGGATGCATTACATTCTTTTTGGTTAAATAGGATTTAAAGGACTTAATATCTTTGGTAAATTTTAAAAATTTTCCTGCATGGTTCTCATTTCTTTCTTCCATTTTCTTCTTTTCTTTGGTTTTTAAAATATTGTTAAGTTCTTCCATGAGATTTTGGATTTAAGTTCAATTCATAAACTTCTTAAAGACTTCCTTCACACACAATGTGTCACTACTTTCTTCTTCTGACATGACATTTTCATCATCTATGTTGGAATAGTAGCTCTCTTTGGTTAGCACTCTTTTTTCCCCTCAATTTAAATGTTCAACTCTGCTCCTGGGGTATAGGGCATATAGTAGCAAACGTTTTGTGCTGGGAGTGGGATCTGATCCCTGGCTTATCACTTGCCAAGGTAATCACTTGCCTATTCAGTCCAAGTGGCTTCCCCTTTTACCCAGAAGAGAGAGATCTTCTCTGACGATCCATGAATGTCAACAGTCGAAAACTTATTTAGATCTTTTCTTCTTTTTTCTTTTGTGGGATCTGTAGCTTTAATATCCTTGTGGAGGTTTCATTTAATGTTGTGTAGGGAAAAGCTCAGGGAATATGGTAGCTTCATGGTGCCATCTTGGCTCTAACCTGGCAATCTATTCAAGCTATTTTAAAGGGTAAAGACTCCAAATAAAATAAAAGAAAAAAAGTCTTCTTTTTAACACTAAATGTAGAGTGAATTGATCAGTAATATCCAAAAGTTGTATGTATTGCTTCTTTTTCAACATTTCAAGAATATGTTTCTGCATGAATTCTTTCCTGGTCCTTCTGGCTACTAATATTACTTTTATAATCATCTGATATTTTACTATTTTCTAATTACTTGCTTATTCTCCTTGTATTTATTCCTGAATATACTTATCTATATGTATGATATCTTCCTCATTAAATTGCAAGCCATTTTAGAGGGAGTAATTATTTCATTCATTGTATTTCTGTCCCTGATACATATCACAGTGCTTGATAAATAGCAGATAATTAATAAATTGATTTTAATTATTTGGTTGGAAGGAGATAGACTTTAAAAGATCATGATCCTCTATCAGTCCTTCAAAGTATTTTTTTTCTCTCATTTTTGATAAATACATTCAATAGATATCTATCATGGGCAGCTAAGTGGAGTAATGGATAGAGCACCACCCCCAGAATAAGAGGGACCTGAGTTCAAATCTGATCTCATTAACTTAGCTCTTATTAACTCTGTGACCATGACAAATCACTTAACACTGATTGCCTCACATCCAGGACCATCTCCAGTTGTCTTGATTCATATCAGACCACTGGATCCAGATGGAAGAGAAAGTGAAGCTGGTAACTTAGTGCAGCACCACCTTACTGAAATCCAAATTACATACTTTTCATGGAATTACCTCCCTAATGTCATGATTATCTTCAAGAAGGAAGGATGAACATCATCATTATCATTTACTACCTAACCTAAACAAATAATAATGATAAGACATGCTGCACAATAAATAAATAAATACATATATATGTGTATACACAAACACACACACACATATATATACATACATGTTCATGGCTATGCATGTTTATCTGAATGTACAAAAATATTCTTCTCTGTGATATGCCAAGTATATCACTGGAATATAGGAAATGTTAATAAAGATGTTTTAACTAGTCTAGAATAAAGTGTTCATAAGACATTTAGATCTTAGTAAAATTGATTAACATGAAAGAATATATTTATTTGGGATTAATGGACTCTTCAAAATTTGTTTCCAATATATCTTTCTCCCTCATCTCCTTCATGGTCCCTGAGGACCAGACATGCTAGATCATGAGTTGTTCCCCAAACTATCCAATGTTATCTTGCCACCACGTATCTTGTTCAA
This sequence comes from Macrotis lagotis, assembly GCF_037893015.1. Classification (NCBI taxonomy): domain Eukaryota; kingdom Metazoa; phylum Chordata; class Mammalia; order Peramelemorphia; family Peramelidae; genus Macrotis; species Macrotis lagotis. The sequence continues at coordinate 770,101,213 of NC_133658.1, read as the reverse complement.
CTTCCATACCTAGAAAGTACTATCAGGGATTTATTTTATTCCTTATCTTCAAGACTCATCTTTGAAGCTTTGAACTCCATGAATATTTTGCTGATATTATCAACTAAAATAATTTTCTTCTTGTACAAATATTCTTTGAGTCCTTATGATCTTACCTTTTTTTCCTTTAATATTCTATCTTGTTTTGCACATGTTATATGAATCGTCATTCTCCCTCTTCTCCTCTGCAATAGACTGAAAACTGTTTATGGAAAATGACTAAATTGCTTTAACATTATATTAAAAATAACCAGAATTTGTGTCTCCCAAGACCTTGAATTTTTCAAAGGTCCTATTGCCTACTCAATAAAAATCAATTATTGTAGCTAGGTAGAACAGTGGATAGACTTCTGAAAGGGAAATCAACAAGAATCAAGTTCAAATCTGGCCCTAGGCAATTACTAGATGTGTCATTTAATTTCTGCCTGCCTTGATTCCATCATCTCCAAAATAAAACTAATGATCATGCTTACTTACAAGAATTGTAAGGATTAAAACAAAAAATAATTGCAAAGCACTTAGCAAACCTTAAAACATAATATAATTGTTACTTTTTATTATTACATTTATTAATTTCATTTACTTTTTTTTTTTTAGTTTTTTGCAAGGCAAATGGGGTTAAGTGGCTTGCCCAAGGCCACACAGCTAGGCAATTATTAAGTGTCTGAGACCAGATTTGAACCCAGATACTCCTGACTCCAAGGCCAGTGCTTTATCCACTACGCCACCTAGCCGCCCCGTTTAACTAACTTCTTAAACCAAGACTACTTCATAATAGTAAAGAAGGTAGAGAAACAAATTAAAGGAGAGATGAAATGAGTGCTTTTGGTGTAAAATTGTAGATATTTTAAAACATTTTGTGATCTTTTCTTGAAGACCACAAGAAATCCAGTGAAATGATTTTTGAAAGTCAAATAGGACTATCATAGTAATCCAAGAAAATTATTTCTTTTACACTCCATTTTTCTCTATACTGCCTTCTTAACCCCCTGACATATAAACCAGTAGGTTGAGACAGAGCACAAGATTAGTGACATCACATTTAACTTCTATCATCATCAGTTCACAATTCTATAATTAACCCACTGCTACTTTGTGACATAAATGAAGACTTTAGTCAAGGAAAACAGATAATCATTAGACAATAATGGATAAAAGGCAGTACATTTTGGACTGATTATCATCATGCCTTAGCTGCTATATTGAAGAATTAAGACTGATAAGCATTTTACCACCCACGTACTGCAACAAACCTAGTAGAAATGAATTAGGTGGTACCTAACTGTTATTATGAAATTAAATTTGCAAGCAAACATATGGAATAAATTCATTTGCATTCTGTTCAGAATTGACTTTGATAGAATATCATTCATAATCATTTAAAAATATCTGTATTCTACTTGGGATTTATAAAACAATTAAACAATTTTACTCTTCAAGAGAGATGCTCATTCATAATATTGGATTATCATTTTTGCTAGGAAAAGAAATGTAGAAACCCTCTTGCTTATTAAAGGACAACTGAGTAAAATGTCTTTTTCCCGCTCAAATTTTGTTCTATTTCATTTGTTTAGAATTTATCTTTTGCACAAATTGCTGATTTCTAACATTATTTCGATGGGACTGATTCTGAAAATTTGCCAAGTAATTTGAATTTTGTGTATTTCAAAATGTCTTCTCTTTCCAATTAAGGAGATATATTAATGGTGAGCCTTAGGTAGTGCTATCTATTACTAATTAAACTTTTATAGTAGCTATCACAAAGTTTAATCTCTAATAGGTTGCATGTGTAAATTACTGATAAATGAAAATTATCTTAAGCACTCCCTTTTATCTTCCTTTTAGCAAATCTAAAATACAGATATACTACAAGAAATTAGTTTTTTAGACCACAGACATTTAGATTTCATTCAGATTTTAGGCCAAGGTAGCCATGATCTAATAATACAATTGAAATGAGATTTATATGAAAAAGTAAATTATAGTATTAATATGTTGCTAGTATTATTTTTAATTTGCATTTAAATTTTGAATTATTTACTACTTCTATACAAAATGATTTAATCAAATACATAATGGCACCAATCATTCTATTGTTCAGAAAGTGAATAAGATTGGGTGAAACTTATAGGGTAGACAATTGACATCTATTAAATTTTTTGCTTCTTTTCCTTACTTAGAGATGAGTATTCAGTTAGATGGGGAAGAAAGACTATTTAACCCTAAAAGCTTGAAAGACCCAGAGATTTGGGATTTCCATCTTTTTATTTATGTCATAGTCATATTCTCCAATCAACTGAACTGAGACACAAGGATAGATGGCCTAATAATGCTTAAAGGGCAATTCTTTAACAAGTCAGAAAGTTAGAAGAAAAAAAATCTTGAAACCGGGAACCATGTGTTATAATTTTGCATATTTCTTCTCCAAGCATGAGCCCACTTTACCCCTATGTATTTGTGACATTTTTGGAAAGATATCTTATACCAAGATTTAATTCATTAAACAATTACCAGATACCTACTACATTCCAGGTATTTAGTTCAAACTTTTCACAGTTTAATGGAGAAGAAAACATGTAAACAACTATGCACAAAAGTTTATGTATAGTCTAAGTTGGAAATAAACAATCATAAATTATTACAAATTAGAGAGTTAATAAGCTAGAAGAACTGAAAAAAGTTTAAATGACATTTGATGTTTGCTTTGAATAAAACTAAGAATTCTGTATGGAATTATTAAGAAGAGCTACTTTAAGCATGAAGAACCAAATGCACATATTTTATGATATAATTTCGTATACTGAAAGAAGCAAACATGCAAGTTTTACTAGAATGGAGAGTATATGAAGAGATATAATCTGAATTAAAATTATAAAGGAAAAAGAATCCTAGATTATGTAGACATTTAGATACTAAGTTATGGAGTTGATGTTTTATTCTAGAAAGTAATCAAATATTTTTTTTTTCACATTAATGATATACCAGATCCAAGTTGAAGGAATATGAATTTCTCAACTTTATGAAGGCTTGGTTTGAGAGATGAGAGATTAGAGACCAAGAAAATCCCAAATAGAATCATGAGGAGTTGAATACCTCTGAAATGATTGAACAACAATAACAAATGTTTTAATTAATTTTTCAGTCTTTAAAAAAATTGGGTAACTTAGGGGATGGAGTTGAGCTGAAAAATCTTCGTGGTATCCAAATAGATATGTTCAGCAAACACTAGAATTTGGGGATGAGATCAAGTGCATATTTCTTAGTATGATAGGGAGATTGGAAAGGAGGAAATATTTATTCATAAAGAGAAGAAATGGGAACAAAAAGAAAATGTTTCCAAGGGGATCATAAGCTTATTTTACTTCACATAATATGATTCTATTATCTTTCTAAGTAAAAAAATCAATTAGATGTATGCAGTTATCCATGTCTTATGTACCTAGACAATGGTATATCTTATGAGACTTATGACACTGACTGAGCATAAAATAAATAAAAAAGGAAAAATAAATTCATGTAAATGTGAGAAAAAAACTGACAAAGTTAGCCATAGCAGTTTTATTTACACAGGGAAAGTGAGAGAGTTGAAAAAATAACTTGAAAATGATTATTAAAGTATTTTTATAGTCACAATTTGGGAACTTCTATGACTATAAACTAAAAAACTTTTTCCATCCATTCACCATAGACCTTATTTACATAGCTGTACTTATTTTTCCATGTTGTTATCCAATGGTAACTGTATTAAAGTAACTTCTGATTACATTTGTTCTTCATGTTATGGTGCTGGTGGTGGTGTGTTAGAAATTAAAACAAGAGGGGTGGAGCCAAGATGGCAGCATGAAGGCAGCATTCCCCAACAACTCTGACCCCCAAACCCCTAAAAAAACAAATGAGGGCTCTAGCCAAAATTTAGAGGGGGCAGAACCCACAAAAAGACTGAGTGATACATTTTCCCAGTCCAAGATAACTTAGAACCGCCACAGGAAAGGTGTGCCTCACCAAGACCTGGAGTGGGAAAAAAAAGCCACTGCCCAGCCCAGCTCAGAAAAGCCCAGTCCAGTCCAGCCCAGAGATCACCAGCAACAACTTGAAGGGGAGAGGAGAGAGCTCTGCTGCACCTGGGTGAGTGTGGAGTGAGGAGCACTGACCACAGAACCTGCAGTGAGAATCCGGAGAAAGCATCTTGCACCCACAGAAAAGGTAAGGGAAGTCTGCAGAGATTTCTCTGCTCTTCCTGCCGTAGGACTCTGCTGTTTGCCTACACTCAGACTCAGGGTGCAGTTCTGGCTTCCTTACTAAGATAGCTGGATCCTGCCTTATAGCCTCAGGGCAGAGGGCAATGCTGTGGTCATCTACATATCAAAGCATGGGCTGGAGAGCTTAAGACCTTGCAAAGAAGGATCTGACCATAGAGAATTACTTCAGTCCTATGGAAGAGCAAAACACATACTCTAATGATGATAAAATCTAAGCTTCTATATCCAAAACCTCCAAGAGAAATAGAAAATGGGCTCAGACTGTGGATGAGCTCAAAAAAAGACTTTGAAAAGCAATTCAGGGAGGTGGAGGAAAAACTGGGAGGATAAATGAGAGCAATTTGGAAAAATCATGAAAATCAAATAAAAAGCTTGGTGAAAGAAATACAAAAAAATACTGAAGAAAATAATGTTAAAAACCAGTTTAGACCTAATGCAAAAAGCAAAACAAAAAGGCAAATGAGGAGAAGAATGCCTTAAAAAGCAGAATTGGCCAGCTGGAAAAGGAGATAAAAAAGCTCTCTGAAGAAAATAACTCCTTCAAATTCATAATGAAACTAAAGGAAGCTGATGACTTTTCAAGAAATCAGGAAGAAATAAAACTCTTCCAAAAAAGCCAAAAATTAGAAGAAAATGTGAAATATCTCATTGGAAAAACAACTGACCTTGAAAAGAGATCCAGAAGAAATAATTTGAAAATTATTGGACTATCTGAAAGCCATGACCAGGAAAAGAGCCTAAACTTCATTTTCCAAGAAATAATACGGCAAAATTGCCCCGAGATCCTAGAAGCTGAGGATAAAATAGAAATTGAGAGAATTCACCGGTCACCCCTTGAAAGGGATCCCAAAAGAAAAACTTCCAGGAATATTATAGCCAAATTCCAAAACCCCCAAATCAAAGAGAAAATTCAAAAAGCTGCCAGAAACAGACAATTCAACTACCGAGGCTCCATAGTCAGGATTACACAGGATCTGGCAGCATCTACATTAAGGGCTCGTAGGGATTGCAATATGATATTCCAGAAGGCAAATGATCTTGGTTTACAACCGAGAATCAATTACCAAGCACAACTGAACATCCTCTTTCAGGGGAAAAGATGGATTTTCAATGAAACAGGGGACTTTCAAACTTTCCTAACTAGATGCCCAGAGCTGAATAGAAAATTTGATCTCCAAGTACAGGACACTGGTGAACCATAGAGGGAGTGGAAGATAGGGACTTGATGATGTTGAAATGTTTGTATTCTTGCATGGGAAGAAGATATTGATAACTCATATGAACTTTTTCATTTATAAGAGTGGCTAGAAGGAGCATATATAGACAGGACATAGGAAGGAGTGGAATATAATGGTATGATGTGGTAAAGGGATGGAGTGAAAGGGTGATGGGGGAAAGTACTGGAAGGAAGGAAAAGGAGATGATGAACAAGCTGAGAGATTTCACATAAGAGTAAAAAAAAAGCTTTTTCAATGGAGGGGAGGAGGGAAAGAAAGGGGGAATGAGTGAGTCTTCATTCTCATCGGAAATGGCTCAGGGAGGAAATGGCATACACACTTAGTAGGGTGAGGAAATCTGTCTTGTCCTGGAGAAGGATGGGAGGAAAGGGACGGGATGAGGGGAAATGGGGGGAGGGAAGGAGGGAATAGATGACAGAAGAGAGGAAAGATCAAGGGAGAGGGTACTCAGATGCAACATGCTTTTGGACAGGATCAGGATGAAAGGAGAGAGAGAGAGAATAGAGTAAATAAGAGTGGGGAGGAATAGAGTGGAGGTAAAGTTAGTGATAGCAACTGAGGGAAAAATATTGAAGCAACTTCTCTGGAAGATTTATGATAAAGAAAAGAACTCACCCCAGAGACAGAGTTGGAATCTGAATACAGATTGAAGTACAATTTTTTTTCTCTCTCTCTCTATTCTTGAGGTTTCCCATCTTCTGGGGCGGGGGAGGTTATGTTTATTCTTATGTTTACACTTATAACATTCAATTTACATCAATGTATGGCATGGAAACAATGTAGACATTGTCAGACAGCCTTGGGGTGGAGGGAGGAGGGGGAAAAACTGTAGAATTCAGAGCCTTTAAAAAAATGATGGGTACAATTTACTATTGTATATAATTGGAAAACAAATAAAATGTTTAAAAAAAATAAATTAAAATACCAAATGGTTGGAAAAAGTCATAAATCGCACTATTACTTGTATCCATTACCTCTTCATTTTTATAAAAACATTACTAGGAAAAATATATACTATATAATAACTGTGTATGGTAAAATATCAAAAGGGACTCAAAAACTTCAGGAAATGATATTTTTATTGCAGATAATAACTATTCCTATAAATAGACATTCATATGCATAAATATAGATGTACTGTACATGTCTGTACATGTGTATATACAGATGCATGTATGCATTGTAAAAGCTATACACATATATCTATATCTACACTGCACAATAAAATTAGTATTTATACATGCTTATGTATACTTAAAATAAATGCAATGTAGAAAACATATGGTGTGTGTATATGTATGATGCAATGTCTAGTGTTCCATATTAGATAAGAAAATAGTCAAAATGTGATAAAATTAATTTTCTATTGAATATATTTGTATATACACATAGGGGTGTAGGAAGACGTGTAGCTCTGATTTGTAAGTTGCCAAGTCATTTTCAGGCTTGCTGTCCACCTTTGCTATCCATCTAAGTTACCCTAAGTCTCTCTTCTATAATTCCAAGAAGCTGAAGCATGCACAATGACCTCACCCTGGCAAAATGTTTTAATAGATGGGCTAAATTTTGGGAGAGAGAGTAAGGCCAATGATTTAATGCAACTCTGCTTCACATGAATCCAATTACACTCATATCACACGATATTACCCACAAATTTCTATTGAAAGTAACTATAGATAATATTGAATTCTTTGTATTCTACCATACAAGACAAACCCAGAAACTGTACAGACACAATTATAAAACTTTTCTCACCCAAATAAGGTAAGATCTCAATTAATAAATGGAAAAAATGTCAAATGCTCATGCTTTGGTAACAGTGAAAATTCTACTCAAATTAAATTACTTATTCAGTAACATACCAATCAAACTACCAAATATATATTTTACTGAACTAGAAAAATAGTAACTCAATTCATCTGGAGTAATAGAAGATTAAGAATAGCAAGGGAACTGATAAAAATGTAAAGGAAGGTGGCCTAGCTCTACCAGATCTCGAGTTATACTATAAAGTGGCAAGCAATAAAGCTGCCTGGTAATGGTTAAGAAATAGAGTAATGGATTAGTGGATTAGGATGAATTCAAAAGAAACCACAGTAAATGACTATAGTAACCTACTGTTTGACAAAACAAAAGACGTCAGATTCTGGGATAAGGACTCATTATTTGACAAAAATTGTTGTGAAAACTACAAAGTAGTATGGCAAAAACTAGGCATAGACCCACATCCTACAACCTATACCAAAATAGGTTAAAAATGGGTATGGGATTTAGACATAAAGGGTGATACCATAGAAAATTAATAGACCAAGAAATACTCTAACAGATCTATTGGAAGGTGATAAATTTATGACCTAACAAGAATGAGAATACATTATAAATTGCTTTATAAATGTAAAAATAAGTTATTTTGACTATATTAAAATAAAAAGTTTTTGCACTTATAAAATCAATACTGCCAAAATTAGAAGGAAAGCAGAAAGCTGGGTAACAATCTTCATAACTAGGAGTTCTGATAAATGTCTCATTTCTAAAATATGTAGAGATTTGCCTTAAATTTATAATATTACCTATCATTCCCCTATCGATAAATACTCAAAGGATATGAATAGGCAGTTTTCAGATCAATAAATTAAAGCTTTTATTGTCTTAAATAGGAAAAATGCTCCAAATATTATTTATTAGAAAATGCAAATTAAAATAACTATGAGGTATTTTCTCACACCTATCTGATTGATCAGAATGAAAAAAAGTGAAAATGATGAATGTTGAAAAGGTTGTGGGAGGATTGGTACATGAATGCATTGTTGGTGGAGTTGTCATCAGATACAAGCATTCTGGAGAGCTATCTGGAACTATGCCCAAAGATGAATAAACATGTTTATTCCTTTATCACAAGAAATCATAAAAAGTAGGAAAAGTCCCACATGTTCCAAAATATTCATAGCATTTCATTTAATAGTGGCAAGGAATTGCATATTGAGGGTAAGCCCCTCAATTGGAATATTATTATATAAGAAACCTAAATGCTTGGACTCTACAGAAGCCTAGAATGACTTACAGGTCTTACAGGGAGCAGAACCAAGAGAACAATGTACATGTTATCAATAACATTTTGATAAGATCAACCTTGATGGAAGAAGTTTCTTTCAGCTGTTCAGAAAGCTAGGACAACCATATTAGACTAAGGTCAATCTTAGCCCCATTGAAAGGAAGAAAAGCAAAATAAAACAAAACAAAAAAGCAACAAACCTTCAGATGACCACTTTATACAAATTATCTCTTATGTATCTCTTTCCTTTAATTCTAATTCACATACTAAAAATGGCTAATCTAGAAACATATTTATGAAAAATATGAGTATACAATGATAACCTGACTGTTTGGCTCTGAGGGGAGAGGGCTGTCAAGGGAGTGTGGAAAGAAATATTGTAACTCAAAAATATATATGTGCATATGGATGAAAAAATAAAAATTAAAAAAATTAGAATTCTGAACATCAGAGTAGAGGTTGATAAAATTGAAAGCAACAAAACAATTGATCTAATAAATAAAACTAAGAGTTGGTTTTATAAAAAAATAAAATAAATAAACCTTTGTTAATTAAATAAAAAAATTAAAGAAAATGACAAAATTGCTAGTATCAAAAATGACAGTGATGAACTAACCATCAATGAAAAAGAAAGCAAAGAGATAATTCAGAGCTATTTTGCTCAATTGAATTTGTAAACCTGAATGAAATAGATGAATATTTACAAAAATGCAAACTAATCAGATTAAAAGAAATAGAACTAAATTACTAAAATAAATCCATTTCATAAAAAGAAATTGAAGAAAACATCAAAAACTCCCTATGGACTTCAGGCCAAGATGGCAGAGAGAGGCCAAGTCCTGCCTGTGCTAAAGTCTCCTATGAAACAAACCTCTTAATGGAAGTCCTATCAACAAAAGCCAGAAAAGCTAGAAAACCAGCATGTACCACAAGGTCTGGCTTCAGGGATTGGATGTAGTGAGTGCAGAGTGCCAACAACCAGTGTGGGAGGGGTGAGAGCCAGGACTAACCTAAGATCAGCCCTAGGAGCTTAGCTTTGTGGAAATCACTTCGCTGCTGGAACAATTTCACTGTGGGAACCAATTTTCCCTGAGAAACAACCAGAGAGTGGAGGCATGGCCATGGGTATGACAGTCTGTAACTTACAGGAATGGCTAGAGAGTAGGTTTTAGCCTCTAGTATCCCCTACTGGAAGGGAAGAGATAGTACATCTGGGGGAAAATCCTCCAACACCCCCTACTAGCCACTCAGTGAGCAAAGATGCTAGCACCACTTTACTGACCAGCTGAAGATATTATACTCAGTGACTAAAGCCTCTAGGGACCTCAAAATGAAACCTCTGTGAACCAGGCCCTCCTCCAACACAAGATCTTAGGAAAATGCAGAAAAGACAGCAGAAAGGAGGGACCATAGAAAAATTCCTAGAAGGAAAATAGTCTAATTCAAAGATATGTGGAACCCCTGAGGAGAATATTATTAGGTCTCCACTACAGAAGGATTTCATTGAAGAAATCCAAAAGGAGTTTAAAAAATCATTTGGAAAATTTGGGAAAAGAAACCCAAGAGAAAATTAAAAACTTGCAAAAATAAAATAAATCCTTGGAAAATACAATTGAACAAATGCAAAAAGAAAATAATTCTCTCAAAATCTCAAATGATCAAAGGGAAAACTCTTACAAAAATAGAGTTCACCAATTGGAAAAGGAGTTACAAAAGGTAAATGAAGAAAATTCTTCCCTAAAAAAAAAGAATGGAGACTATGGAAACTAATGACTTCAATGAAACAATAAGAATTGCTTAAACAAAACCAGAAAATTGAAAAAAATAAAAGAAAATGGTAAATACCTCATTAGCAAAACTGCTGATCTCAGGAATAGGTCAAGGAAAAGTAAAAATGCCCTGATATCATGGAATCAGAGGGCAAAATAATTATTGAAAAAATACATTGATCCCCTCCACAAAGGGATCCCAAAATGAAAACACCAAGGAATACTGTTGTCAAATTCCATAACTATCAGATAAAAGAGAAAATCCTGCAAACAGCCAGGAACAAACAATTTAAATACCAAGGAGCCCCAGTAAAGATTACACAGGACCTGGCAGCCTCAACATTAAGGGATAGAGGGGCCTGGAACTCAATATTCTGAAAATCAAGCGAGCATGGAATGCAGCCAAGACTCCAATATCCAGCAAAACTGAGACTTTTCTTCCAGGGCAAAAGATGGATATTTAATGAAATAAGATACTTCCAACTTTTCCCAATGAAAAGGTCAGAGCTTAATAGAAGATGTAGACTTCAAACAAGAGACTCAAAGTAAAATTAAAATTAAAAAGTAAAGTAAAATTTAAAAAAAAATGTGGGGGGAGGAAGGGAAAAAACTGTTCTCAAATAAGATGGAACTGGCAGTATACCCTACCTGGAAGAAAGAATTTAACAACTCTCAAGAACTGTAACTCTATTAGAGTTAATTTAATTAGCCTGAAGAGATGGATACACATGAATTATTTGAGAAATTGTTATCCAGTATGATGAATCTGCATATATCCTTACCTGTGAGAAAGACTGTAACAACTCTCAATAGTAAAACGAGTAGAGAGAACAGCCAGAAGTGATGGACACTCATGACCTTTCTGTGACTCAGATAGAATGATTTAAAAACAATACCTCCTTAAAAAATGACAGTAAAGAGATGGGCAGATCAAGGGGATTGAATGGATTAAATTTCAATGGAGTAAATCTTCATTACATTAAGAGGTGCAAAGGACTTTTTTGTAATAGAGGGGAAGAAGGAGGAGATGAGAACTTCCTGACTCTTACTCTCATCAGATTGGCTTAAAGTTAAGGTATAAATACTCAGTTAAATTAAGAAACTTATCTTCCCTTTAAAGTGGAAAAAGGGAAAATGGGAGGGGAAGGAAAGGGTCACTAAGCAGAACAAATGAAAGGAAAAATAGGCAAAGGGAAAGGGGGGGAAGAGGGAGGTGTTTTGACTATAGGAGGGCAAACACACTGAAGGTGGTGGAATTCAAAACCAAAACACTGGGGAATATGGATAAAGGGAAAAATACAGAGGGAAGATAACATGGAAGGCAATAAAGTGTTAGTAATTATTACTTTGAATGTGAATGGGATTAATGCTCCCTTAAAATGTGAGCAAATATCAGAGTGGATCCTACAATATGCTGCTTACAAGAAACTCATGTGAAGCAGAGACATACATATTGAGTAAAGGTAAAAGGTTGAAACAAAATATATTTTGCTTCAGCTTAAGTGAAAAAAACAGGGTTAGCAATCCTTATCTCAGACAAAGAAGCTTCAAAATAGATATTAGTAAAGGAGATAGAGAAGGAAAATATATCCTCCTAAAAGAGAAAATAGACAATAAAGTAATTTTAAAACTAAATATGTATGCACCCAGTGGTATAGCATTCAAAATCTTAGAGGAGAAATTGAAGGAGTTACAGGAAGATATAGACAGTAAAACTCTACTGGTGGGAAAACTCAACCTCCTCTTCTCAAATATAGATAAATCAGATCATAAAATAAGCAAGGAGGAAGTTAATGAGGTAAACAGATAGTTAGAAAACCTAGATATGATAGACCTATGGAGGAAACTGAATGGGGATAGAAAGGAATACACTTTCTTTTCTGCAGTACATGGCACATACACAAAAATTGACCATGTACTAGGGCATAAAAATCTAATAATAAATTGGAGAAAGGCAGATCTAGTGAATATATCTTTCTCAGATTATAATGCAATAAAATCATTTGCAATATTGGATCAGGGAGATACAGTCCAAAAACTAATTGGAAAAGAATAACCTCTTTTAAAATAATGGATGGATCAAAGAACAAATTATTTCATCCTAGATAATGACAATAATGAAGCAACATATCAAAATCTATGGGATATACTCAAGGCGGCTGTGAGAGAATATATTATAACTTTAAATATTTATGTGAATAAACTAGAGAAAGAGGAAATCAATGAAATAAATATGCAACTAAAAAATTAGAGAAAGAGCAAATTAAAAACCAGCAGTTATATAGCAAATTATAAATTCTAAAATCAAAAGCAAGAAAACTATTGAACTAAATAAATAAAAACAAGAGCTGGTTTTATGAAAAAAAAACAACAAAATTGATAAACCTCTAGTGAATTTGATTAAAAAGAAGAAATAAGAAAACCAAATTGCTAGTATCATAACTGAAAAAGGTGAACTCAGTACTAATGAGGAAGAAATTAAAGTAAAAATTGGAATGATTTTGCCCAACTCTATGCCAACAAATTTGAAAATCTAAATGAAATGGACGAATATGTAAAAAATGTAAAAAACTATAAATTGTCTAGGTTAAATAAGGGGAAATTAAATCCCTAAATAATCCTATCTCAGAAAAAAATATTCAACAAGCCATTATTGAACTCCTTAAGAAAATTTCTTCAGGGCCAGAAATAGTTAACAACTTTAGCAAAGTTGCAGTACATAAAATAAACTCTCATAAATACTCACCATTTCTATATATGACTAGCAAGATGTAGCAGAAAGTGCTAGAGAGAGAAATCCCATTCAAAGTATCTTCAGAGAATATAAAATACCTGGAAGTATACCTGTCAATGCAGACCCCGAAATTATTTGAAAACAATTACAAAACACTTCTTACACAAATAAAATCATACTTAAATAACAAGGCAAATATTAACTGCTCCTGGATAGGTCAAGCAAATATAATAAAAATGACAATTCTACCAAAATTAAACTACTTGTTTTGTCCCTTCCAGTCAAAATTCCAAAAAAAATTACTTTAGTGAGTTAGAAAAAAATTATAAGTAAATTCATATGGAGAAATAAATAGTCAAGAATCTCCAGGGATTCAATGAAAAAAGTGCAAAAGAAGGTGACTTAGCTCTCCCAGATCTGAAAGTATATTGTAAAGCATCAGTCCTCAAAACTGTCTAGTATTGGAGAAGAAATAGAGTAGTGGAGCAGTGCAATAGGCTAGGCTCAATAGCAGGAAATAATTATAGTAATCTTCTGTTTGATAAACCCAAAGAGTTCAGCTATTGGGATAAAAACTCTTTGATAAATTGGGAAATTGGAAGTTAGGATGGAAGAAACTTAGATTAGACCAACCACTTACACCCTATAACAAGATAAGATCAAAATAGATACATGATATAGACATAAAAAAAGAATATTATAAGCAAACTAGAAAATCAAAGATTAGTTTACCTGTCAGATCTATGGACAGGGAAGCAGTTTATGACTAGGAAAGAGATGGAGAACATCACAAAAATCAAAATAGATGATTTTGATTACATTAAATTAAAAAGCTTTTGCACAGACAAAACCACTGTAACCAAGATCAAAAGAAATGTAGTAAATTGGGAAACAGTTTTTTACAAGTAGTGTTTCTGACAAAGGCCTTATCTCTAAAATATATAGAGAATTGAGCCAAATTTTTAAAAAATAGACACAACATTCCCCAATTCACAAATGATCAAAGGATATCCAAAGCCAATTAACAGATGAGGAAATCAAAGAAATCCATAGTCATGTAAAAAATTGCTCTAAATCACTAATTATTAGAGAAATGCAAACTAAACCATCTCTGAGGTACCACCTCACACCTCTCAGACTGGTCAATATGGCCAGAAAGGACAATGATCATGTTGGAAGAGATGTGGGAAAACTGGGGCACTAACGCATTGCTGGTGGAGCTGTGAACTCATCTAACCTTTCTGGAGAGCAGTTTGGAATTATACCCGAAAGACAACAAAAGTTTGCATACCCTTTGATCCAGGTCTATAGCCTGAAGAGATAATGAAACAAAAGGTAAAAATATCACCTGCACAAAAATGTTCATAGCAGCTCTCTATGTGTGTAGTGGCAAAGAAATGGAAACCAAGGGAATGTCCATCAATTGGGGAATAGCTTAACAATCTGTGGTATATGTATGTGATGGAACACTATTTTTCAAATAGAAAGTTGGAGGGATAGGAATTCAGGAAAGCCTGGAAGGATTTGCATGAACTAATTCTCAGTGAGATGAGTAGAACCAGAAGTATATTGTACACCCTAAGAGCAACATGGGAGTGATGATCAATCTTAATTGGCTTGATCATAACAACATGGCAACAATCATGCACTATTTTGGGATATATGCAAAGGAGAATGCCATCTGTATCCTGAGAAAGAATTGTGGAATTTGAAGAAAGACTGAAGTCCTCCTATGTATCTAAAACTTTTAAAAAAAATATTTTATTATGTAATTCTCATGTATCTCATACTCTGTGCTTCTTCCTTAAGGAAATGATTTCTCTCTCATCACATTCAACTTAGATCAATGCATACTATGGGAATGATGTAAAGACTAACAAACTTCCTTCTGTGGGGGGGGGGTGGGGGGAGGGAAGCAAGACTGAAGGAAATTTGTAAAACTCAAAATAAATAAAAACTTTAAAAAACTTTACAAAAAAATAACTCCTTGTGAAAATGTTTCCAGATGCAGATGGATTTACACGTGAATTCTATCAAGCATTCATGGAACAATTATTACATAAAAATGGGAGAAGTTCTGCTAAAATTCCTTTAAAACATCAATATCATGTTGATACCTAAACCAGAAAGAATTAAAACAGGTAAAGAAAATTACAGATCAATTTTCCTAATGGTTATTGATGCAAATATCCTAAATAAATTTTAACAAAGAGATAACAAGTGTACCGTGATCAGATAGGAGTTCCACTAGGTAGTCAAGGATGGTTCAATATTAGCTAAATACAACACAATTGAAAATATCAGTAACTAAATCTCCAGAAATCATGCTTATCTCAATAAATGCTGAAAAACCTTTATCAATATATAACATGCATTCCTATTCATAATGCTAAGAGTATAGGAAAGAATGGAATTTAGAAAGCAATATTTCTAAAACAAAAAACAAATATTATGCATAATGAGGATAAACTTGGAGTATTTCAAATCTAAACAGGATTGAAACATGGATGCCCATTATTACCATTACTATTCAGTATAGTATTAGAAATACTAGTTTTATCAATGAGAATGGAAAAAAACAGGAAAAAAGCATATTTGGCAAGAAGAATCAAAACTTTAACTCTTTACAGATGATAGGGTGGTATACTTAGAGAACCCTTGAAAACTATCAAATAAGCTATATGTAGCATTGAGCAACTTCAGTAATGTAGCAGGATATAAAATAAATCCACATAAATCATTAGCAATTCTGTTTTTGAACAACAAATTTCAAGGGCAAGAAATATAAAGAAATTACTTTTAAATAATTGTAGACAACATAATATATTTGGAAATATACCTCCCAAGACAAACTCAGAAACTGAACACAAGGCATTTCTCACGCAAATAAAGCCTGATCAAAACAATTTGAAAAATGTCAATTACTCGTGGTTAGGCTGAGCTAATATAATAAAATTAATAATTCTTACAAAATTAAATTATTAATTTAGTGCCATACCAATCAAACTAGCTAATAACTATTTTAACAAACTAAAGAAAATAGTAATATAATTCATTTGGAGCAATTAAAAGAATAGCAAGGGAACTGATGAAAAAAATGTAAAGAAAGATGACCTAGCTCTATCAAATATAAAACTGTACTATAACTTGACAAGCATCAATACTGCCAGGTACTGTTTAAGAAATGGAGTAATGGATCAGTGAATTTGGATAGGCTCAAAAGACATTAGCTTCTTGGATAATAACTCACTATTTGATAAAAATTGTTGGAATAGCTGGAAAATAGTATAGCAAAACCTAGGCTTAGACCTACATCTTATACCCTCTACCAAAATAAGATCAAAATGGGTCCCAGCTTTAGGCAAAATGTGAGATATCATAGACCAACTAACAGATCAAAAAATTTCTGTTAGATCTATGGACAGAGGAGAAATATATGACCAAGCAAGAAACAGAGTACATTATAAATTCCAAAAAAGATTATTTTTACAATATGAATTTTTACAAAATGTTTCTAGTAATAAAATCAATGCAGCCAAAATTAGAAAGAAAGCAGAAAGCGGGGAAAAAATCTTCACAGCTAGGGATTCTGATAAAGGTCTCATTGGCTTCTGTTAAAGTTCCAGATGGATTTACAATTCTATAAAGTGAATTCTACAAAACATTTAAGGAGCACTTAATTCATATTCTACATAAACTATTTTAAAAAATAGGAGAGGAAGGAGTTCTGCCAAACTCCTTTTATGACACTGACAGTGCTAATACCTAAACCTGAAAGAAACAAAACAGACAAAGGAAATTATAGACCTATCTTCCTAATGAATATTGATGCAAAAATCTTAGCAATGAGACTACAGCAAGTTGTTCCCAGGATAATACACCATGATCAAGTTGTATTTCTACCAGGCAGGCAATGATGGTCTAACATTAGGAAAACACTTATCAAAATTAAACATATCAGTACTAAAACCAACAGAAATTATATGATAATCTCAATAGATCCTGAAAAATCTTTGATTAAACATAACATCTATTCCTACTAAAAACACTAGAAATTTTAGGAATATATGTAGTTTTCCTTAAAATAAGTGGTATCTATCTAAAATCATCAACAAACATTATATTTAATGGGAATAAATTCAGAGCATTTTCAATAAATTCAGGGGTGAAACAAGGTTGCCCAATATCACCATTACTATTCAAAATAGTTTTAGAAATGCTATCAATAGCAATAAGAGAAAAAAAAGAAATTGAAGGAATCAGAATTGGCAATGAAGAAGCAAAGCTTTCATTTTTTGCAGGTGATAAGATGGTACCTAGACAACTGTAGAGCATCATCTAAAAATCTTGAAACAAATAACTAATTCAGCAAAGTAGCAGGATATAAAATAAACCCACAAAAATCATCAGCATTTCTATATATGAACAGCAAAACGCCAAGAACAAGAAAGAGAGAAAGAGAAATTCCATTTAAAATAGCTGTAGACAACATTAAATACTTGGGAATCTACATCCCAAGACAAACCCAGAAATTTTATGGACACTATTATAAAGTTATAAAGTACACCTCTTCAAAATAAAGTCAGATCTAAATAATGGAGAAAATGTCAAATATTCATGCTTCAGTCAAGTTAATATGATAAAAATGACAATTCTAACCAAATTTTATTAATCATTCAGTGCCATATCAAACAAACTACCAAATAATTTCATTACAGAGCTAGAAAAAAAATATCAGAAGTCATCTAGAGCAATAAAAAGGCAAGAATAGGAAGGGAATTGATGAAAAAGAAAATGTAAAGGAAATTGGCTTAGCTCTACCAGTTCTAAAACTATACTATATAGCAGCAGTCATCAAAACTTCCTGCTACTGGTTAAGAAACAAAGTAATTGTTCAGTGAATTCGGATAGACTCAAAAGAAACTTCAGTAAATGACTACAGCAATCTATTATTTGATAAACCCCAAAACATCAACCTCTGGGATAAGAACTCACTATTTGACAAAAATTGTTGGGATAACTGGAAAATAGTATGGCGAAAACTAGGAATAGAACTGCATCTCACACCCTATACCCAAATAATGTCAAAATAGGTATATGATTTAGATGTAAAGTGTGATACCATGATTAATTAATAGACCAAAAATACTATGATATATGAAAAAAGGATAAATTTATTACCTGTACACTATATAGTGCAAAATGAATGATTTTTGACTATATTAAATTAAAAAATTTTGCACTTATAAAATCTATGCTGCCAAAATTAGAAGAAAAGCAGAAAGCTAGTAAACAATCTTCACAAACTGGAATTCTGATAAAGGTCTAATTTCTAAAATATATAGTGAATTGCATCAAGTTTTTAAGATCACAGTTCATTCCTCAGCTGATAAATGGTCAAAGGATATTGAACAGACAGTTTGCAAATGAAGAAATTAAAGCTATATATAAGCATATGAAAAAATGCTCCAAATCACTATTTATTAAAGAAATGCAAATTAAAACAACAATGAGTTATCATCCCTCACCTATTAGATTAACCCATATGAGAAAAAGGAAAGATGATCAATGTTGGAGAGCTTGTGGGAGGATTGGGACATTGATGCATTGCTGGTGGAGTTGTGAACTGTTCCAAACATTCTCGAGAAGAGTATGGAACTATGTCCAAAGAGCAATAAAACTGATCATAACTTTTGACCCAAAAAACTCCAATACTAGGCCTATATCCAGAAGAAATCACAACAAATGGGAAAGGAACCACATGTTCCAAAATATTCTTAGCAACCCTTTTTGTACTGACAAAAAATTGGAAATCGGTGGAATACCCATCAATTGGGAAATGGTTGAATACGCTATGGATTATGAATGTTATTGTATACTATTTTTCCCTAAGAAACCATAAATGGTCAGATTCTAGAGAAGTGTGGAATGAGTCATGGGATCTGATGCTGAGAAAAAGGAGCAGAATCAAGAGAACATTTTACACATTAGCAATAACATTGTGAGTTGATCAACCTTTAGGGATGCAGCTCCTCTCAGCAATTCATAAAGCTAGGACAAATGTACTAGACCAGCTATGCATAATGCTATCCCCATCCTGAGGAAGAAAAAAAGAAAACAAAAGAAAACAACAAAAAAACTTCCAAATTTGATGAATATTTCATTCACTTTTTAAAAATTTTCTCTTATATTCTTTCCTTAAACCCTAATTCCTAATTCCAAAAATGACTAATCTGTAAACTTGTTTAAAATTAATGTATATATATATGCATATATGTATATATATATATATATATATATATATATATATATATATATATATTCACCTGACTGTTCACCTGTTCACCACTGATTGTAGGGGATGGGAAGGGAGGGTGGAAGGAAATTATGTAACTTCGTAATTTACATATGCTTATAGATGGATGCTAAAAAACTTATATAATATTTGTTTGGAAAAATAAAAATCTCTTTAAAAATTAATCCATCAAGAAACAGACTTGGATATAATACAATCTCACTATTTTGACCCCAGAAACCATATTCTCATACTTTTCCCTCCACTGTAGGACTTTCAAGATGCCTGCATGATACTGGAAAGGACACTATATTCATAGACCAACAGACTCTTGTAGAATTTAGACCATCACAAGAAGGTCTGATTCCTAACAGTCATGCAATGGATTGAAATGGTTCTGGAAAAGGCAAATGAGGATGTCTTTACATACCATATATTTTATTATAACAAACATAATTTGCAAGTTATGTTGCCATTAATTTAATTGGTGTGGTCTTCTTTGAAATTGCAGGGTAACTAACAGAAACATGAGGGTGATGATCAACCTTGATGAACTTGCTCATTACATCAGTGCAACAATCTGGGACAATTTGGCACTGTCTGTGATGGACAATATCGTCTGTATCCAGAGAAGGACCTGTGGACTTCGAATAAAGACCAAGGACTGTTACCTTTAATTTAGAAATAAAAATTCATATCTTATTGTCTGATCTTGCTATCTTTTACTTCATGCTTCTTCCTTGAGGATATGATTTCTCTCTCATCACATTCAATTTGGATCAATGTATACCATGGAAACAATGTAAAGACTGTCAAATTGCCATCTGTTGGTGGTAGGGGGGAGGGAACTTAGATTAGGGGAAAAATTGCAAACTCAAAATAAATAAAATCTTTAAAAAGAATAAAAAAGAAAAAATAAATTGAAGAGTAATTATTATGATTATGATTCCCATGCCTGGAATTCTTTTTCTAGTTTGATTCCTAGTTTCTCTGACCACCTTCTAATCTCTGCTAAAACGCTACCTTATTCAAGAAACCTGTCCTCTTAAGTAAACTCTTGATCTGAAATTTATCATCTGAATCTGATGCATCTAATTCTGCATCTAATTTTAAGATCCTGCCATATAGACTAATTGTCCCCTGATTTAGGTTTAGCATCTTTACTCTACCAATCAAAATTTTTATCAGCATGTTCTAGAGACTAATTTCTCACTTTTCATCCTTCCTAGTTTGCTTCTTTAGACCTACTACTCTTTCTAATACACTCCATTTTCCCATCACTTGATCCATTCAGTCATTCAATAAATTGCTATATATGCTATCATTTTGATTGGATGTGTTCCCAAATAAAGTTGAAACTTTTTATTTCCCTTGGAATCTGACATAAACTATGAAAAATAAACAAAATAATCAAAGAAATGCCATCACTTAACTCTGTACCAGTCAGTGCAGAATATAGAATCCCCAGGATGCTCTTACACTGAACAGCCAACTAAACAATTTAACCTTTGGCCACATATTAGATGAATGTCTAATTTTCTCAGTTTTATTCTCTCTGTATATAGTCTTTAAGTAAATTTATTATCTCTATGTTCTTCTAGATGTTACTTTATATTAGTATCATGTGTCTTGTATTGTAAACCATTGAAAGGGAAAGAAGTCTATTTGACTTGTTCTGATTCATTTAATTTGCATATTGCTATATCTTTAAATTGTTTTGCTTATATACTCTTATCAAAAATATCTTAAGAGAACAGAAAATGTATTTTTTATATATTTTGCTTAGAATTAGTAAACTAATACCAGCTTCCTTTCCTAGATCATTATTTCTAAGTACCATATTTAGAAGTTTGACTATAAAAAACAATCTGAGTTTGTGAAATTGCCAATATTTCTTTCAGTCTGAATGATCATTGATAATTTTTCCTGATTAGATATGAAACCCTCATTGGAGGACATGAATAGAAAATCTCAGTTGTCCTTTAAACATTGAATTAATTGTTATGGACACAATTTTAAATGGGATATGAAAGAGAGAGAAGTGAGTCAGACTCAGGTTTATTTTTATGTGCCACCATTTTCAGTTGCTCTGCCTTTTAATGGATGCTTCAACACTGAGCCAATGATTCTGTGTTTCTGAATCATTGTCTTTGTCACTTCTCATATCTCTAACTTACAACTTCCAAAAACAATTGAAAATAGATAAACATCAAGAATAATGCCTCTTCATCAATATATTTTGGTAGTTATTTTCAAAGACACACATCATAATAAACAATCATTTTTGTAATTTTATGGAGAGATATATTTGATTTATTTTCAGTGTTGTAACGAGCTAATGATTTCATGAGAAATCAAGAATCTATAAAAAAATTTAAGAATTAAAAAAAGGAGAAAATATAAATTATCTCATTGAAAAACACCTGGCAGGGAAAATAGATCCAGGAGAGATAATTAAAGAATAATTGGTGTATTTGAAAGCCAGGACCAAAAAAATGAGCATGGGCTCAATTCTTCAGGAAATCATCAAGGAGAACTGCTCTTTTATCTTAGAATCATAAGGCAAAATAGTCATTGAAAGAAATCACTGATAACCTCCTGAAAGGAATTCCAAAGTGCAAACACCAAGGAATACTGTAGCCAAGCTATAGAATTATCAGATGAAGGAAAAAAAATGCTGGTAAGGGGCCAAAAAGAAGCAATTCAAATATGGAGGAGTCGCAGTCATGATTACACTTGTCCTGTTCGCACCAGCATTAAAGCATTGACAGTCATGGAAAATGATATCCTGGAAGAGAAGAGAGTTTTGATTACAACCAAGAATCATTTATCCAGTAAAACTGAACAGTCTTTTAGGGGAAAAGATAAACATTTGAGGAAATAGGTAACTTCCACAATTACTGATGAAAAGATTAGTGTTGACTTCCAGCTAAGATGGTGGAGAGAAGACAGGCACAGCTCTGAAATCCCATGATTTTTCCCCATCTATCATATGAAATAAACCTCTTAACAGAAATCTGACCCACAAAACCCAGAAAGAAAACGCAGGAGAAAGAAGATCTCCCACTGGATTTGTCTCCTGCAGCAGCATTGGGCAAATTTGGGTGGGTGAGTCTGGGCTCAGAGCGTGGATCAGCCCCGGATCAGCTAGATTAATGGCTGAATTGGAGCCAGGGAGTCTGAAGGCCCGAGAGCCGGACCTGCTGGATAAGCAGTGGGGCTAGATGGCGGGAGCTTGAGTCAACTAGGGAGTAGAGGCACTGGTGTTGGTGCTCACCCTCTGGAGCTTGCCAAGGGGGCTGGGGGGAGAATTCTGGTGGAAGAGAGCTGTGGACACCATCACTGGACTCCTCTAGTCTGAGGAAATCTAAGTCCACACCTCCATTAAAGCTGAGGCCTCTTCCTGGAACAAACAATTGCATACTACTTCTGCTTCAGGCATAGATATGTGAGCAGAAGAACCAGCCTGGATGACAATCGGGAGAGCATTTCCAATAAAATTAGGGGTGAAACAAGGATGCTCATTATCACCATAACTATTTAATATAATTCTATAAATATGACCTGTAGCAAGAAGAGAAAAAGAAGAAACTGAATGTATAAGAATTGGCAAAGAGGAAGCAAAGCTTTCACTCTTTGGAGATGATATGATGGTATAATTAGAGAATGAGACAGTTTTGAAGACTGATGCTGTATAATATAATTTTAGATCAGGTAGCCACATTCTTTTGCACTTTTTTTCTTTAAATCCCTGGAAATTCTTGACTTTTTTATTTCTCCATATGAATTTACTTACAACTTTTTCTAACTCATTGAAGTAATTTTTTTGGAATTTTGATTGGTATGGCACTAAACAGGTAGTTTAGTTTTGGTACAATTGCCATTTTTATTATATTAGCTGTACCTATCCCTGAGTAGTTGACATTTGCCCAGTTATTTAAATCTGATTTAAATTGTGTGAGAAGTGTTTCATAATTGTTTTCAAAAAATTTCTGCATCTGCATTGGGAAATAGATTACCAGTTATTTTGTATTGTCTGAGGTTACTTTGAATGAGATTTCTCTTTCTATTTCTTCCTGCTGTATCTTGCTAGTCATATATAGAAAAGTTGAGGATTTATGAGGGTTTATTTTATATCCTGCAAATTAGCTAAAATTTCTAATTGCTTCCAGAAGTGTTTTGGATGATTTCTTGGGATTCTCTAGGTATAACATTATGTCATATGCAAAGAATAAGAGATTTGTCTCTGTTCCCAAATCTAATTCCTTCAATTTCCTGTTCTTCTCCAATTGCTGAAGCTAACATATCTCATACAATATTGAATAGTAGGATAATAGGCATCCTTGTTTCACCCCTGATCTTATGGGGAATGCCTCTAGCCTCTCTCCATTAAATATAATGCCTATTGATGATTTCAGATAGATATTGCTTATTATTTTAAGGAACAGTCCATTTATTCATACACTCTCTAATATTTTTAAGTGGGAATGGGTGCTGTATTTTGTCAAAAGCTTTTTTCCACACTCTATTGATATGATTATATAATTTCCAAAGGGTTTGTTGTCAATATAGTTGATTGTACTAGCAGTTTTCCTAATATTGAAACAACCCTGTATTCCTGGGATGAATCCTACTTGGTCAAAATGTATTATCCCAGTGATAACTTGTTGTAATTGTTTTGTTAAGATTCTATTTAAGGTTTTTGTATCTATATTCTTCAGGGAGATAGGTCTATAATTTTCATTCTCTGTTTTAACTCTTCCTGATTTAGGTATCAGTACCATATTGTTTTCATAGAAAGAGTTAGGCAGAGCTGCATCTTCCCTTATTTTTCCAAAGAGTTTAAAAAGAATTGAAACGAATTGTTCCTTAAATGTTTGGTAGAATTCACTTGTGAATCCATCAAGCCCTGGAGATTTTTTCTTAGGGTGTTCCATGATGACTTGTTGAATTTATTTTTCTGAGATAGGATTGTTTAGGTATTTAATCGCCTCTTCATTTAACTTGTACAACTTATATTTTTGTAAATATTTATCCATTTCACTTAGATTGTCAAATTTATTGTCACAGAGTTGGACAAACTAATTCTGAAATATTTATTTAATTTTCTCCTCATTTGTGATGATTTCACTTTTTACATTTATGATACTAGTAATTTGACTTTCTTCTTTTTTTAATCAAATTTACCAGAGGTTTATCAATTTTATTGTTTTTTTTAATAAAACCAATTTTTTGTTTTGTTTATTAATTCAATAATTTTTGATGCTTTTGATTTTATTAATTTCTCCTTTATGTTTTAGAATTTCTAATTTGTTGCTAAATTGGCAATTTTTAATTTGTTGTTTCTGTAATTTATTAAGTTGCATATTTATTTTATTGATTTCCTCTTTCTCTAATTTATTTATGTAATCATTTAAAGATATAATATAGCCCATGGCAGCCACTTTGTATGAATTGCATAGGTTTTGTTATGTTGTTTCATTTTTATTATCTAAGATAAAATAATTATTTCTATAATTTGTTTTTTGATCCATTGATTCTTTAAAATGCAGTTTTGTATCTTCCAATTAGTTCTGGGTCTTTATCTCCCTGACCCAATATTGCATGTGATTTTTACTGCATTTTGATCTAAGAAAGATGTATTCACTATTTCTGCCTTTCTGCAGCTGATCATTATGATTTTATGTGGTAGTACATGGTCAATTTTTGGATAAGTGCCAAGTACTGAAGAGAAAAAAGTATATTCCTTTCTATCCTGATTCAATTTCTTCCATAAGTCTGTCATATCTAGTTTTTCTAACTATCCATTTACCTCCTTAACTTCTCTCTTCTTTATTTTATGATTTGATTTATCTAGATCTGAGAGTTGGAAGTTGAGGTCTACCACTAGTAGAATTTTGTTGTCTATGTCTTCCTGTAGTTCTCTCAGCTTCTGCTCTAAGATTTTGGATGCTATCTCATTGGGTGCATACATGTTTCGTATTGAAATCACTTTATTATCTATGGCATCTTTTTGGAGGATATAGTTTCCTTCCTTATCTCTTTTAATGGTATCTATTTTTGCAGCTGCTTTGTGTGAAATAAGTATTGGTACCCCCTACTTTTTTCACTTTACCTGAAGCAAA
Organism: Macrotis lagotis; assembly: GCF_037893015.1. Lineage (NCBI taxonomy): Eukaryota > Metazoa > Chordata > Mammalia > Peramelemorphia > Peramelidae > Macrotis > Macrotis lagotis. The sequence goes on along the minus strand of NC_133658.1, from coordinate 770,075,702 downwards.
ATATATTTTGCTCCAATCTTTTACCTTTACTCTATATGTATCCTTCTCCTTCAAATTAGTTTCTTGTAAGCAGCATATTGTAGGATTCTGGTTTTTAATCCACTCTGCTATTCACTTTTGTTTTAAGGGAGAATTCATCCCTTTCACATTCCAACCTATAATTACTAATTCTTTATTGCCAGCCATACTATTTGCCACTGTTTGTCTTTTTCCCTACCCCCTTTATCCATATTCCCCAGTATTTTGTTTCTTAATGCCACCCTGTTCAGTGTGTTTGCCCACCTAAATCCACCCCCTCACCTTTCTTTCTCCTTTCCCTTTTTCCTTTTTCCTTCCCTTCCTTGTGTTGATTCCCCTTGTTTTTCTTCCCCTCCCTTAGCCATCCCCTCTCCCCTTTTCCCCTTTCCCCCTTTTAATACTAGATAGTTTAGGTGTTTTTTTAAGTTAAATGAGTATGTGTGTAAGGTGACTTTAAGCTAAGTTGGATGAGAAAAAAATGAAGTGTTTCTCATCTCCTCCCTTCATTACCATACATATTTTGTACCTCTTGGTGTAATAATATTTAACCCATTCAATCCCCTCCCTCCCTCCTCCCATCTCCTTCCTTTCCCTCTTTTAAAGAAGGTAGTGGTTTTACATCATTCTACCTGAGTAATAGAAAATTCTGAGTAACCATCTAGTCTAGCTTAGTATATTCCTTCTAATAGAGATACAACTTTTTTTTTAGGTTTTGGCAAGCCAAACAGGGTTAAGTGGATTGTGCAAGGTCACACAGCTAGGTAATTATTATTTAGTGTCTGAGGCTGGATTTCAACTCTGGTATTCCTGACTCCAGGGCCGGTGCTCTATCCACTGTGCCACCCAGCTGCCCCTAGAGTTACAATTCATGAGAGTTATTAGAGTCTTTCTCCCAAGTAAGATTATAACCAATTTTATCCCATTGGACAGCAGTCTCATGGATAAGTCATGAGTGTCCATAACTTCTGCCTAGGTATATTCTCTCTGTTAGAGTTACAATTCCCAATAGTTATGAAAGTCTTTTCCCCCATGCTGGAATATATCCCAATTCAACATGTTGGATAGCAGTTTTTCTTATTTTTACCCCCCCCCCTTTTTTTACCTTTTCATGTATCTCTTGAACCTCCTGTTTGATGTCGAAATTTTCTACTTAGCTCTGGTATTTTCATCAGAAATTTTTTGAATTCTTTCATTTTGTTGAATGTCCATCTTTTCCCCTGACAAATAAGGCTCAGCTTTGTCAGATAGTAGATTCTTTGTGCATTCCCAGCTCCCTTGCTTTTCGGAATATCTCATTCCAACCCCTTCGATCCCTTAATGTTGATGCAGCCAGGTCCTGCATAATATTTACTGTGGCTCCTTGGTATTCAATTTGTATCTTTCTGGCTGCTTGCAGGATTTTCCCTTTTATCTGATAGTTCTGGAATTTGGCCACAACATTCCTTGGTGTTTTCATTTTAGCATATCTTTCTGGAGGGAACTGGTATATTCTTTCAATAACTCTTTTGCCCTCTTATTCCATGATATCAGGGCAAGTTTCCATCACTAGATCCTGTAATATTAGATCCAGGCTTTTTTTTTTCACTCTTTAATGTTTTCAGGAAGTCCGATAATTCTCAGCTTGCCCCTCCTTGATCTATTCTCAAGTTCATTGGTTTTACTGATGAGGTATTATACATTTTCCTCTATTTTTTTAATTTTTTTTTATTTTGTTTAACAGACTCTTGCTGTCTCATGTAGGCATTAGTTTCCACAGACTCCCTTCTTCATATTAGAGAGGAATTTTCTTCATTTACCTTTTGCAATGGTCAATTCCAATTTTGAAGGAGCTTTGCATTTGACCAATTGAGGTTTTGAGAGAATTATTTTCTTTTTGCATTTGCCCACTTGAGGACATGATAGAATTATTCTCATTTTCTATTTGCTCAATCGAGGATATGAGGAATTTATTCTCATTTTGTATTTGTCGATTTGAGGATCTGAGAGAGTTACTCTCATCTTGCATTTGTTCAATTGCTTTTTCCAATGATTTGCTTTCTTGTTGCAGGGTGTTAATTGACTCTTCCAAATTTTACAATTGATTTTTAAACTCCTTCCTTATTTCTTCAAGAAATTTTTCTGTGCTGGAGAACAGATCATATCCTCCTCAGAGCTTCTAGGTCTCTCTGAGTTAGGGTCTTTTCCTTCCAAAAATTTTTCTATGGATCGACCTGGCTGACATTTCTTTTCCTCACACCTTGTGTTGGCAGACGGGGCTGGTTCACAGAGGTTTGGTGTTGGAATCCCTAGAGGTTTTGCTCACTGAGAGCAATATCTGCAGTAGGGCAGTAGGGGTTGCTCGATGATTTGCTCACTGAGTGCAATTTCTCCATATGGCCAGTAGGATGTGCTGGTTACTTTCTCCAGAGTGTCTGGGCCTTTGATTGAGGTCTTCTCCCTTAGCCTGGAGGTAGTGATTGAGGCTGTTAAATACTTTTGTCTTCAATCATTAGTGGGCTCTACCCTGGGGTGAGTTCATCCCTCACCCTATTGTCAGCTGGGCTGGTTCTTCTGCTCACACACCTGTGTCTGGGGCAGAAGTAGTCTGTAACTGTTTTTTCTGAAAAGAGGCCTCAGCCCCAATGATTCATGTACTCAGAGCTTCTCCTGTCCATAGGAGCCCAGGGGTGGTGCCTGTAGCTCTCCTGCACTGGAACTCTCACACTCAACCTTGTCAGCAAGCTCCAGAAGGTCAGTCCCAACACCAATGCCTTGGCTCCTTAGCTGACCCAAGCCCCTGTGGTCAACCAGGCTCTAGCCCCTCTGATCAAGCAGGTCTGGCTCTCGGGACCTCAGGCTCCCGGGGCTCCAACCAGGGCTGCTAATCAGGCTGCTCTGTATTGCTCTGCCCTCTGGTCTTGGACTCACCCAGGACAGTGGAAAACAAATCCTGAGGTAGATGTTTTTTCTCCTGGCATTTCTTTCTGGGGTTTTGTGGATCAGATTTTTGTATTAGACTGTATTAGACTAGCTATGGACTATGTTTTCCTCATGCAGAGGAAGAAAATTAAAACAAAACAACCCTTCATAATCTGATAAACACTTTATCTCTTATGTATTTCTATCCCTTAATCCTTCTCTCATACTGAAAAGAGGTTTGTTTCATATCACAGATTGAGAAAGATCAGGAGACTTTAGAACTGTGCCTGTCTTTTCTCTGCCATCTTAGCCAGAAGTCCCTGAGATTATCATCTTAAAAACTCCTGGAAGCAATTAACAAATTCAGTAAAGTAGCAAGATAAAAATAAATCTACATAAGTCAACAACATTTCCATATGCAAACAACAAAGTTCAAAAAGAAGAGATCTAAAGAGAAATTCCTCTTAAAATACTTATACACAGCATTAAATACCTGAGAATCCACTTCCCAAGACAAATCAAGAAAAATATCCTTAAGCATTTCTCACCCCCAAAATACAGATATAAGTTATTTGGAAAATGTCAAATTCTCATGATTAGGTTGAGCTAATATAATAGAAATGACAATTCTACCCAAATTAAATCACTTATTTAATGCCATACCAATCAAACTACCAAATAACTACTTTATGGAGCTAGAAAAAGCAGTTTCAAAACTCATGTGGAGCAATGAAAGTGTAAGGATAGCAAAGGGACAAATGAAAAAATGTAAAAGGTCATGTGGCTCTACCACATCTTTTTTTTAATTCAAATTTATTTACATCCATATTCACATGTATATTTTTAACTTTTCAAAATTAATTTCCATGCTCCCTTCCCACCCTCCTCCCCTCTGCATAGAACAGTTAGGTTTGCATTGTACATATATGTATTTTGATAAGTATTAGTAATTTTAGGCATGAGGAATTAGGAAAGATAACCTTTAGTAATTTTAGGTGTGAGGAGTTAGGATTAAGGGAAAGATATACGTGAGATAATTTTTATAAAGTGTTCATCAGATTCTGAAGGGTTGTTGTTGGTGGTGGTGGTGATGGTGGTGTGTGTGTGTGTGTGTGTGTGTGTGTGTGTGTGTGTGTGTGTGTGTGTGTTTTCTTCCTCAAGATGGGGATAATATTGTCTATAATCAGTCTAATACAGTTCTCTCTGAACTGCTGAGAAGAGCTGCTGACATTTGGTTGTTCATCTCACAATGTTGTTGTTGTTGTTGTTGTGTACATTGTTCTTTTGATTCTACTGCCTTTACTCAGCATCAGATATCATAAGTCATCCCATGCTTCTCTAGCCTGACATTTATTGCTTTTTATGGACTATTAATATTCCAAAGTATTCATATACCAAAACTTGTAGCCATTCCCCAATTGATGAGCATCCCCTCAATTTCTTCTTTTTTTCTTTGCAAAGCAAATGGAGTTAAGTTACTTGCCCAAGGCCACACAGCTAGGGTTATTAATTGTCTATGTGGATTTGAACTCAGGTACTCCTGACTCCAAGGCCAGTGTTCTTTCCACGCACCACCTAGCTGCCCCATCCCTTCAATTTCTAATTGGTTGACATAAAGAATTGCTATGGATATTTTGGAAAATGTAGGATTTTTCCCTTTTTTGTATAATTTCTTCTGGATATAGACCAAGACTTTGAATTATTGGGTCAAAGGTATGAACAGTTTTATTGCTCTTTGGACATAGTTCCATATTGCTCTGCAGAAAGCTTGGATCTATTCACAACTCAACCAGCATTGTGTCAATGTCCCAATCTTCCCACAACCTCTCTTACCTTGATCATTTTCCTTTTTTCTCATCTTGGTCAATCTGTTGAGTATGACATGATGCCTCATTGTTATTATAATTTGTACTTCTCTAAACAATAACTATTTAGAACATTTTTTCATATGATTATATGTAGCTTAATTTCTTCTTTGAATATTGTCTGTTCATATCCTTTGATCATTTATCAGTTGCGGAGTTCTACCAGATGTAAAACTATACTATAAAGCATTAGTTATCAAAAATGCCTGGTATTGGTTAAGAAATAACTTAATGGGGGCAGCTAGGTGGCATAGTGGATAAAGTACTGGCCTTGGAGTCAGGAGTACCTGGGTTCAAATGCGGTCTCAGACACTTAATAATTACCTAGCTGTGTGTCCTTGGGCAAGTCACTTAACCCTGTTTGCCTTGCAAAAACCTAAAAAAAAAGAAATAAGTTAATGGATCAGTCGATTAGGTTGGGTTAAAAAGAAGTTGCAGTAAATGACTTCAGCAATCTGGTATTTGCCAAATCTAAATAAATCAAGTTCTGGAATAACAAATTACTGTTTGACAAAAATAGAACAAAAATGTTCTCAAAAAAAGAGAACAAAGAACATATCAATAACAGCAATGTGAGATGAACAACCTTGATGGAAGCAGCTCCTCTCAATAGTTCAGAGTCTAGGAGAACTGTATTAGACTAGCTATGGACTATGTTTTCCTCATGCAGAGGAAGAAAATTAAAACAAAACAACCCTTCATAATCTGATAAACACTTTATCTCTTATGTATTTCTATCCCTTAATCCTTCTCTCATACTGAAAATAACTAATCTGTAAACATGTTAATCTAAGTATGTATGTACAATGCTAATCTGACTGTTGGTCCCTGAGGCAAAAGGGGTGGGATGGGGGGGGTGGAAGGAAATATTTTAACTTAAAAATATACATGTGCATATGGATAAAAATAAATAACTACACTAAAACAGAAAGCAAAAATTAAAATAAAATACACTGAGAACTGTTTCAAGTTTATAAGAATATAAATCATTCCCCAATTGATAAATGATTAAAGGATATGAAAAAAATTCCAGATGAATACATTAAAGCTAACTCCAGTCATGAAAACATTCTCTAAATCATTGTTAATTAGATAAATGCAAATAAAAACAACCTTGAGAAGCCACCTCAAATTTATCATATTGGACATTATGGCTAAAAAGGAAAATGATCAAAATTTGAGGGGATGTAGGAAAACTGAGATATTGTGTTATTGTGATATAGTTGTGAATTAATCCAACATTTCTGGAGAGCAATTTGAAATTGCCCAAAAGGTAATAAAATTGTGCATAATCTTGGATCCAGCAATACCACAACTAGGTCTCTATGCCAAAGAGATCACAAAAAAAAGAATGTGCATGTGCAAAAAATATTCATATTTGCTCTTTTAGCACTGGAAAAAATGTAGAAATTTAGAGAATGTCCATCAATTGGGGAATGCTGAACAAATTGTGGTTAATGAATGTGATAGAACATTATAGTTCTATAAGAAATCATGAAGGTGAAAACAATGCAAAGACTAAAAATTTACCTTCTGTGGGGGGTGAGGGGAGGCAAGTAAGATTGGGGAAAAATTGAAAAACACAAAATAAATAAAATCTCTAATTAAAAAAAAAAGAAAAAAAGAAACCATGAGGGACAGGACTTCAAATTAGTCTGAGAAGACTTGTAAGAACTGATGCTGATCATTCTCCAATTGATAAATAGTCAAAGGATATGAATAGAGAGTTTTCAGTCTTACAGATAAAGTCAAGGATAAACTAGAAAGTATAATATCTGAATTCTTTTGATATGATATGAAAATCAAAGGGAAACAAATCAAAATATTAAGAATAAAAATGTCAGCATTGTCATTTACTAAATGCATGTAAGTAAAGATCTTTATACCTGGGCTAATAAGTCCAAAGTATTATTTTTTGTGACGAAAGTATTTTATAGAGCTTTGAAGTGCTTCAGAAAAGAAAGTTTAAAAATAAGTGACTGATCCAGACTCTGCACTTTGGGTCCATTTGACACCTTTGAGATTTATGTGATAATTTAGTATAAATTAAGAGCCCCAGAACCTGTGTAAACACAATGTAAACATTGATATTCAATATTCCTCTTGAAGGTAAAACTTCAAAAAGAAAAACTGTTTTTAACTGGTTGTCCTTGAGTTTATTGAAAATACATGCTTAAGAGAATGATACATTCACAGTATGAAAAATGAGTGACAATAGTATTTTTTTATTTCTGAAATTTATGGTATGATATAAATTCATAGTTGATAAAGTCCTCAGGGTAAATCTAGCACAAAAATTAGTTAAAGTGTCTCTTCATTACATCATATTTATAAAATGACTATATAGTCTAAACTCAAAGATAACTCAGAGACAAGGAATTCACTACCTGATGAAGCAGGCTGTTGTATTTTTTATGTAGAGATGCAATTTTATTTTTTACATCTGATGACTTTAATCTAGGAAATTATAATAATTTCGAGTTCTCTTTCATATAACAGACCTTCCAACAATATATTTTTGAAAGTTTATTTTGTATTTTATTTTATGCTAATTACATGCAAAACAATTTTAACATTCATTTTTGAATCTTTTAGACCAAAATTAGTTTTTCCCTCCTCTCCCCATACCTCCTGTTACATATAAGATATATATTTGAAGTCAAATAAAACATTTTTATAATAGTCATGTTGGGAGAGAAAATGAAGAATCCTCAAAAAAAGCCACAATAAAAATAGTTATATTAAAAAATCATGTTTCAATATGTATTCAGACACTATTAATTATTTCTCTGAAGAATGACAGCATTTTTCATTGTAAGTCCTTCTGCATTGTCTTGGAACATTGTATTGTTGAGAATAAGTCATTCAAAGCTTATCACCTTACAATAATTTCCTCACTTTGTTACATTTTACTTTGCATCCATGCTTTCCTGTCTTTGTAGGATTTTCTGAGAACATTCTGCTCACCATTTCGTATACTACAATAATATTCCAACATAAACAATACCAAAATTTTTCAGCCATTCCCTAGTTAATGGACATACACTCAAATATCAATTCTTTGTTATCAGAAAAAAGCTTCTATAAAATTTTGAACATAGAAGTTCTTAATCTATATGTCAAATACTTAATATTATCACAACCCTAAAAGAAACTCAAGTAAGTTAATCACCCACACTTCATATGATCAGAATACCGTAGTATTCTTTTGTAATTATACAACTTTTGTTTTAGAACAGAATCAGTGATGTCACTGGTGATGTCTTGTCTTCCATGTGTTTTGGATTTAAGTGTAGAGTTGCATAATCTTGTCAGTCTTACTCTCTCTTTACAAGAATCATTAAAGTCTTGTGGTAAGACAAACATCAAGATGACTGGATATGACCTATGCTCTAGTAGGTGACATTTGTGTCTTTGATGTCTGACCAAGCTCTAACAATATCTGCAACAACTGCCTTCATAGCCAATAATTTGTTCTCACCTGTCCAGTGTTCCTAGGAATATCTTTACATGCTTGGGTAGACATTGTCCTAATTCATTGATGCATTTGAGGTCTGTCATTAATCCTTAAGTTGGCATAGCCTGTCTGCTGATACTTTTACTGGGTGTGCTCACTGTGAAAGTTACCACTTCTTGGAGTGATAGGTGAAAGAGCCTAGGAATATAGAATCCTAAGGAGTTTTCAGAGGACAAAATTAGGTCCAATGTGGCTAAATTTTGTACCCAGAATGACATAGCTATTAAGAATTAAGATCTTTTAGGGACAGCTATGTGGTGCAGTGGATAGAGCACCGGCCCTGGAGTCAGGAGTACCTAACTTCAGGTCCAGCCTCAGACACTTAATAATTACCTAACTGTGTGGCCTTGGTCAAGCAATCTAACCCCATTGCCTTGCAAAAAAAAACCCTAAAAAAAAAAGAGTTACGATCTTTTAAAAGATACTCCTTGCCACTATTTTCAGTATTCTTTAATGATATTTTAAAGATTTTTTTTCTCCTATTTATGATGTTCTAATATATACTCTAAGTAAGGCCAAAAATACAAAAAGGAAGAAATTTAACATCACTTAAAATATGACAATAGAAAGTTTATTTAAGGTGAAACAGTCTTTATATGAGAATAAAGGCAGGAAAATGTTGGAATAAGATTCTCTTTTAATCTAAAGGAGTTAGTGTAATAAAAGTATTGACTAAAGAGCTATATAGGTTCTTATTACACACACACACTCACACACACACACACACACACACACACACACACACACACACACACACATACATATATATATACCAACTCCTGGGTCATACATTTAAAGTTAAATTTGATCTTAGAGATCATCAATGCAAAATAAAGTGACAGAAATTCATTTACAAAAAATATCAGGGGATTTTATTGAACAAATTGTTCAGTAAGATCACTGCCGATTCATAATATAATATAACAAGCCCAATTTAAAATAAACACCATGAGCAATGTTAAGAGAGAGAAACAGTATCTACTAATCAAGCTTGATAAATATTTTGCATATTCATCTTGAGTGCTCTATTCAGTTCTGTGTATCACATTGTTACGGTATAAAGAGGATGGTGACCAGAAGATTAAAAGTCCTCAAAAGGTTATAATAATATGTATAAGACATTAGAGATAAGTATACTGAGTAAAAAATATAGGAAAGACATAATAACCTTGTTCATCTTTCTGAATCCTTAGTTTTCCAAGAGCAATTATTTTTTTTCCTTCAGGGAACAAACCTTAAAGCTAAAAAGCGAATAAAGTTCCAGCTGATAAAACTCAGCTTTCAGGAAGTAAAGCTGAAGGTAAATTGTAGGCAAAAATTGTGTAAGACTGAACTGGAAAAACTTAGATTGATATCCTACTTCTGACACATTTTAGAGAAACTGAATGAAGAATTGGAGGACTGCAGTATATCATTGAAGATACTTTTGCGATTGAGAAGTTAAAATCGAATAGAAGGAAGAACAATGCTTGAGTTTGCTGCCAACTCTAGATCTAATGTGATATTATAGATTAACAATTAAACCATATATGACTTCCACTAGGAGTAGGAGTAGATAAAGAACATGGTGGAAGTAACTGTCAATTCTTGAACAAGTGATACAAAAAGATTTGTTTAGAAGGAAAAGAAATGAGGAATGCAACCTTTTAGAGTCATAGGAAGATATGTTGATAATGAGGCCTAGAGTCTTACTGGCTTTCTGGGCAGCTGAGGTAAGGTGAATGTAAAAGTAATATGAACTGATGAAGTCAATAGAATGGGAATCATATAGATCACAAATGTACATGTTAAAGTCAGAATGGGGGTGACAGGGAATGGTTGAAGACTAAGTTAAGTACCATAGCTATTGAAAAATATGTTATCCTGAAAGAAGATAAAAATGCCAGGGAGATAGTAATGGTAACACAAAAGGTGAATTTCAAAGAGGGAGAGACAGTGACAAAGTATCTAGAATTTTAGGAGCCTGGAGGGAGTCAGGTCCTTTCTGACCCTGAAAGGGGAAATGAAAGATTCAAGTTATAGATTAAATACATCTAGAAGGCTCTTTAGAAAGTACCTAGTTCTGCCCTTTCATTGTACAAAAGAAGAAACTTAGATATAAAAAGTTTATAGGTCATGACCAAAGTCACCCACAGTTGTTGGGTAGCTGAACAAGAATTCAATTTCATATTGTTTTGAACAAAACACACTTTATATATTCATAAGAAGACCCCAGGAGGAAGAATTGGGCATCAAGAGTAATGTTAATTCACATTTCCAATTCTTTTTAATCTTTTCAAAGCATTTCTTCACAATAAATTAAATGATGTATCATTATCATCATCATCATCATCATCATCATCATCATCATCATCATCATCATTATATTTTACAATGAAGAAAAATGAACCCAGTCACTTTGGCTTCTTCAAAAATTAATATTTTTCTAGACCATATAATCTATAGTTGTTATTTATTTTCCTTTCCACTTATCCTTGCTCCTCCCCCTTTCCTCCTCTTTTAAGTGATCACCTTAGAGTCATAAGTATCTTGTCATGCAGACACAGTCCTTTTCAGAGCAAGTATTTGAAAAATGCTCTCTAAAATTCAAGGCCAAGGATCCTTCTCTGAAATCTTGAAGGCTTAAGGAGGTAGTTTCCTGAGACTACCTCCAAATATTTCAAGGCATTACCCTGACAGCTTAGTTAGAGCTTATTGCCTGAATTTTCTGTTCCTAGGCCTAGAATCTAGCAGTATTATGGGAAAGTCATGAATAATTTTATAGGCAGGGTCACCTTCCCATGCACCCAAGGCTTTAACTCAATTCAGAGACTCATTTCTCATCTCTCTATGAAAGCTCAATGAGAACATAGTTGTTTCAATAAATCCTCATGAATGAGAAAAGATTAGAGCTGACTTAGAACTAGAACATCATTACAAGTAACTTATAGACTTAAGAAAGAGAATAAACCATTTTCCCTGACATAGAAAGCCTGAGAATTTGTTTGTAATTGAATATGCAAGTTTTTCATGAGCTTTATTTTTTATGTAATTTATGTTGGGGGTATGGGGAAATAAATGGGAATTAGACAAAATGTAGTTTTCCTCTCCATAAAAAGATAACAAAATGTAAAATGAGTTAATGAAATATTTTAAAGCATAGAGGAGAACATAAGGAAGGTTAGAAGTAATTATAGACAGTTTTGAAAATTACATGCTGAATTTAGTACATACTGAAAAAGAAAAGTAAATTGTACAGCATAGAATTTGTTTCATATACAACCTTTTTTCTATTCTACTATGCACAAGTAATGTTTATTTTAATTGACATTTATTTCAGAATAAAACTGCAAAGATACATATATACAAACAAAAGTGCATACGTTCATAAATTCAGGAGGCCTCTAATCCTTTGACTATAATTATAAACATATTTCCCAAGTGCCTATTATAAGCTAAACATGATATGGCAGATAGAAGCTTAGAATTGTTATCAAGAATTCTTTGGCGAAAGTCATTTCACACATACTACTTGAAGAATCAGTAGTAAGTCATTTAATCTCTTAATGGATCAGACCAACTCTCCAAAGCTGCAATTTATACATAAGTAATCAGAAATTAAGGTGTACAGTCAGATCATATCATCAACACTTCACCTATTAGTAAGACCTGAGATTTCTCAGCTCTTCCTTCTGAAAGCTGGGAAGAGCAGGAGTCTGGGGTAGGATACTTTTCCCCTCAAACAAATCAAAATATAATAAAATAACCACTATTTAAATATGGCCTGAAAAGTGGGTTTAACAAGATTTCTATCCCATTTTCTGCCCATTAATCTGTATTCGAGTATGATAGAAGGTGATACAAGTAGCAAATACAGATGATTTTCCCAACTGTCTTCTTCAGGGAAGAAAAGGTGACTGAAGGAGAATCCTGGAAACAAAAATTTTGGCTCACATCTCTAACCATAAAAGTGATAAAGACTTTTTAGCAACCAATTCTTTCTACTATTCTTTCTATTTACTTTGTTCAAGGAAAAAACCAGTCAAGGCAAATCTTGATTTTAGTCTGTCCATAATACCATGCAAAATAAATATAATAATAGAATAAAAATTTCCTTGCAATTTCTCATTTCAGCTCCTGTTAATTCTATACACAATAGCTTTCAGACCTTCATACTGTCTTTTTGTTATGGCCTTGCTTACTCCAATATCATTTGTTTATAATCTAATTTACAGAACTCGGGAGATAGAGGAACATTTGTGCCAAGAATGTCTTTAATGACTGCATTAATTTCCAATCCCCCAAACATTAAATGTGAGGAATTCACATCAATTGCTAGGTCTTGCCTGTGATTGCAAAAAATGTATTTTTATAAACTAAAGTGATGGTTACATATACATATGTAATATATATATATATATATACATATATATAAATAGATAGATAGATGTATACATATATATACATATACATATACATATACATATTAATTCTTGATTTGGTCTCATTTTTTAACAATTTAAGATTAAATGGTTCCAGTATTTGTCTTGGGGGAAAATAATATTTTACAATTTGATAAATCAGAGTGATCTAAAAGAAATGATTATTATGCAAATGATCACTGAAATAAATACATTACAGATAAGAATGCAACACATTTAGTCGAAATTTAATAGAGAAGGAATGATTAAAAGAGAACATTCAAGATTTCTACTTGATTTTTACTAAAAACAAAATGAAATAAAACAACAAAAAACAACTCAAATACACTTGAACAACTGTTTTCTTCTTTCTTACTTTTTCTATTATGTACATTTGGACAGACTACAGTGCCTAGAGTTGAAAATTCCACATTTAAATAAACTGCCAGCAGAAGTAGGGACCAAGTTGAAGTAAAATCAAACCTAAAAAACTCTCAATCACCTTTTTAGATATGGCACTTCATTTTTAACAGTAATTTTTATAATGTTATTTTTCTCCATTATTTCTTTTTCTGAATGACCCAAGTCTTAGTATCTCATTATATGAGCACAGGAAATGTATTTGTTAGAAAAAAAATAATGCTAAAAACACAGTAGTCAGTGATGTCACATTTTAAGATTTCACAGTTCTGTAGAATATCAACCCTGAAGCATAATCTAGTTGAATCCCTCAGTTCATTAAGGGTTTATCCAGCAACAGAAGCATTGCAGACACTGGGTTAGGCTCTGAGGAAATAACAATAATAAGCAACAAATTCCTCAACCCCAAAGTAATAAAATCCATTGGAGAAATAACATACTTGTACTCTCCTCATTTTAGAGATAAGAAAAATGAGGACAATAATTATCAATAGTCAATCTCCAAATTTCTCAGAGCTAGCTACTCGATAGCTAGACAAGGGTAAAAACTCATAGATTTTGATTCTGAATTCAATGTTTTCTCTTAATTGAGATAAAAGTGAAATATCATGATCATAAAACTGGATCAAAATTCAAATACAGACTCTTAAATTTGTTCTGATATCAGCATTATTTCTTTGGACTGGGTCATTTTTCAAATCTATAAAATAATAATAATATCATTATATAATTCATAAGATTATTGTCTGACTCAAAAGAGATGTTTCATAAAACCCTTTGAAGTTGTGAATTGCTAAATTCCGTTAAGGCTCAGCCATACCTGTCATCTTCTTTGCAAAACATTTACTGATCTTTCCTTTTGTCAATACTGGCTTCTTCTTTTTATGTTGAATATAATCATCTAAAATTTATTTACTCCCAATACTATGCAAACTTATTGAGAGTAAGATTTATTTTTATTATTGATATTAATATTATTATTATTGTGTCCCCATCCATCACCTAACATAGTATCTTAGACATAATTGGCACTTAATGATAAAATAACTAAATGAAAGAAAGATTTATTTAACTATGTGTTGTTGCTATTTATGTAATATGAAGCAATATTTTGTTGTTATTTTTATTTCTTTCTAACCCATATAGTATCACAATAGCATTTATTTATAAATTCTCTATTGGGGTCTGTTCTAGTTTCTACAACCTTAGCTCACTTACTCTTCTTAGTGCAATGGGGCATGACCATGAGGCAGAAAAGTCAAATGAGTCACATATAAGAAAAAGAATGGAAGGGTGAGGAAGTAAAAGAATCAACTATTAAAATGTATAGTTTTTTTAGAAATTAAAAAAAAACCAAAAACTTCAAATCAACATTTTTTTTGCAGTCTAGTAAAAGACAAGCATAAATTCCCAGCACAAACTTATTTTTCTATAACACATGGAATTTTGGGTAAGTTTTGAAAACTCTGAAAATATACAATACTTAGAATAAGAGATGTCTAAGCCTAATCACAGCATTTATATGTCTATTAATTTATTGTTATTATTCAGGAGTTTTTCAATCAAGTTCAACTCTGCTGGAATTTTCTTGGCAAAGATAAGAGAGTGGATTTCCATTTTGCTCTCCTTATTTTACAAATAAAAAAATTGAGATAAACAGATTCAAGTTACTTAATAAGGCCAGATTTAAACTTAACAAGAAGAGTCTTCCTGGCAGATGCTCTACCCTATGTGCAACCTGTCTGTCCCCTGATTTTTATTTATTTGCTCCATTTTTTCTTTTTTAAATGAACCTTATGTAAATTTTATTCCCTCCCAATGAATGTAGAAATATTGGACTAATTATTTTGAAGTTAGTGTTGTCCAGTGGTTATTGAATCAAAGGACCTATATTCAAATCCCAATTTCAGTGCTTACTTCCTAAATAACCTTAAGAAAATCACTTAAACTTTGTGACTCAGTTTCATTATCTATAAAATGAAAGGACTAGGTTACATAGCCCCTGATTCTCTTCTACTTCTCTATTACCTTAAGTTTCTATTTTTTACAACTGTATCAAGTAGCCCTAAGTATTTTCACCAGTAGAAAATAAGATTTTTAAAAAAATGAAAAAAATTAAATATCTACTTTTATATTTCAAAATGGCCTTTACTTTCATTTTAAATCATAATATTGGTTATATTGTGGATTATTGTTTTGTCTTCTAAAATTCTACAGAAGTTGATTATTATTTAGTCTTGGTTCCAAGCTTAATATCCACAAAAACTTCTCAATACTAAGAATCATTACTGGAGATGCAGGAGTATAATAGTTATGGAAGTCATCTGGGCTTTGATTTTAGGGTAAAATTATTCCCAAATTATATTATAGGTAGAAATTATAACTTATGTTTTAGGTATATAGGACTGGCTGCAGTAATTCCCTTGGGTCTTTCCACTTCATACAGATGGGATGACCATTAGATCTTTCGGAGTTATAGTCTCTGTTTACAAAGTCTGGAAAAGTTAATGATTTGTCTTTCTTACAGTGGAGTAGAAAACTTCTGACAAAGTCATTCTTTTCCAAATGATCTCTCAGAAAATGACTCATCCCTTACTGCTATTTTCTAGTCATTGTCAATGACGATATTGTTAGTTGTGCTTCCAGAAATTCCCAGATAGTCCAGCTTTTACTGCCATTACTCACTATATTCCTCCTTGGCATGGGGTTGGAAGATATGTTTTGAAATCATTGCTTTCCCTTATCCCACCTATCTTATTTGTTGTTTATGCACTTTAGTTTATTGACCAGCACAATCCTGGTCTTCCACTGTCATCTTGCTTCAGTCCATTTTCCATTCCACTCATTTCCTCCCTCAGTCAGGATAGCCCTTAATCTACAACAAACTGAAGTGGCTTGATTCTCCCAGGGGTTCTTTTTTGCTATGGCTTCTTGTAACTCTATAATAACAGGTCAGCTGCTATACTGTCAGTTTTACCAAAAACAAACAGAAGGACAGAAGGTTGATTGGGCTTTATCTAGGATCATTTCAAAAGCCATCCTTTGGACCAGAGTCAGGGTTAGAACCTCAATATTTCTGATTCCCATTTTAATACAGGATTTTGGGCAAGAAGATGGACTCTCAAATGTTGCCCAAGCTTCCTCTATAAAAAAAGAGTTTTGAGAGAGAGCATGTGAATATGTGTGGAGGGAGAGATGAAATTGGAATTGACTCTTTGAATCACTTTAAAATTAGATTGCCAGGGTAAGACATCAGATTTTATTGAAGCAAAAGATAAGAGATTTACAGATTTTTTTAACTTAGAATGATGATTGTATAGATGTGTGTGTATGCATTTGCAAAATAATCTATTTAGGACAGGTTAACAAATAGAAAATAACATTAAAAATGAAAAATACATCAATTGGTGATTCACAACCACTAGTGATGGTACTGTCCAGCGTGCTTTATCAAAATGACATATAAGGCTTACTAGAAATAAGATAGGACCTAGCTGCCCATGCTATTGCAAAAAAAAAAATCTATTGACCTTCTACAGGTATACATTGTAGCAGTGTTAACAAAATCTGGTAAGAGAATCACAAAACTTCAATACAATGCTATTTGCCCCATTCTATCAAGGTAAGCCCTTACCGTCTATACATCTCAATTTCCTCAACTTTAACAAGTGATAATCACACTGTTTTGGATGGATGTTGTTAGGTTTAAATAATACAGGTAATCTTATTTCAGAATCATAGAATCTGAAAGATATAAAGCAACTGCAATTTAAATAATTTCTATTCATGATAAAATTAATAATGAAAATCCACCTAATATCCTCCCCTATTCTAAAAAGAAAGAAAAGCAAAATAATTTTAATAAAATGTATATCTAATATACCTAAAATTTAAAAAATGAAATATATGTTTTAATCTGTACACTTAATTCATCAGCTCCCTGTCAGGTGGTGGGTAGCACACTTTATCATGAGTTTGATGAAATATTGTACAAATAACCAAGTAAAGTTTACTTAAATATATCTTTTCTTTAAGATTATGGTAAGCCTATAACTTCATGAGGCACTTCATTGCATGTTTGTATATCTCAAGTGTTTGTTTAGGTTGCTTTTTTTCCAGGAATAAACCATGTAGCTTCCACCATTCGAACTACCATCATTGCTCCAAATTCAAATCTCTTAACCCAAACAGGAAAAAAAAATGACTAATATCTTTTCCCATATGATAGCTTTCAATTACTTGAAAATAATCATTACCTTCCCAATGAATTCTTTTCTTTGACAGGGTAAATATTCTCAATGCATTCAGCCAATCATGGCATATCATGAACTTGGAATTTTTCCTATTTTTAGTCTTTTTCCTCTAATTAATCTTAAACTGATCAGTGTCCTCTCTTGACTGTGATGCACAGAAAGAAGCATAGTGCTTTAAAATATGCTCTCAGAATACAACCTTCTACAACAGAAAAAGCACATTGGACTGTTAATAGACTATATAAATACTTCACGTTGAAAATTTCTTTATCTGTTGAAGAATGCAATACAATAATAGTATAAAAAATTTTATTGTCAGCATCCTGCAGGATCAAATAAGAATTCAGATGATTCTTCCATTGAATCATCATCATCCTCATGATTATCTATAAGCATTAATAATTGCTATTGTATCATATAGAAATATATGTATGTAATGCACATATATGAACATATGTGTGAATATGTATATTTGCATATAATAGTACATATGTACTATTATAATTCACATTTTCCATGAGGAAACTAAGTCAGAAAGGATTTATGTCAATTATATATCATATTTGAACTCAGATCCTCATAACTCCAGACTTCACATTGTAACCACTGTATGACCTAATTGCTGAATTATTTGAACTTTTACTTTTATTTTTTTATTCCTGAAGTTACAAAATGTAATATGGTTCACATAGAGAATATTGAAAATTAACTTTTGCATTATAACTGGGAGCTAGGTGACTCAATGTATACAGAACTGGTCTTGGAGTCAGGAGGACTGGAGTTCAATTATGACTTCAGACACTTGACAGTGAGGAAAAGAAACTGAAGCTGGTGACTTAGCACAGTACCCCTTCTCTCAAATAAAATTCATTTGCTTCTCATGGCAGTACTGCCTTGATGGCACTTTTCCAGAATGAAGTTCAGACATCACATTCTAGCTAAAATTAATGAGTATAATCCTATTTCTTTTCCTGCATATTCTTACCTAAATGACCCAAGAAGGTTAAGTTTTGGCAACTATTCTCTGTTACAATATTATGTGAACCTATTGCTAGATTCTGCATTTTGTCAAAGACCTTCTACTATTGCCTTGATGATAATTTCTCATTGAAAAGAGGATTTTGTTTTATTTGGTCAGGAAAATAAGCCAATTTTTTCACTTAAAGCTATACATTCCTAGTTCCCCAGGAAATGATTATAAAAGCAAGAATAACAAAAACCCTAAAGATTTTTAAAATGATTGGTATCTGAAGCAGCAGCAAGCCATATTATTTTTAATAAAACTCAGAAACCAAGAGAAAAGCATGAATACATACATTTGGCAATATTCACATTTTAAAACCCCATAAATGTATCTCAAATATTAATCAGCCAATAAGCAACCATTTATTATTTTATGCCAGGCATTTTGCTGAGCACTGAGAATACAAAAAGAGGAAAAAAGAGAGTTCTTTCCTTCAAGGAATTCACAATTGCAAATTTAAAAATATGCCCTAAATTAGTAATAACTAATTTAGTTATTCTTTACAAAGATATTTTAACAGACTATGAAATTCACTCTGCTCAGTGCTTTGTTGAATTCATGATGCCTACATGCCAAGAGCTGCAAATCTATGAAGAAAAGGGAAGACATAATTCAGAAAAAACAATGATTTAAATCAATATATATTACCTGTCTTGCAATGAGTGTTACAAAGAACTTTGAATTAAATGGAATAAAGTTTTTCTGAAAGGTGATATTTAGGATGGTTTCTGATTTAGGGGTACCATTGGCAATTTGATTAGGGTTTTAGGAGATAAAATCTTGTGAGGAAGGGTCATTTCAGGAAGAAAAATGAAACATGAACAAACATGGCTATGTAAGTAAGAAACCATATTTATATTTCTTTTCTCTTTCAAAATTAAATTCCTAGGAAATTCCCACTATACCCATTGCTTCTACTTCATCATCTTTCACTTGCTTAGCATTAATAAGGAATTAGGTATGTGCATAAATACTTATATGAAAATAAATTTACTTTTTTTCCAATATAACCATGCTTATATTAACACACACTAAATAGTCTTCCTTCTGTTTATGTATGTGTATCAATATCTATAGGTAAATTTATCTATAAACATAAATAAATATGGCTATAGAGATGTATATATAAGTATATATATATATATATATATGTGTGTGTGTGTGTGTGTGTGTGTGTGTGTGTGTATTATGAAAAAAGTCAGAGAGACAAAGAGACAGAGAACAATGCATTTTATCTGTGCCTTGACTTTAGTCTCAATATTCATTCTTGGTTCTCCCATAATATAGCTCATCTTAACACCAAATGTTTATGTCTCAAATTTTAATTTTAAAATGTTAAATGAATATTGATATTAAATCACTAGATGCACTGCAGGACATGCCATGTATTCCAAATTTTCGATTAGAAGTTCATACACAATACTAACATAACTTAGATCAAAAAATATAAAGCATCTAAAAATAATCCATATTGTGATATCATTTCCTTGACTATACTGTGATGGAAAAATGGTACTGCCTATGTTAGCACAGCACGAAAAACACTGCAGCTTGGGTATGCTATCTAGAAGGAACCAGTCACATCTGTTAGCTCCAGGGAGTGCACCTGCCTCCCACCCATGCTGGAACTGGATTAGTTAGCATATTTAAGCACAGAGGGGTGCTTTCACAGTTTACACTTGAAAATAAACTTTCAGAAAACTACTTTTTTCACACACACACACACACACACACACACACACACACACACACATATATATATATATATGTATATATATACATATATATATATATATATATATATATATATATATATATATATATTTTGAGAGAGGAGATGTGGAAAGTCTTGGTCAAAAGGAATTTTCCCAAAAATGTTGACATCCCAGTGAGTATACTTTCTCCTCAAGCAATCTAATCTTCATTTATATTTAATTGCATTCATCTGCAACTGATTTTTCTGTGGGATGGGGTACCTTCTCTTTCAGCACATTTTCTTTCTTTGTCAGATTATATTTTGTGGTGCTATGACTCCCTGTTCTACCTAATTTAGACTCTTAACTAAACTTTTTCCTCCCTCACTCAAATGTTTCTGTTCCAGGTGAAAACTAATCTCTTGTTATGACTCTAGGATAAAGAAAGTTCATCCTATAGCAAACTAGTGATTTCAAAGTTTGAGTATCTTAGATTGGCTCTCCCTGTGTTTTTCCTTGTCCTGTGAATGTTTCCCTTGGGAATCTATCTTTGTTTTGTTATGGTCAATAGCTACCTGAGGTATGCACTAACTTAGGAAGATTCCCAAGAGTTTGTGCCCTAGGCTTAGCAAATTCAGTATCTCCAATTTCTATCTTCTGCTAATATCTCTGTAGCCAATCTCCACATACACAGACTCATAGACCTTTCAGATAATTTAACTGTAAAACTAAATTCACTCTCAAAGTCACCATAAGCATCCTGGTCTCCCAAACTCACAACATGGTTCTTATGTTGAAAACTTCACTATATCTGCTTTAGTTATTAGTACAGTTGCTGTATGTTTTAACAAAAAATTTCAGATTCCCACTTATAGGAAAAACTATTCATTTAATTATTATCTGAAAATTCCAAAATATTTTAAATATATCGTCTTACTCGGTCTTCACAATAATTTAACGGGGCAAATACTATTTTTTCTGATTTTACAAATGCAGAATTCTTTTCTTGTTAGTGCTTTAACTAATTGAATCCTTTGTTTAAGTTGATATTACTGTACTATGACTTGCTGTGTATTAAAATATTTAAATTATTTGCACATATGCATTTCATACATTCAGAGGGAGAGATATGGATTTTCATTAGTCTGCTTCTGATATGTTGAAGTTAAATGATGTGATATAGTGAATTTAAAACAAAGGAAAATTTAAACAAATAATTTGGAACTTCAAATTTCTCAAAACAAAAATTTTTAATAAATATTTGGGAAGCAGTAAGTCTATTGAAACTTTCAGTGCATATAGTTCTGATATTAACCAAGCTATATCACTTATAGGATACTAATTTTATTTTTTAATAAAAGATAAATGTCAATACCACTAAGTTAAATGAATTTATTTCATTTAATTACTATGGTGCCTTTCACTAATTTTTCACATATCAATAAACTATTCTTTCTATGAATACTATAGCTCTTTAATTGCTGAAACATTAAGAATTCTTTAATAAGGGATTTGAGGTTTCAGTGGATATGATAAAAGTTTCAGTGGATATGATAAAGCAAAGGTTTCATTGGATATTTCATAGAACCTTTGAATTAGGTTCTGGTTTCTCTGTGAAAGGAGCTTCCTGAAATTATATATAATTTGGAGGAGAAAATGATAACCTGCAGGATGTTTTGGAAGTCTGGAAGCCCAGGAAATATGTATCATGAGTTTCTACTTGGATAGTAGAAATGCAAGATGCATGTAAACTATTGATTTAGCAATTGTGTCAGTCTCCTTGAAATACTTTTTAATTTTTTTTTTAATTTAAAGCAATGGGGTAGAATGACTTGCCCAAAGTCACACAGCTAGGAAATTGTTAAGTGTCTGAGGACAGATTTGAACTAGGGTCCTCATGACTCTAGGACACATGCTCTGTCCTCTACACCACTCAACTGCTCATGAGAGGCATTAATAATATTTGAAATTAGAGATTTCTCCTGAAGCTCTAAGGAGGGAACATAATTAGAAAAAGAATTTCAAATAAGCCTCATCATCATCTATTTTAAATTTCACAAAATTGAGCACAGTAGCTTATCCTCATTACATATAAAACAAGCTGATGATTTTAGGTAGACATTGCTTATCATTTAAACAAAAATTTTATTTATTCCTATGTTCTTAAATGCTTTTAATAAAAATAGGTGCTATATTTCTCCCAAAACTTTTTAAGCATTTATTAGATAAGAATATGTTTTCTTATATTTTTATTAAATTTTTAAAATTAATTTTCATTCATATGCATATGCATATTTCCAAGTTACAAAATTTCCATCTGCCTTCTCTTCCTCCCCTCCTCCCCTCAGCAGGGAACAGTCAGGCTAGCATTTTAAATTATACACACACACACACACACACACACACACACACACACACATATTTAGGTTTTTTTGCAAGGCAAATGGGGTTAAGGGGCTTGTCCATGGTTACACAGCTAGGAAATTATTAAGTTTATGAGGCCAGATTTCAACTCAGTTACTCCTGACTCCAGGGCCAGTGCTCTATCCACTGCAACATATACATATACATGCATACACACACACACACACACACACACACACACACATATATATTTAAACATTTTTACAAATTAGTCATTTTTGGCATAAGGAATTAGAATTAAGGGATAGATACATAAGAAAAAATTTTTATGAACTGTTCAAATTCAGTAGGTTTGTTTTTATTTTTTCTGGGTGTTTTTCTTTATTTTGTTGTTCTTCTTCTGGTTGGGGATAATATAGACTGTAACCAGTCAAATGGAGTTATTCTAACTCTATGGACTACTGAGAGGAGCTGTTTAGGTCAAGGTTATCTATCTCATAATGTTGTTGTTGATATGCAAATGGTTTTCTTGGTTCTATGCCCTTAGCTCTGAATCACATCCTGTAATTCATTCCATACTTCTCTAGAGTCCGACCCTTTATAATTTCTTAAAACACAATAATATTTCATAGTATTCATGTACCATAACTTGCTTAGCCATTCCGCAATTGTTGGGCATCACATAAATTTCAAATTCTTTGCCACTACAAAAAGAGCTTCTATGAATATGTAGGACTTTCCCCATATTTTAGAATTTCTTCTGGATATAGTCCTAAAATTGGAATTGCTGAGTAAGAGTATGAATGTTCTTTGGACATAGTTCCATATTTCTCTCCAGAAAGGGTGGATCCATTCACAACTCCACCACCAATGCATCAATGTGCCAATCATCCCACAGTCTCCTAAATATCGATCATCTTCCATTATTCTCATTTGGACAAATCTAATAGGTATCAGATGATACCTCATTTTTGTTTTACTTTGCATTTCTCTAATCAATAATGATTTGGAGCATTTTTCATATGATTATATGTAGTTTAAATTTCATTTGAAAAATATCTATTCATACACCTTGACCATTTATCAATTGAGGAATGTCTTGTGATATTACAAATTTGATGCAATTCTCTATACATTTTAGAAATGAGTCCTTTATAAGAACTCTGTGAATATTGTTTCCCAGCATTCTGCTTTTCTTCTAATTTTTGCAGCATTGATTTTATTAGTGCAAAACTTTTCAATTTAATAATGAAAATCATTTAATTTTCAATTTACAATATGTTCTAATTCTTGTTTGATGAAAAAATGTAGCCCTTTTCCATACATAAATAGACTATTTTGGGGTCTGTTAATTGATCTATGGTATCACTCTTTATGTTTAAATCCTTATTTTGGGGGTAGGATGTTAGATGTGGATCTATACCTAGATTTTGCTATGCTGTTTTCTAGTTTTCCCAGGAATTTTTGTCAAATTGTGAGTTCTTATCACAGAAATTGATGTTTTTAGGTTTCTCAAATAGTAGATTGCTGTAGTAATTTACTGAAGTTTCTTTTGAACCTATCCTCATCCACTGATACATTTACTCTATTTCTTAACCAGTACCAGGCAGTTTTGATGACTGTTCCTTTATAGTATAATTATGGATCTGGTAGAGCTAGGCCTCTTTCCTTTATTTTTTTTTTTTAACCAGTACCCTTGCTTTTCTTGTCCTGTTGTTCTTCCAGATGAATTTTGTTACTATTTTTCCTAGCTCAGAAAAATTATTATTTGGTCATTTGATTGGTATGGCACTGAATAAGTAAATTAATTTGGGTAGAGTTGTCATGTTGTCATTTTTATTGTATAGATATATCTAACCATGAGCATTTAACATTTTCTAATTATTTATATGTGACTTTATCTGGGTGAAGAGTGCTCTACAATTGTTTTCATACAGTTTTTGGGTTTGTCTTGGGAGTTAGATTCCCAAATATTTAATGTTGTCTAGTTATTTTAAATTGAGTTTGGGACTTCCAGCCAAGATGGCAGAGAGAAGACAGGGTCAGTTATAAAGTCTCCTGATCTCTTCCCCATCTATTACATGAAACAAACCTCTTAAAAGAAATCTAACCCACAAAGCCCAGAAAGAAAAGCCAGGAGAAAGAGCATCTATCTCAGGATTTGTCTCTCCCACAGCAGCTTTGGCCGAATTCGGGCAGGTGAGTCTGGGCTCAGAGGGAGGATCAGCCCCAGATCAGCCAGATTAACAGCTGAATTGGACTGGGAGTCTGAGGGCCCGAGAGCCGGACCTGCTGGATCAGCAGTGGGGCTGGACAAAAGGGGGCTTGGGTCTGTGGGGAATCAGAGGCACTGGTGTTGGTGCTGTCCCCCTGGAGCTTGGGGACTGGGATGGGGGGCGGAGAATTCTGGTGCAGGAGAGCTGCAGACACAATCCCTGGGCTCCTCGGATCTGACAAACTCTGAGTCCAGGCCACCATTGCACTGAGGCCTCTTCCCAAACAAATAAATGCAAACTGCTTCAGGCTCAGGCCCAGGTGTGTGAGGAGAAGAACCAGTCCAGCTGAGGAATGACCTCAGGCCAGGGTAAAGCCCACCATTGATTGAAGGCAAAAGAATTCAATAGCTCCAACTCTTCCCTTCAAGCAAAGAGAGAAGGCCACACAACCAAGGTCACAGACAATCTAGAGGAATCAACAGCACCTCCTATTGGCCATCCAGAGAAAATGCACCCAGTGAGTAAAGCCTTTAGCAATCCCAAGCCCCTGTGGACCAGCCCCCCCCCCAACAAGTCAAGGTCTTAGCAAAATGAGGAAAGGTCAGCGGAAAGGTGGATCTATAGAAAAATTCCTGGAAGGGAAAGACCCCAACTCAGAGAGACCTGGAACCTCTGAGGAGAATACAATCTGTTCTGCAGCACAGAAAGCCTTCCTTGAAGAAATAAGGAAGGAGCTTAAAAATTTGGGAGAGACAATTAATATCGTGCAACAAGAAAACAAATACTTAGAAAGTACAATTGGACAAACACAAAAGGAGAATAAATCTCTCAGATCATCAATTGGACCAATACAAAATGAGAATAATTCTCTCAGATCCTCAAATGAGTAAATGCAAAAAGAAATTAATTCTCTCAAAACCTCAATTGGTCAAATGGAAAGCTCTTTCAAAAGTAGAATTGACCAATTGGAAAAGGAGTTGCTAAAGGTTAATGAAGAAAACTCCTCCCCCATGAAAAGAATGGAGTCTACAGAAACTAATGACTCCATTAGACAGAGTCAGTTAAACAAAGTCAAAAAATAGAAAAAAGAATAGAAGCAAATGTAAAATACCTCATCAACAAAACCACAGATCTCAAGAATAGATCGAGAAGGGGAAACCTGAAAATTATAGGACTTCCTGAAAACACTGAAGAGAAAAAAAAAGCCTGGACTTAATATTACAGGATCTAGTGATGGAAAACTGCCCTGATATCATGGAATAGGAAGGCAAAGTAGTTATTGAAAGAGTACATCCATCCCTACCAGAAAAAGATCCTAAAATGAAAACACCAAGGAATGTTGTGGCCAAACTCCAGAACTATGAGATAAAAGAGAAAATCCTGCAAGCAGCCAGAAAGAAACAATTTAAATATCAAGGAGCCACAGTAAGGATCATGCAGGACCTGGCTGCATCAACTTTAAGGGTTTGAAGGACCTGGAACGAGATATTTCAAAGAGCAGGGGAGCTTGGAATGCAGCCAAGAATCTACTTTCCTGCAAAGCTATGCCTTATTTTCCAGGGAAAAAGATGGACATTTAACGAAATAGAAGAATTCCAAAAATTTCTGATGAAAAGAGCAGAGATAAACAGAAAATTTGGACATCAAACAGGAGGTTCAAGAAACACATGAAAAGGTAAAACAAGGGTGGGGGGCAGTAAAAAGGGGAAAAAATGCAATCCAGTAAGTTGAAACTGGCTATATCCCAGCATGGGGGCAAAAAAGATTCTCATAAATCTTGAGAAATGTAACTCTAACAGAGACAATACACCTAGCCAGAAAAGATGGACATTCATGACCTATTCATGACACTGCTATCTAATGGGATGTAACTGGCTTTTACCCCACTTGGGAGAAAGACTCTAATAACTTCCAGGATTTTTAACTCTATTCGATAGAATATACTGAACTAGAAGGGACTGACACTCTATAACTTAGATAGAATGATCTAAAAAAAACACTACCTCCCTAAAAAGAAGGACAGGAAAGAGACGGGAGGAGGGAAGGAATTGAATGGGGTAAATCTTATTACACTAAGAGGTACAAAAAAACTATGGTAATAGAGGGGAAGAAGGGAGCAGAGGAGAAATACCTGAATCTTCTTCTCATCAGATTTGGCTTAAAGTCAACCTACACATGCTCAGTTAACTTATAAAATATCTAACCTTTCAGGTATTAAAAGGGGAAAAGGGGAGGGGGGAATGGAGAAAGGGAAGGGGAGTGGGGGAAAATAAGGGAAAATAACAAAATGAAGGGAAAGAAAATGGAAAAAGGGGAAGGAAATGGGAGGGTGTGATATAGGAGGGTAAACACACTGAAAGTGGTGGTATTCAGAAACAAAATACCGGAGAATATGGATAAAAGGGGGGAAGGGAGAAAAATACAAACAGAGGGAAGATAGCACAGAGGACAATAAGGATTTAGTAATCATAAGCTTGAATGTGAATAGGATGAACTCTCCCTTAAAACATAAGGAAATAGAAGAGTGGATTAAAAACCAGAATGCTACAATATGCTGCTTACAAGAAACTCATTTGAAGCAGAGAGATACATATAGAGTAAAGGTAAAAGGCTGGAGAAAAATATATTTTCCTTCAGCTGAAGTAAAAAAAGCAGGGGTAGCAATCCTTATCTCAGACAAAGCAGCAGCAAAAATGGATAGCATTAAAAGAGATAAGGAAGGAAACTTTATGCTCCTCAAAGGTACCATGGACAATAAAGTCATTTCAATATTGAATATATATGTACCCAGTGGGACAGCACCCAGATTCTTAGAGGAGAAGCTGAAAAAACTACAGGGAGACAGACAGCAAAACTCTACTAGTGGGAGACCTCAACCTCCCACTTTCAGATCTAGATAAATCAAAACATAAAACAAGCAGGAAAGAAATTAGGGAGGTAAATAGATTGTTAGAAAAATTAGAAATTGTAGACTTATGGAGGAAACTGAATGGGGATAGACAGTAATATACATTTTCTCTGCAGTACATGGAACTTACACAAAAATGGACCATGTACTAGGACATAAAAACCTAATGATCAACTGCAGAAAGGCAGAAATAGTGAATACATCTTTCTCAGAGCACAATACAATAAAAGTCATATGCAATACTGGGCCGAGGAGATAAAGACCCAGAACAAATTGGAAATTGAATAACCTCATTTTAAAAAATGAGTGGACCAAAAAACAAATTATAGCAAGAATTAACCATTTTATCCTAGATAATGATAAAAATGAAACAACAAACTGAAACCTATGGGATTCATTCAAAGCGACTCTCAGGGGATATATTGTAGCTCTAAATGCTTATATGAATAAATTGGAGAAAGAGGAAATTAATGAACTAAACATGCAACTAAAAAAATTAGAGAAAGAAAAAATCAAAAGTCCCCAATTAAATACCAAATTAAAAATTCTAAAAATTAAAGGAGAAATTAATAAAATCAAAAGAAAAAACTATTGAATTAATAAATAAAACCAAAAGTTGGTATTATGAAAAAACCAATAAAATTGATAAACCTCTGGTCAATTTGATTAAAAAAAGAAAGAAGAAAACCAAATTGTTAGTATCATAAATGAAAAATGTGAACTCACCACCAATGAGGTGGAAATTAAAGTAATAATTCAAAGGTATTTTGCACTACTCTGTGCCAATAAATTTGATAATCTAAGTGAAATGGATGAATATTTACAAAAATATAAGTTGCCCAGGTTAAATGAAGAAAATATTAAATACCTAAACAACACTATCTCAGAAAAGGAAATTCAAGAAGCCATTACTGAACTCCTTAAAAAAAATCTCCAGGGCCTGATGTATTCACAAGTGAATTCTACCAAACATTTAAGGAACAATTGGTTCCAATACTATAAAAACTCTTTGGAAAAATAGGGAAAGATGGAACTCTGCCTAACTCTTTCTATGAAACCAATATGGTACTGGTATCTAAACCAGGAAGAGTTAAAACAGAGAAAGAAAATTATAGACCTATTTCCCTGATGAATATAGATGAAAAATCTTAAATAAAATCTTAGCAAAACGATTACAACAAGTCATCACTAGGATAATACATTACGATCAAGTAGGATTTATTCCAGGAATGAAGGGTTGGTTCAATATTAAGAAAACTGTTAGCATACTCAATTATATCAACAACAACCCCATCAGAAATCATATGATCATATCAATAGATGCTGAAAAATCTTTTGACAAAATACAGCATCCATTCCTATTAAAAACACTAGACAGTGTAGGAATAAATTGACTGTTCCTTAAAATAATTAGCAGTATCTATTTGAAACCATCAACAAGGATTATATTCAATGGGGAGAGGCTAGAGGCATTCCCAATAAGATCAGGGGTGAAACAAGGGTGCCCATTATCACCACTACTATTCAGTATTGGATTAGAAATGTTAGCATCAGCAATTAGAGAAGAAAAAAGAAATTGAAAGAATTAGAATTGGGAAGGAAGAGACAAAAGTCTCACTCTTTGCAGATGACATTATGGTCTACATAGAGAATCCCAAGAAATCATCCAAAAAACTACTGGAAACAATTAACAATTTTAGCAAAGTTGCAGATATATAAAATAAACCCTCATAAATCCTCAACTTTTCTATATATGTCTAGCAAGAATCAGAAGGAAGAGATAGAAAGAGAAATACCATTCAAAGTAACCTCAGACTATATAAAATATTTGGTAGTCTATTTGCCAAGACAGACTCAGAATCTTTTTGAAAACAATTATAAAAACTTCTCACACAAATTAAATTAGATTTAAATAACTGGGCAAATATCAACTGCTCACAGATAGGTAGAGCTAATATAATAAAAATGACAACGCTACCAAAACTAAACTATCTGTTTAGTGCCTTACCAATCAAAATTCCAAAAAATTACTTTAACGAGTTAGAAAAAATTGTAAGTAAATTTATATGGAGAAATAAAAAGTCAAGAATTGCCAGGAGCTTAATGAAAAAGTGCAAAAGAAGGTAGCGTAGCCCTAACCAATCTAAAATTATATTATAATGCATCAGTCATCAAAACTGTTTGGTATTGGCTAAGAAATAGATTGGTGGACCTGTGGAATAGACTGGGTGTAAAAGCAGGAGAGGATTATTGTAATCTGCTGTTTGATAAACCCAAAGATTCTGTCCATTGGGATAAAAACTCCCTCTTTCACAAAAATTTCTGGGATAATTGGAAGTTACTATGGAAGAAAATTAGATTAGACCACCACCTCACTGCCTTTACCAAGATAATGGTTACAGGACATAAACATAACCAAATGGTTACAGGACATAAACATAAAAAAACAATATGATAAGCAAATTAGAAGATCAAGGACTAGTCTACCTGTTAGATCTATGGAAAGGGGAACAGTTTATGACTAAGGAAGTGTTGCAGAACATCACCAAAAACCAATTAGATGATTTTGATTACATTAAATTAAAAAGCTTTTCCACAGATAAAACCAATGCAACCAAGATCAAAAGAAATGTAGTAAATTGGGAAATAATCTTTACAACTAATGATTCTGACAAAGGACTCATTTCTAAAATATACAGAGAACTGAATCATATTTTTAAAGCAAAAAGCCATTCCCCAATTGACAAATGGTCAAAGGATATGCAAAGGCAATTTACAGATAAGGAGATCAAAGTAAACCATAGCCATATGAAAAAATGCTCTAAATCATTAATCATTAGAGAAATGCAAATTAAAGCTTCTCTGAGGTACCACTTCATACCTCTAATTTTGGCCAGTATGACCAGGAAGGATTAATGATTATTATTGGAAGGGATGTGGGAAATCTGGGACACCATTACACAGTTGGTTGAGCTGTGAACTCATCCAACCCTTCTGGAGAGCTATTTGAACTATGCTGAAAGGGCAACCAAAATGTGCACACCCTTTCACCCAACAATACCACTACTGGGTCTATACCCTGAAGAGATGAGGAAAAAGGGTAAAAATATTACTTGTACAAAAATATTCATAGTAGCACTGTTTGTGGTGGCAAAGAATTGGAAATCCAGTAAATGTCCTTCAATTGGGGAATGACTTAGCAAACTGTGGTATATGTATGTCAGAGAACACTATTGTTCTATTAGAAACCTGGAGGGATTTACATGAACTGATGCTGAGTGAGATGAGCAGAACCAGAAAAACACTGTACACCCTAACTGCAACATGGGAGTGATGTTCAACCTTGAAGGACTTGCTCATTCCATCAATGCAACAATTGGAAACAATTTTGGGCTGTCTGCAAAGGAGAGTACCATCTGTATCCAGATAAGGAGCTGTGGAGTTTAAACAAAGTGCAAGGACTATTCCCTTTAATTTAGAAATAAAAACAGATATCTTATTGTGTGAACTTGTTACCTCTTAGACTTCTCTTTAAGGATATAATTTCTCTCTCATCACACCCAATTTGGATCAAAGTACAACATGGAAACAAAGTAAAGACTGACAGAGTGGGGGTGGGGGGAGTGAAGCAAGATTGGGGGAAAATTGTAAAACTCAAATAATATCTTTAATAAAAATAAATTTTAAAAAATAGAGTTTGTCTTTCTATCTCTTGAACTTAGGTTTTGTTGTTCATATATAGAAATGTAGATAATTTTTGTGGGTTTGTTTTATAACTTCATACATTCTTTTTTATCCCCTTAAGTTTTTTCCAGGGATCTATCATATCTAAATTTTCTAAGATTTTATTCACCTTCTTAACTTCCTTCTTGTTTATTTTCTGGATAGATTTATCTAGTTCTAAAAGAATGAGATTGAGGCCTCCCATTGTTAAAGTTTTGTTTTCAATGTCTCCTTGTAATTCACTCAGATTTTCCTCTGGGAATCTGGATCCTATACCACTAAGTGCATACATGTTTAGTAATGATATAGCTTCATTTACAATGGTGCTTTTAAAAAGATGTAGTTTCAAGGTAGCTAGGAGTTGCAGTGGATAGAGCATTGGCCCTTGGGTCAGGAGTACCTGAGTTCAAATCCGACCTCAGACACTTAAAAAAAAGATGTAGTTTCCTTCCTTATCTCTTTTAATGAGATTGATTTTTTGCTTTTATATTTTTATATTAGGATTGCTATATCAAATTTATTTTTTACTTGAACTGAGGCATAATGTATTTTGCTCCTACCTTTTAACATTACCCTTTGTGTATGTCTCTACTTTCAATGTTTTTCTTGTAAACAAGACATTTTAGGATTCTTGCTTTTAATCCATACCGCTAACCACTTCTGTTTTATGGGACAATTCATACCATTCACATTTACAATTAAGACTACTAATTCTGAATTTCCTTCCTTGTTTTCTTTCTCCATTTATATTCATCTCTTTACTTTTCTCTCAGTCCAACTTACCAAAATTGTACTACCTTTCTCCTTGGACTTTTGGAAATTTAACTTTCAGTTTATTTTCACTTATACCTTCCTTCCCTTTTATCTGTCATAGTTTTCCTTATCTTTCCCTTTCTCAATTCCCCCTTTCCCTGTAGATTAAGTTTGATTATGAAACCCAATGAAAATTTATATTATTCCCTCACTGGGTTTAACTCTATTGAATAAAATTTACTTGGTATTCACATTCTCCCTTCTAAAATAATGAATCTTTTTGCCTCTTCCTTTGGTGTTATTCATTCACTTTAATATAATTAATCAGATATCATCAATCACATTTTGATTATCTGATTGCTTTGTAGCCCCCTATTTTCCTCAAGATATCATCATAGATTGTATACTTGGTTGCTTGGTGAGCGGCATTGACTCAATGTGCAACAAATTAGAATTATTTTTAACCTTAAACCATTTGCTTTTTTATTCAAGAAATCTCCTAATCATTTTGAGTTTTACAATTTTTCCCCCAATCTTGCTTCCCTACCTGTACCTCCACAGAAGGTATTCTGTTAGTCTTTACATTGTTCCCATGTTATACATTGATCCAAATTGAATGTGATGAGAGAGAAATCATCTTATTATGGAAGGAAAGTTCAATATAAGAGAGAGCAAAATAATATAATAAGACAACAGGTTTTTATTTAATTAAAGGTAATAGCCTTTGGTCTTTGTTAAAACTTCACAACTCTTTCTCTGTATACAGATGTTATTCCCCATTGCAGATAGCCCAAAATTGTGCCTGATTTTTGCACTGATAGAATGAGCAAGTCCATTAATGTTGATTATCACTCCCATGTTGCTGTTAGGGTGTACAAGGTTCTTCTGGTTCTGCACAGTGCAATCCAGGTCCCAACAGCTTAATAGTAACAGAGGTCCTGGCAGTTAGAGAGCAAACTAGCAGGGAGGATCCAAATCCCAAACAATTTCTGAACCCTGAGAGCACTGGGGTAAAGACAGGACTGGGTTGGGAACAATTCTCTTAAGTCAGAACCTGGACATAAAGGAGGAAACAAACTTCTTCAAAGGGAAGGCCTGAACTGCATAGGCAACATTGTGGCCAACAAATGGCCAGGGATCAGATCCCAGCCCTATTAAAATAAACCCTTGGATCCATACTCTATATACCCCAGGAGCAGAACTACAACAACAAAAATGAATAAAAAGCTATAAGAACACTGACTATTGAAAAATACCTTACAGATAAAGATAATAACAATTCCATGTCTAAAGAAGAAATCTGTGAAAAAAAATCACTCAAAGGAGAAGTACCAAAACAGTCTATGAATTGGACTCAAATACAAAAATTCATTGAAGAGCTTAAAAAATAATTTAAAAACCAAAGAAGAAAGGAAGAAGAAAAATAGACAAAATAAATGAAAGTCTGCAAAAAAATTGTGACAAGTTGACCAAGGAAATCAACTTCATCAAAAATAAAAATAAATAACAGGTAAAGGAAAAAATAGATGATAATTGTAGAATATAAAATCATTGAAATTAGAATTGAATACTTAGAAATAAATGAAACTACAAGACTACAAGATTTCATCAAACAACATAAAAAGGCTGAAAAAAATTGAAGAAAATGTAAAGTACCTTCTAGAGAAAGTGAATGACCTGGAAAACAGATCCAGAATAGACAATCTATGAATCATTGTACTACTAGAAAGCCTGGAACAACAGAAGAACCTGGAAAACATCATGCAGGAAACTTGCCCAATCTACTAGAACAAGATAATACATGATATAGCAATTGAAATAATCCACAAAACTCCACCAGAAACAGACCCCAGGATAAAACCTTCAAGGGCTGTAAATAACCAAATTTCAGGACCCTCAAATAAAAGAGAAAATATTACAAACAGCAAAAAGAAAATAATTCAAATACAAAGGAAACACAATCAGACTAACATTGGCCCTGTGATTATAAGCCTCAACATGGATGGATCAAAAGACCTGGCATAACAGATTTCAGAGAGCAAAGCACCAGGGATTACAACCCATAATGTACTACCCTGAAAAATTCAGCATATACTTTCAGGGAAAAAGAAGAGTGTTCAATGAAATACAGGACTTCCAGAATTTCCTGACACAAAAACCAGAACTGAACAGAGAATTTGATCCCCAAGTACATGAATGAAGAGTTACATAAAAAGGTAAATAAAAAAAGGGGACAGAAAAAAAAGAAAATTGTTTTAAACAAGTGGTGGTCCCTAAAAGAGAAGATACAGCAATTCTAATTCTTTAGAACTTTACTTCACTAAGGAAAAGTAGAGGGTAGAATATAATTGAAGAGAATTAATCTAAAGGATATCAGTATAATTGGGTCTTATTTCTCACTTGAAGAGGTCCAAGATCACATTACTATGTTTGAAACAAAAAAAAAAAAACCTTAAAGAAAGAGGAAAAAAAGAAGTAATGTTAGGTTTAACTTAAGTATCTCATACTTTGACTCACTTTAATCACAAGGTGCAAAGCACATTGCCTAATGAGGGCATCATAAACTGTGAGGACTTGAGACAGGGTCTCTATTACTTAAAATAATTTGCAAAGTTCTTTTTTTAAATTTATTTTTATTAAAGATATTATTTTAATTTTACACTTCCCCCCATCTTACTTCCCTCCCTCCACCCCCCACAGAAAGCAATCTGTCAGTCTTTACTTGGTTTCCATGTTGTACATTGATCCAAATTGAGTGTGATGAGAGAGAAATCCTATCCTTAAAGAAGAGACTAGAAGTCTAAGAGATAACAAGATCAGACAATAAGATATCTGTTTTTTTCTAAATTAAAGGGAATAGTCCTTGAACTTTGTTCAAACTCAACAGCTCCTTATCTGGACACAGATGGCACTCACCTTTGCAGACAGCCAAAAATTGCTCCCTATTGTTGCACTGATGGAATGAGTGAGTCCTTCGAGGTTAATCATCACTCCCATGTTGTTGTTAGGGTATACAGTGTTTTTCTGGTTCTGCTTATCTCAATCAGCATCACTTCATGCAAATCCCTCCAGGCTTCGCTGAAATCCTATCCCTCCTGGTTTCTAATAGAAAAATAGTGTTCCATTACATATATATAGCACTGTTTGATAAGCCATTCCCCAATTGAAGTACATTTATTTGATTTCCAATTCTTTTCCACTATGAACAGGGCTGCTATAAATATTTCTGTACAAGTGATGTTTTTACCCTTTTTCATCATCTCTTCAGGGTATAGAACCAGTAGTAGTATTGCTGGGTCAAAGGGTATGCACATTTTTGTTGCCCTTTGGGCATAGTTCCAAATAGCTCTCCAGAAAGTTTGGATGAGTTCAAAGGTCCACCAATAGTGTAATAGTGTCCCAGATTTCCCACAACCCTTCCAGCAATGATCATTATCCTTTCTGGTCATATTAGTCAATCTGAGAGGTATGAGGTGGTACCTCAGAGAAGCTTTAATTTGCATTTCTCTAACAATTAATGATTTAGAGCAATTTTTCATAAGACTATGGATTGATTTGATCTCTCCATCTGTAAATTGCCTTTGCATATCCTTTGACCCTTTGTCAATTGGGGAATGGCTTTTTGTTTTAAAAATCTGATTCAGTTCTCTGTATATTTTAGAAATAAGTCCTTTGTCAGAATGATTAGTTGTAAAGATTGTGTCCCAATTTATTACATTTCTTTTGATCTTGGTTACAGTGGTTTTATCAATGCAAAAGCTTTTTAATTTAATGTAATCAAAATCATCTAATTGGTTTTTGGTGATGTTCTCCAACTCTTCCTTAGTCACAAACTTCTCCCCTTTCCATAGATCTGACAGGTAAACTAGTCCTTGATCTTCTAATTTGCTTATAGTATTGTTTTTTTATGTCTAAGGCCTGTAAGCATTTGGACCTTATCTTGGTAAAGGGTGATAGGTGTTGGTCTAATCTAAGTTTCTTCCATACTAACTTCCAATTATCCCAGCAGATTTTAAAAAAGAAAGAGTTAGGCATAGTTCCATCTTTCCCTATTTTTCCAAAGAGATTTTATAGAATTGGAACCAATTGTTCCTTAAATGTTTGGTAGAATTCACTTGTGAATCCATCAGTCCCTGGAGATTTTTTCTTAGGGAGTTCAATGAGGGCTTGTTGAATTTCTTGATCTGAGATATGGTTGTTTAGGTATTTAATCTCTTCTTCATTTAACATGGGTTACTTATATTTTTGTACATATTCATCCATTTCACTTAGATTATCAAATTTATCATCATAGAGGTGGGCAAAATAATTTTGAATTATTACTTTACTTTCCTCCTCATTGGTGGTGAGGTTTTCATTTATGATACTAGAAATTTGGGTTTCTTCTTTTTTTTTTAAATCAAATTGACCAAAGGTTTTTAAATTTTATTGGCTTTTTAATAATATCAAGTTTTGATTTTATTTATTAATTAAATAGTTTTTTCTTTCGATTTTATTAATTTCTCCTTTAATTTTTAGAATTTCTAAGTTAGTATTTAATTGGGGATTTTTGATGTGTTCTTTCTCTAATTTTTTTAGTTGCATGTTTAGTTCATTGATTTCCTCTTTCTCCAATTTATTCATGTAAGCATTTAAAGCTATAATATATTACCTGAGAGTCACTTTGAATGAATCCAATAAGTTTTGGCATGTTGTTTCATTATTATCATTATCTAGGATAAAATGGTTAATTCTTTCTATAATTGGTTTTTTAGTGCACTTATTCTTTTAAAGGTTATTCAGTTTCCAATTTGTTATGTGTCTATATCTCCTTGGCCCCATATTGCATATGACTTTTATTGCATTGTGATCTGAGAAACTGCCTTTCTGCAGCTGATCATTAGGTTTTTATGCCCTAGTACATGTTAAATTTTTGTATACGTTCCATGTACTGCAGAGTAAAAGGTATATTCCTTTTAATTCCCATTCAGTTTCCTCCATAATCTAATATATCTAATTTTTATAACAATCTATTTACCTCCTTAACTTCTTTCTTTTTTATTTTATGATTTGATTCATCTAGATCTGAGAGTGGGAGGTTGAGGTCTCCCACTAGTAGAGTCTTGCTGTCTATATCTTCCTGTAGTTCTTTCAGCTTCTCCTCTAAGAATTTGGATGCTGACCCACTGGCTGCATATATATTCAGTATTGAAATAACTTTATTGTCTATGGCACCTTTTAGGAGGATAAAGTTTCATTTCTTATCTCTTTTAATGCTATCTATTTTTGCTGCTGCTTTGTCTGAGATAAGGATTGCTATCCCTGCTTTTTTTTTACTTCAACTAAAGCAAAATATATTTTGCTCCAACCTTTAACTATATTCTATATATATCTCTCTGCTTCAAATGAGTTTCTTGTAAGCAGTGTATTGTGGGATTCTGGTTTTAATCCACTCTGCTATTCACTTACTTTTTAAGGGAGAGTTCATCCCATTCAAAGTTATGATTACTAATTCTTTATTACCCTCCATGCTATCTTCCCTCTTTTTGCATTTTCCCCCTTCACACCTTATCCCTATTGCCCCGTATTTTGTTACTGAATACCACACACTTCAGTGTGTTTTCCCTCCTATATCACCCCTCCCCTTTCTTTCCCCTTTCCCTTTTTCCCTTTTCCATTTCCTTTCTTTTGTTAGCTCCCCTTTTTTCCCCACTCCCCTTCCCTTTTTCCATCCCCCATCCCTTTTCCCCCTTTTACTACTTGAAAGGTTAGATGCTTTACAAGTTAACTGGGTATGTGTAGATTAACTTTAAGCCAAGTCTGATGAGAAAAAGATTCAGGTGTTTCACATAAGCTCCCTTCTTCCCCTGTATTACAATAGGTATTTTCTACCTCCTAGTGTAATGAGATGTAGCCCATTCTCTCCCCTCTCTCCTCCTGTCTCTTTCCTGCCTCCCTTTTTAAGGAGAAAATGTTTTTTAGTTCATTCTATATGTGTCATAGAAAATTCTGAGTATCTGTCACTTCTAGCTAAGTACATTCTCTCTAATAGAGTTAAAATTCTTGGGAGTTATTATAGTGTTTCTCTCAAGTGGGGTTAAAGCCAGTTATATCCCATTAGATAGCAGTCTCATGGATATATCATAAATGTCCATCATTTCTGGCTAGGTATAGTCTCTCTGTTATAGTTATAGTTCTCAAGATTTATAAGATTCTTTTCTCCCATGCTGGGGTATAGCCAGTTGCAACTTATTGGATAGCAGTTTTTTTTCCTTTTACCGCCCTCTTTTTTGTCCCATTTTCTTTTGTATCTTGAACCTCCTGTTTGATGTCCAAATTTTATATTTAGCTGTTCTTTTCATTAGGAATTTTTGTATTTCTTCCATTTTGTTAAATGTCCTTCTTTTTCCCTAGAAGAGAAGGATCAGCTTTGTGGGATAGTGGCTTCTTAGCTGCATTCCAAGCTCCATTGCTTTTCGAAATATCTCATTCCAGGCCTTTTGATCCCTGAATGTTGATTCATCCAGGTCCTGCATGATCCTTACTGTGGCTTCTTGATATTTCAATTGTTTCTTTCTGGCTGCTTGCTGGATTTTCTCTTTTATCTGATAGTTATGGAATGTGGCTGAAACATTCCTTGATGTTTTCATTTTGGGAGCTTTTTCTGGAGGGAATCGCTGTACTCTTCCAATAACTACTTTTCTCTCTGGTTCAATGATATCAGTGCAGTTTTCCATCACTAGATCCTGTAATAATAAGTCCAGGCTTTTTTTTCCTCTTCAATGTTTTCAAGAAGTCCAATAATTCTCAGGTTACCCCTCCTCGATCTATTCTCAAGGTTAGTGGTTTTGATGATGAGGTGTTTTCTATTTTTCTATTTTTTCTATTTTGGGGTTTTGTTTAACTGGCTCCTGCTGTCTCATGGAGTCATTAGTTTCTGCAGACTCCATTCTTTTTTTTTTTAGGGAGTAGTTTTCTTCATTAGCCTTTTGTAACTCCTTTTACAATTGGTCAATTCTAATTTTGAAAGGGCATTCCATTTGACCAATTGAGGTTTTGAGAGAATTATTTTCTTTTTGCATTTGCCCAATGGAGGATCTGATAGAATTATTCTCATTTTGTATTTGTCCAATTGATGATGTGTGAAATTCATTCTCATTTTGTATTTGTCCAATTGATTATCTCAGAGACTTATTCTCATTTTGTATCTGCCCAATTGAGGATCTGAGAGATTTATTCTCCTTTTGTATTTGTCTAATTGTCTTTTCTAAGGATTTGCTTTCTTGTTGCAAGGTATTAATTGACTCTCCCAAATTTACCAGTTGATTTTTAAACTCCTTCCTTATTTCTTCAAGGAATTCTTTCTGTGTTGAAGACCAGGTCGTATTCTCCTCAGAGGTCCTAGGTCTCTGAGTTAGGGGCTTTCCCTTCCAAGAATTTTTCTATGGATCCACCTTTCTGCTGACCCTTCTTCATTTTGGTAAGATATTCAGTTGCAGCTGGGCTGGTTCATAGGGGCTTAGAATCAATAGAGGTTTTACTCACTGAGTGCAATTTCTCTGGCTGGATTGTAGAAGGTACTGCTTGCTTTCTCTGGAGTGTCTATGACCTTGATTGAGGCCTTCTCCCTTAGCTTGAAGGGAGGAGTTGGAGCTAATGAATCACTTAGCCTTCAATCAATGGTGGCCTTTACTCTAGCCTGAGGTCATTCCTCTTTCTTTTGTCAGCTGGGCTGGTTCTTCTGCTCACACACCTGTGCCTGAGGCAGAAGTAGTCTGCAATTGTTTGTTCTGGGAAGAGGCCTCAGCCTAATGGAGGCATGGAATCAGAGTTCCTCAGACCAGAGGAGCCCAGGGATGTTGTCCTCAGCTCTCCAGCGCTACAGCTCTCCCCAAGCCCGGTTGATAAGCTCCAGATGGACAGCACCAACACCAGTACCTCTGCTCCCTAGTTGACTCAATTCCCTGTGGTCTAGCCTCACTGCTGATCCAGCAGGTCCAGCTCTCAGGCCCTCAGACTCCAGGCTCCAATTCAGCTCCTAATTTGGCTGATCTGAAGCCCAGACTCACCCTCCCGAATTTGTCCAATGCTGCTGCAAGAGACTAATCCCGAGGTAGATGTTCTTTCTCCTGGTTTTTTTTTGGGGGGGGGGGGTTGTGAGTAGGATTTTTAAGAGGTTTATTTCATATGATAGATGGGGAAAGATCAGGAGACTTTAGAACTGTGCCTGTCTTCTCTCCGCCATCTTGGCCAGAAGTCCATTTGCAAAGTTATCAGTGAGACCTTTAGAGTCTCCCAGTACTCAGAGATCTTCAAGATTCTTAAAGTTAATTAGATTCAGCATCCATTGTTTCACATAACAAGGGTTTAAGCACCCTGGGGTTGGGGTGGGGATATGAAACAAAATAGACCTTGGGGGAGAGGCACAATTAGTTCAAAAAATGATATGGCTTTGTCTGATACTTTGGTTTGTAAGGAGGATTGTGTGTACTTGAAAGATACTTGAAAAAAAGGTGTAAGGCAAAAAATGATGATAATTATAATTTGATGCAATTTTAGTCAATGATGCCTATCAAGTGAACAAAAAAAAAATTCCGTGATCATATCTTGTTAATAATAAGAGCTAATCAAGCAATCAAATAATTGAACTGGAATTGATGATACCTGATTAATAATTTTAGAGCACCAAGGGAAGAGGTAAGAAAAATTTAAATTTTAGGGGGAAAGAATGGATAAAGTGAATGCAGAGTAAATTCTAGTCAATAGATTATGCTAAGTGACAGAATAAGATGCATTTTCATTTGGGTTTAAAAATCTTACTTAATCTACAAGCAAGCAAGCACTGGGAATGGGAAAGATAAGGTAAGAAGGGACTGATGAAAGGGAAGGAAAGTTAAATTTCCAAAAGAAAAGTCCAAGGAGAAAGGTAGTAAAATGTTGGTGAGATGGAATGAGAGAAAAGGAAAGGTTTCAATATAAATAGAGAAAGATCAATGAAGGGAAATACAAAATTAGTAATCTTCACTGTAAATGTGAATGGGATGAACTGTCCCATAAAACAAAAGCAGATAGCAGAATGACTTAAAAACCTACAATTTGTTGTTTATGAGAAACGCAATGGAAGCAGAGAGATACACACAGAGTAAATGTAAAAGATTGTAACAAATTATATTATGCCTGAGAAGAAGTTAAAAATTATCTGGGATAGAAATCCTTATCTCAGACAAAACAAAAGCAAAAATCCATCTCATTTAAAGGGATAAGGAAGGAAGTTACATCATCTTACAAGGAACCATTAAGTAACAAAACTATATCATTACTAAACATATACGCACCTAGTGGTATAGCATCCAGATTCCCAGAGGAAAAGCTGAATGAATTACAAGGAGACATTGATAGCGAACCTTTAATAATGGGAGCCTCAATCTCCCTCTCTCCTAACTAGATAAATCTAACAACAAAATAAATAAGAAGGAAGTTTTAAGAAAGTGAATGAAATCTTAGAAAACTTAGTCATGCTAGACCTCTAGAAAAAAAAAACTTAATGGGGATAGAAAAGAATATACATTTTTTTGGGGCAGTACATTATGCCTTCACCAAAACTGACCATGTACAAGGGCACAAAATCCTTAAATCAAATGCAGAAAGGAAGAAATAATAAATATACACTTCTCAAGCCATGATGCAATAATAATTATATGTAATGAAGGGTCAGGGAATGATAAACCAAGAATTAATTTGAAATTAAATAACTTTATCTTAAATAATTAGTGGATCAAACAGCAAGTAATAGAAATTATCAATAATTATAGCCAAGAAAATGATGGTAATGAGACATCATACAAAAATTTATGGAATGCAGCAAAGGTGGTTTTGAGGGGAAACTTTACATCTCTATACCTATATGAATAAAATAGAGAAAGAGGAGATCAATGAATTGGGTATGCTACCCAAAGAAGCTAGGAAAAGAACAAATTAAGCAAACCCAATTAAATATCAAATTAGAAATTCTGAACATCAAAGTAGATATTAATAAAATGGAAAGCATGAAAACCACTGAACTCATATATAAAACTTAGATCTGATTTTAGGAAAAAAACAGTAAAAATAGACAAACCTCTGATTAATCTGATTTTAAAAAAAGAAAGAAGATAATAAAATTACCAGTATCAAAAAAAAAGTGTGAACTAACCACCAATGAGGAAGAAACTGAACAGAGAATTTGGAGCTACTTTACCAAACTATATGCCAATAAATTGGACAACTTTAGTGAAACAGATAAATTTCTACAAAAATGCAAACTGCCAAAATAAACAGAAGAAATAAATTACTTGAATAACCACATTTCAGAAAAAGAAATTGAAGAAATCATCAATAAACTCCCTAAGAAAAAGTCTCCAGGTCCAGATGTATTTACAAGTGAATTATATTATGGAATGCAGCAAAGGCAGTTTTGAGGCGGTTTATTTCCTATTCCACATAAACCTTAAAATACCTTTAAAACCTTAAAAAATAGGAGATAAAGGAGTTCTGCCAAAATTCTTTTATGACACAAACACAGTGTTGCTACCTAAACCATAAAGAACCAAAACAGACAAAGAAAATTATAGACCAATCTCCCTAATGAATATTGATGCAAAAATCTTAACTAAATTCTAACAATGAGACGACACTAAGTTATTACCAGAGTAATACATCCCTGACTGCCTGGTATATTTCAACATTAGGAAAACACTAAAATAATTAAACATATTAGTAGTAAAACCAACAGAAATCATAATTATCTCAATAGATACCAAAAAACCCTTCATAAAATATACCCATTTCTATTAAAAAGACTAGAACATTTAGGGATAAATGGAGTATTCCTTATAATAATAAATACATCTACATAAACCATTAAGAGATATTATATTTAATGGGACTAAATTCAGAGCATTTGCAATAAATTCAGGGGTGAAACAAGGATGCCCATCATCACTATTACTATTCATTATAGGACTGGAAATGCTCGCATTTGTAATAATAGAAGAAATAGAAATTGAAAAATTGGAATTGGAAATGAGTAAAACTTTCATTATTTGTAGATGATATGATGGTATACCAAGAAAACCAGCTAAAAAGCTCATTGAAATAATTAATAAATTCAGCAAAATTAGTAGGATGCAAATAAACCCATAAAACACATCAACATTTCTATATATGTCCCACAAAGCCCAAGAGGAAGAGATAGAAAGAGAAATTCCATTTAAAATAATTGTAGACAACATT
Organism: Macrotis lagotis; assembly: GCF_037893015.1. Lineage (NCBI taxonomy): Eukaryota > Metazoa > Chordata > Mammalia > Peramelemorphia > Peramelidae > Macrotis > Macrotis lagotis. The sequence continues at coordinate 770,032,399 of NC_133658.1, read as the reverse complement.
AAATACTTGGGAATGTACCTCCCAAGAAAAACCCAGAAACTGTATGAACACAATTATAAAGCTCTGCTCACCCAAATAAAGTCAGTTCTAAATAACTGTTAAAATGTCAAATGCTCATGGTTAGGTCAAGCTAATGTAATTAAAAATTGCAATTGTAAGCAAATTAAAATGCCTATTCAGTGCCACATAAATCAAACTACCAAATAACTACTTTACTAGATTAGAAAAAATAATAATAAAAATCATCTGGAACAACAAAAAGGCAAGAATAGCAAGGGAACTGATTTAAAAAAAAGTAAAGAAAGGTGACATAACTCTATGTGATCTAAAACCATACTATAAAGCAACAGTCATTGAAACTGGCTGGTACTGGTTAAGGAAATAGAGTAATGGATCCGTTGATTAGGATAGGTTCAGAAGAAGTAGCAGCAAATGACTATAACATTCTACCATTTGACAAACCCAAAAACAAATCCAAAGCCTCTGGGATAAGAATTCACTATTGGACAATAATTTCTGGGAAAATTAGAAAATAGTCTGGCAAAAACTAGGCATAGTGCTACATCTCACACCTTATACCAGAATAAAGTCAAAATAGTACAGGAATTTCCTATCACATAAAGAGTGATACCACAGACAAATTAACAGACCCCAAAATACTCTATCTGATCTACAGAAAAGGGATGAATTTATGACCAAACAAAAATTATAACTGCAAAATAAATGACTTTGTGTATATTACATTGAAAAGTTTTTGCACTAATAAAATCACTGCTGTCAAAATTAGAAGAAAAGCAGAAAGATGGAAAACTGTCTTCAGAACCAAGATAAAAGTCTCTGATAAAAGTCTCATTTCCAAAAAAAGTCTCATTTCTGAAATATATAAAGAATTGCATGAAATTGATAAGGTCACAAGTCATTTGTCAATAAATGATCAAAGAATATGAGCAGTTTTCAAATGAAGAAATTAAAGCTACTTATAATCATATGAAAGAATATTCCACACTACTGTTTAGAGAAATGCAAAGTAAAACAACAATGAAACATCATCTCATGCCTATTAGATTAGCCCAGATGAGGAAAAAGGGAAGATGATCAATGTTGGAGAGGTTGTGAGAGGATAAGGGACATTGATGGATTGGTGGTGGAGTTGTGAATAGATCCAATATTTCTGGAGCAATATAGAACTATATCCAAAGAGTAATATAACTTTTCATACCCTTTGATGCAGCAATTCCAAATCTAGAAATATATCTGGGGGGAAAAGCATAAAAATGGGAAAAGACCTTCATGTTCAAACAATATTTATATCACCTCTTCTTTTAGTTGAAAAGAATCAAAAATCGAGATGATGCCCATCAATTGAGGAATGAATAAACAATTATGGAATGTGAATATGTGAATATTTTTTTCTATAAGAAACCATAAATGATTGGACTTTGGAGAAGTATCCAATGACTTATGGGATGTGATACTGAGCAAAGGGAATAGAGTTAAGAGAACAATGTACACATCAACACTATTATGAGATGAACATCTGATGGATGCAACTCCTCTTGAAAGTATAGACAACTTGGACAACTGTATTAAACTGGTAATGGACTATATTAAATCCAACCAGTGAGTGAAAAATAAAACAAAATAAAAAACAAATAAAAAAATCACCCCCACCACATCTGATTAACACTTTATAAAAATATTTCTTATGTATCTCTTTCCTTTAATCCCAATTCTTCATGGCAAAAATCACTAATTTGTAAATGTGTTTAACAAATTATGCATATAAAATGATAACCTGACTGTTTAATACTAGAGGGAAGGGAGTAGGAAGGAAGGGGCAAGGCAAATTACGTAACTTGGAAACATGCATATACAAAAGGATGAAAATTTAAAAAATAAATAAAAAGTTTAAATGCTTTACATGCCATCATAGAAAGATGATACTTGGAAATTTTTTAACATTTTTCTATTTTACACAATTGATAATTTAATTTATTTTTTCAATTACTTGCTCTGAAAGTTTTTCAACATTCATCCACATATATAAGCATATTAGTAAAGTACATAATTTCTTTTCACATTCCCTTCCCACCCCTCAGCAGCAAACTCTGGTGAACATCTTGTATACAGATTTGTGTTTAACACGTTTACAGATAAGTCATTTTCTCTAAAAGGAATTAGAAGTAGGGAAAAAGAAATAAAACCATGAGGTAGAAAATAAAATATAAGAAAAATTTGTTTTTAAATGGACATTGTTTTCTTTCTTTTCTTTTTTCCTTTATTTTGAAAGATTTGATTTATTTTGAATTTTGCAATTTTTACTCTAATCTTGCTTCCCTCCTCCCACCCCCCACAGAAGGCAATTTGCCAGTCTTTACATTGTTTCCATGGTATACAATTGATCAAAATTGAGCGTGATGAGAGAGAAATCATATCCTTAAGGAAGAAACATAAAGTATAAGAGATAGCAAGATCAGACAATAAAATATCAGTTATTTTTTCTAAATTAAAGTTAATATTCCTTGGTCTTTGGTCAAAATCCACAGTTCTTTCTTTGCTTTAATGTTTAATATTTATTCAAATTCCATAATTCTTTCTCTGGGTACAGATGGTATTCTCCAGTGCAGAGAAACAAAAATTGTCACTGATAGTGGCACTGATGGAATGAGTGAGTCCATCAAGTTTGATCATTGCCCCCATATTGCTGTTAGGGTGTACAGTGTTTTTCTGGTTCTGCTCATTTCACTCAGCATCTGTTCATGCAAAACCTTACAAGCTTTCCTGAATTCCCATCCCTCCTGCTTTATAATAGAACAATAGTGCCCCGTGACATACATATACCACAGTTTCCCAAGTCATTCCCCAACTGAAGGAAATTTACTTGATTTTCAATTCTTTGCCTCCACAAACAGGACTGCTATGAATATTTTTGTATAAGTGATGTTTTTACCCCTTTTTATCATCTTTTTAGGGTATAGACCCAGCAGTGGCATTGCTGGATCAAAGGGTAAGCACATTTTTCTTGCCCTTTTGACATAGTTTCAAATTGCTCTCCAGAAATGTTGGATGAGTTCACAGCTGCCCCAACAATGTATTAGTGTCCCTAATTTCCCACAACATTCCCCAAAATGATCATTATTCTTTCTGGTCATATTGGCTAGTCTAATAGGTGTGAGGTAATACCTCAGAGAAACTTTAATTTGCAATTCTAAAATATGCAATGATTTAGAGCAATTTTTCATATTACTATGGATTGCTTTGATTTCCTCATCTGTAAATTGCCTTTGCATATCCTTTGACCATTTATCAATTGGGGAATGGCTTTATTTTTTATAAAAATTGACTCATTTCTCTGTATATTTTAGAAATGAGTCTTTTGTCAGAAACATTAGCTGTAAAGATTGTTTCCCAGTTTACTACATTTCTTTTGACCTTGGTTACAGTGTTTTTTTTTTTCAGTGAAAAAAAGCCTTTTAATTTGATGTAATCAAAATCATCTGGTTTGTTTGAGTGATGTTCTCCATCTCTTCCTTAGGCATAAACTGCTTGGCTTTCAATACATCTGACAGATAAACAAATCCTTGATCTTTCTAGTTTGCTTCTAGTATTGTTTTTTTATGCCTAAATATTGTATCCATTTGGATCTTATCATGGCATAGGGAGTGAGATGTTTGATTTAATCTAAATTTCTTCCATACAAACTTGTGATTTTCCCAGGACTTTTTATCAAAAAGAGCTTTTATCCCAATAGCTGGAATCTATGTTTTATCAAATAGCAGATTATCAAAATTGTTTCCTGCTGTTGCACCTAGACTATTCCACTGATCCACCACTCTATTTCTTAGCCAATACCAGACAGTTACGATAACTGAAGCTTTATAATATAATCTTAGATCAGGTAGAGCTAGGCCACCTTCTTTTGCACTTTTTTTTCATTAAATCCCTGGAAACTCTTGACTTTTTTTCTACATATGAATTTCCTTACAATATTTTCTAATTTATTAAAGAAATTATTTTGGAATTTTTATTGGTAGGGCACTAAACAGGAAGTTCAGTTCTGGTAGAGTAGTCATTTTTATTAAATTAGCTTGAACTATCCATGAGTAGTTGATGTTTACCCAGTTATTTAAATCTGATTTTATTTGTGCCAGGAGTGTTTTGTAATTGTTTTCAAAGAGTTTTTGAGTTTGATTTGGCAAATAGACAACCAAGTATTTTATATTATTTGAGGTTACTTTGAATTAGGTTTCTCTTTCTAGCTCTTCTTGCTATATCTTGCTAGTCATATATAGAAAAGAAGAAGATTTATGAGGGTTTATTTTATATCCTGCAACTTTTCTAAAAATGTTTTTCCAGGAGTTTTTGCATGATTACTTGGGATTCTCTAGGTATACCATCATGTCATCTGCAAAGAGTGAGAGTTTTGTGTCTTCCTTGCCAATTCTAATTCCTTCAGTTTCTTATTCTTCTCCAATTGCTTAAGTTAATATTTCAAATATGATATTGAATAGTAGATGTGATAATGGGAATCCTTTTTTCACCCCTGTTCTTATTGGGATTATTTCTAGCCTCTCCCCACTGAATATAATGCTCATTCTTGGTTTCAGATAGATACTGCTTATTGTTCTAAGGATCAGTCCATTTATTTCTACAATCTCTAGTATTTTTAGTAGTAATGGGTGCTTTAATTTGTCAAAAACTATTTCAGTATCTATTGATATGATTATATAATTTCTGATAAGTGTGTTGCTGATATAATTTATTATACTAAAAGTTTCCTAATATTGAACCAACCCTGAAATCCGGGGATGAATCATACTTGGTCAAAATGTATTAAACAAGTGACAACTTGAAAAAATTTTGCTAAGGTTTTATTTAAGTCTTGGCATCTATCATCATCAGGGAGATAGGTTAACATTTTCTTTCTCTGTTTTAATTTTTCCTGGTTTAGGTATCAGTACCCAATTTGTGTCATAGAAAGTGTTAGGCAGAATTCCTAGTCACCCTATTTTTCCAAAGAGTTTATATAGAATTGGATCTAATTGTTCCTTAAATGTTTGATAAAATTCACTTGTGAATCCATTAGGCCCTGGAGATTTTTTCTTTGGAAGGTCAATGATGACTTGTTGAATTTGTTTTTTCTGAGCTAGGGTTGTCTAGGTATTTAACCTCCTCTTCATTTAAACTGGGAAATTTATATTTTTGTAAATTTTTGTCCATTTCATTTAGATTGTCAAATATATTGGCATAGAGTTGGGCAAAATAATTCTGAATTATTAATTTAATTTCCTCCTCATTTGTGATGAGTTCACCTTTTACATTTATGATGCTAGCAGTTTGGTTTTCTTATTTTTTAAATCAAATTGACCAGAAGTTTATCAATTTTTTGTTTTTTTTCATAAAACCAAATCTTGGTTTTATTTATTAGATCAATAGTTTTTTGCTTTAAAATTTATTAATTTCTCCTTTAATTTTTAGAATTTCTAATTTGGTATTTATTGGCAGTTTTAACTTTTTTCTTTCTCTAATATTTTAGTTGCATATTTAGTTCATTGAATTCCTTTTTCTCTAATTTTTCATGTATACATTTTAAGATATAATATATCCCCTGACAGCTGCTTTGAGTGAATCCCATAGGTTTTGGTATATTGTTTCATTATTGTCATTATCTAGAAAAAATAATTAATTCATTCTATAAATTGTTGTTTGATCCATTCATTCTTTATATATTTTTAATTTTTATTAAAGATATTATTTGAGTTTTACAATTTTCCCCCAATCTTGCTTCCCTCCCCCCACCCCCACCCCACAGATAGCACTCCGTTTCAGTCTTTACTTTGTTTCCATGTTGTACCTTGATCCAAATTGGGTGTGATGAGAGAAAAATCATATCCTCAAAGAGAACAGAATATTCAGAGGTAACCAGATCAAACAATAAGACATCTGGGTTTTTTTTTTTTTTTTTTACAAATTAAAGGGAATAGTCCTTGTACTTTGTTCAAACTCCACAGCTCGTTATCTGGATACAGATGGTTCTCTCCTTTGCAGACAGCCAAAAATTGTTCCCAATTGTTGTGATGATGGAATGAGCAAATCCTTCAAGGTTGAACATCACTCCCATGTTGCTGTTAGGGTATACAGTGTTATTTTGGTTCTACTCATCTCACTCAGCATCAGTTCATGCAAATCCCTCCAGTTTTCCCTGAAATCCAGTCCCTCCTGGTATCTAATAGAACAATAGTGTTCCATGATATACATATACCACAGTTTGCTAAACCATTCCCCAATTGAAGGACATTTACTGGATTTCCAATTCTTTGCCACCACAAACAGGGCTGCTATAAATATTTTTGTACAAGTAATGTTTTTACCCCTTTTCCTCATCTCATCAGGGTATAGACACAGTAGTGGTATTGCTGGGTCAAAGAGTATGCACATTTTTGTTGCCCTTTAGGCATAGTTCCAAATAGCTCTCCAGAAGGGTTGGATGAGTTCACATCTCCACCAACAGTGGAATAGTGTCCCAGATTTAACACATCCCTTCCAACAATGATCATTATCCTTCCTGGTCATACTGGCCAATCTGAGAGGTGTGAGGTGGTACCACAGTGAAGCTTTAATTTGCATTTCTCTAATAATTAATCATTTAGAGCATTTTTTCATATGGCTATGGATTACTTTGATCTCCTCATCTGTAAATTGCCTTTGCATGTCCTTTGACCATTTGTCAATTGGGGAATGGCTTTTTGTTTTAAAAATATGACTCAGTTCTCTATATATTTTAGAAATGAGTCCTTTGTCAGAATCATTTTTGTAAAGATTGTTTCCCAATTTACTACTTTTCTTTTGATCTTGATTACATTGGGTCTATCTGTGCAATAGCTTTTTAATTTAATGTAATCAAAACCATCTAATTGGTTTTTAGTGATGTTCTCCAACTCTTCCTTAGTCATAAACTGTTCCCCTTTCCATAGATCTGACAGATAGACTAGTCCTTGATCTTCTAATTTGCTTATAGTATTGTTTTTTATGTCTCTGTCCTGTAACCATTTGGATCTTATCTTGGTAAAGGGTGTGAGGTGTTGGTCTAATCTAAGTTTCTTCCATACTAACTTCCAATTATCCCAGCAGTTTTTATCAAAGAGGGAGTTTTTATCCCAATGGCCAGACTCTTTGGGTTTATCAAACAGCAGATTACTATAATCCTCTCCTGCTTTTACACCTAGTCTATTCCACTGATCTACCACTCTATTTCTTAGCCAATACCAAACAGTTTTGATGACTGATGCTGTATAATAAAATTTTAGATCAGGTAGTGCTACTCCACCACCGTTTCCATTTTTTTTTTCTTTAAGCTCCTGGAAATTCTTGAATTTTTATTTCCCCCTTAAGTCTATCATATCTAGTCTTTCAAACAGTCTGTTTAATTCCTCAATTTCTTTCCTGTTTATTTTATGATTTGATTTTTCTAAATCTGAGTCAGGGAAGTTGAGGTATCCCACTAGTAGCATTTTGTTGTCTATGTCTTGCTGTAGTTCTTTCAGCTTTTCCTCTTAGAATCTGGATGCTATCCCATTGGGTGCCTACATACATATTCAGTATTGAAATTACTTTATTTTCTATTGTATCTTTTATGTGAATATAGTTTCCTTCCTTATCACTTTAAAGATTATCTATTTTTGTAGCTGCTTTGTCTGAGATAAGGATTGCTACCCCTGCTTTTTTAATTTCAGCTGAAGCAAAATATGTTTTGCTCCAACGTTTTTCCTTCATTCTATATGTATCTCTCTGCTTCAACGGAGTTTCTTGTAAGCAGCATATTGCAGAATTCTGGTTTTTAATCTACTCTGCTATTTCCTTACATTTTAAGGGAGAGTTTACCACATTTACATGTAAAATTATAATTAGTGACTCTTTATTGCCCTCCATACTATCTTTCCTCTGTTTGTATTTTCCCCTTTTCCCTTTATTCATATTCCCCAGTATTTTGTTTCTGAATACCACCCCATTCAGTGTGTTTGCCCTCCTTAACCCTTTCTCTTTTTTTCCTTTTCCCTTCCCTTCTTCTGTTAGTTACCTATTTTCTCCCCATTCCTGTCTCCATTTTCCCCTTCCCTTTTCTCCTTTCAACATTTGCAATGTAAGATTTTTTTTAAGTTAACTGAGTATGTGGGTAAGTTAACTTTTAGTCAAGTATGATGACAGGACAATTCAGGTGTTTCTCATCTCCTTCCTTCTTCCCCCTATTACCGTAGGTATTTTCTACCTCTTAATATAATGAGATTATCCCCATTCAATCCCCTCACTCTTCCCATATGCTTCCTGTCACCCGTTTTAAGGAGGATGTGTTTTTAAATCATTCTGAGTCCTAGAAAATTCTAAGTATCCATTATTTCTAGCTAAGTATATTTTATCTAATAGAGTTATACTTCTTGAGAGTTATTGTTATTTCTCCCAAGTTGGGTTATAGCCTGTTTCATTCCATTTGATAGCAGTCTCTTGGATAAGTCATGACTGTCCATCACTTCTGACTAGGTATGTTCTCTCTATTAGAATTACAATTCTCAAGAGTTATGAGAATATTTTTCCTATGCTGAGACATAACCAGTTTCATCTTATTGTATAGTAGGTTTTTTTCTTTACACCCCCTCTTTTTTTTACCTTTTCATGTGTCTCTTTAACCTCCCATTTGATGTCCAAATTTTCTATTTAGCACTGGTCTTTTTCTTCAGGAATTTTTGGAATTCTTAGATTTTGTTAAATATCCATCTTTTCCCCTGAAAAAGAAGACTCAGCTGTGCAGATAGTGATTCTTGGCTGCATGCCAAGTTCCCTTGCTCTTCAGAATATCTCATTCCAGACCCTTTGATCCCTTACTGTTGATGCAGCCTGGTCATGTATCATCCTTACTTTGGGTCCTTGATATTTAAATTGTTTCTTTCTGCCTGCTTGCAGGAGTTTCCCTTTTATCTGATAGTTCTGGAATTTGGCCACAGCATTTCTTGGAGTTTTTTCATTTTAGGATCTCTTTACACAGGGTATTGATGTATTCTTTCAATAACTATTTTGCCCTCTGGTTACATAATATCAGGGAAATTTTCCTTCACTAGATCCTGTAATATTAAGACCAGGCTTTTGTTTTCTCTTCATTGTTTTCAGGAAGACCAAAAATTCTCAAGTTGTTTCTCCCCCATCTACTCTTGAGGTCAGTGGTTTTGCTGATGAGGTATTTTACATTTTCTTCTATTTTTTGGTTTTATTTAACAAACTCTTTTAGTCTCATGAAGTCCTTAATTTATGCAGAATACATTCTCCTTTTTAGGGAAGAGTTTTCTTTATTTACCTTTTCCAATTCCTTTTCCAATTGGTCAGTTCTATTTTTGAAAGAGCTTTCCATTTGACCAATTGAGGTTTTGAGAGAATTATTTTCTTTTTGTTTTTGTTCATTTGGTGATCTGAGAGAGTTATTCTCATTCTGCAGTAGTCCAATTGAGGATTGGACAGAGAATTATTTTCGTTTTCCATTTGTCCAAGTGTATTTTCTGGTGATTTGTTTTCTTGTTTCAAGGTGTTAATCTTCTCTTGGGTTTTGACATGGTGTTTCATTATTGTCATTAATTAGAATAAAATAATTAGCTCCTTCTATAATTTGTTGTTTGATCCACTCAGTCTATAAAAAGAGGTTGTTTAGCTTCTAATTAGTTTGGGTCTATACCTCCCTAGTCCAATATTACATATGATTTTTATTGTATTATGATCTGAGAAAGATGCATTTATTATTTCTGCCTTTGTGCAATTGATCATTAGGTTTTCATGCCATAGTATATGGTCATTTTTTGTGTAAGTGCCATGTATTGCAGAAAAGAAAGTATATTCTTTTCTATCCCCATTCAATTTCCTCCATATGTCTATCATATCTAGAGAATTTTTGGGGAACGTGATTTGCAAGGCAATGGGTTTAAGTGGCTTGTCCAAGGCCACACAACTCAGTAATTATTAAGTGTGTGAGGCCGGATTTGAACTCAGGTACTGCAGACTCCAGGATCAGTGCTCTATCCACTGCACCACCTAACTGACCCTTATCTAGGTTTTCTAAGAATCTACTTACCTCCTTAAATTTCTTCATGTTTATTTTATGACTAGATTTATCTAAATCTGAAAGCAGGAGTTTGAGGTCTCCCACTAGTAGAGATTTGCTGTCTATTTCTTCCTGAAATGCCTTCAACTTTTCATCTAAGAATTTGTATTCTAAACAATTGGGTGAAGAAATATTTAATATTGAAATCAATTTATTGTCTATGGTATATCCTAAGAGGATATACTTTTCTTCCTTATCTCTTTTAATGATATCTATTTGTACAGCTGTTTTGTCTGAGCTACCCCTGCTTTTTTCATTTCAGATGAAGGAAAATGTAATTTGCTCCATACTTTTACCTTCACTCTATATGTCTAGCTGCTTCAAATGAGTTTCTTACAACCAGCATATTGTAAGAGTCTGGTTTTTTATTTTGAATTATAAAGATTTTATTTATTTTGAGTTTTGCAATGTTTCTCCTAATCTCACTTACCTCCCCCCATCCCCCAGAGAAGGAAGTTTGCCAGTCTTTACATTGTTTCCATGGTATACATTGATCCAAATTGAATGTGATGAGAGATAAGTCATATCCTTAAAGAAGAAACAAAGTATAAGAGATGGCAAGATCAGAAAATAAGATATCAGTTTTATTTCAAAATTAAAAGTAATTATCCTTGGCCTTTGTTCAAACTCCATAGATCTTTCTCTGGATATAGATGGTATTCTCCATTGCAGACAGCACCAAATTGTCCCTGATTGTTGCACTAATGAAATGAGCAAGTCCATCAAGGTTGATCATAGCCCCCATTTTGCTGTTAGGGTGTACAGTGTTTTTCTAGTTCTGCTCTTACCACTCAGCATCAATTCATTCAAATCCTTCCAGGCTTCCCTGAATTCACATCCCTCCTGGTTTATAATGGAACAATAGTGTTCCTTGACATACATATGGCACAGTTTGCTAAGCCATTCCCCAATTGAAGGATATTTACTTAATATACAATGCTTTGCTACCATAAACAGGGCTGCTAAGGATATGTTTTGTAACATGGCACATTTTTACCTGTTTTCATCATCTCTTCAGGCTATAGACCCAGTAGTGGTATTGCTGGATCAAAGGGTATGCACATTTTTGTTGCCCTTTTGATATAGTTCCAAATTGCCATCCAGAAAGGTTGGATGAGTTCACAGCTCCAACAATATTGTCAGAGATTTCCTACAACCTTCCAACAATGATCATTGCCCTTTCTATGCATATTAGCCAGTCTACAAGGTATGAGGTGGTAACTCAGAGAAGCTTTAATTTGCATTTATCTAATAAGTAATGATTTGCAGCACTTCTTTTCTGACTATGGATTGCTTCGATCTCATCATCTGTAAATTGACTTTGCACATCCTTTGACAATTAATTGGGGAATGGCTTTTTTTTAAAAAAAATGACTCAGTTTTCTGTATATTTTAGAAATGAGTCCATTATCAGAAACATTAGATGTACATATTCTTTCCCAGTTTGTTACATTTGTTTTGATCTTGGTTACAGCAGTTTTGTCTATGAAAAAGGTTTTTGATTTAATGTAATCAAAATGATCTACTTTGTTTTTAGTTATGTTCTCCATCTCTTTCTTAGTCATATACTGTTCTCCTTTCCATAGATCTGACAGCTAAAATACTCCTTGATCTTCTAATTTGCTTATAATATTGCTGTTATCTGTCTAAATCCTATATCAAATTTGATCTTATCTTGGTATAGGGTGTGAGGTGTTGGTCTAATCTGAGTTTCTTCCATACTAGCTTCCAATTTTCCCAACCATTGTTATCGAAGAGAGTTATTTTATCCCAATAGCTGGACTATTTGGGTTTATCAAACAGCAGATTATTATAATCGTTTCCCAATTTTGCACCTGGTCTGTTCTACTGGTCCACCACTCTATTTCTTGGCCAATACCAGACAGTTTTGAAGACTGATAATTTATTATATAATTTTAGATCAGCTAGATCTAAGCCACATAATTTTGTACTTTTTCCCCATTGAATCCCTGGAAATTCTTGACTTTTTATGTCTCCATGTGAATTTCCTTACAACTTTTTATAACTCATTGAAGTATTTTTTTGGAGTTTTGATTGGTAGGGCACAAAAAAAGGTAGTTTATTTATGGTAGAATTGCCATTTTTATTATATTAGCTGGACCTATCCATGAGCAGTTGATGTTTGCCCAGTTATTTAAATCTTATTTTATTTGTGTGAGAAGTGTTTTATAATTATTTTTTATGAAGTTTCTTTGTCTTTCTTGGCAAATAGACTCATAGGTATTTTAGATTGTCTGAGGTTACTTTGAATGGGATTTCTCTTTCTAGCTCTTCCTGCTGTGTCTTGCTAGACATATATAGAAAAGTTGAGGATTTATGAGGGTTTATTTTATATCCTGAAAATTTGCTAAAATTGCTAATTGTTTCCAGTACTATTTTGGATGATTTCTTGGGATTCTCTAGGTATACCATCTTGTCATCTGCAAAGAGGGAGAGTTTTGTCTCCTCGTTGCCAATTCCAATTCCTTCAGTTCTTTTTCTTCTCTTATTGCTGAAGGTAACATTTCTAATATAATATTGAATAGTCATGGTGATAATTGCCATCCTTGTTTCACCCCTGATCTTATTGGGAATGTCTCAACTCTATCCCCACTTAATATAATGCTTGTTTTTGGTTTCAGATAGATAATGCTAATTATTCTAAGGAACAGTCCATTTATTCCTACCTTCTAGTGTTTTTAGTAAGAATGGGTGCTGTAGGAGTGGTTAGATGGCACAGTGGATAAACCATCAGCCCTGGAGTCAGGAGTACCTGGGTTCAAATGGTTTCTCAGACACTTAATAATTACCTAGCTGTGTGGTCTTGGGCAAGCTACTTAACTCCATTTGCCTTGCAAAAATCTAAAAAAAAAGGAATGGGTGCTGTATTTTGTCAAAAGGATTTTCAGCATCTACTAATATAATCATATGATTTCTGATAGTTTTTTATTGATATAATTAATTATACTAACAGTTTTCCTAATATTGAACCAACCCTGCTGTCCTGGGATAAATCCTATTTGATCATAAAGTATTATCACAGTTATAACTTGTTAAGGCAAATAGACTTATAGGGTTAAGTGGCTTGCCCAAGGCCACATAGCTAGGAAATTATTAAGTGTCTGAGGCCAAATTTGAACTCAGGTACTCCTGACTCCAGGGTTGGTGCTCTATCTACTGTACCACCTAACTGCCCCAACTTGTTTCAGTCTTAAGAAATGTAACTCTATCAGAAAGAATATATTTAGCCAGAAATGATGAATAGTCATGACTTATCCATGAGACTGCTACCCAATGGAATGAAACTGGCTATATCCCTACTTGGGAGAAAGACTCTAATAACTCTCAAGAATTGTAATTCTATTAGAGAGAATATCTTTAAAATTCTGATTTTTAATCCACTCTGCAATTTGCTTGCATTTTAAGGGAAAGTTTATCATATTCACATTTAAAGTTATAATTACCAACTCCTCATTGCCCTTCATGTTATCTTCCTTCTGTTTGTATTTTCCCCCTTTATCCATATTTCCCAGTATTTTGTTTCTGAATAAAAACACCTTCAGTGTGCTTGCCCTCCTATATTCAAACCCTCCTCCCCTTATTTTTCCCCATTCCCTTTTCTCCTTCTTTTCCTTCCTTCTGCTGTTTCCCCTTTTCCTCCCCCATTCCTTTTTCTTCTTTTGACACTTTAAAGGTAAGATTAACTTCTTAATTTAACTGACTATATGCATGTTAATTTTAAGTCAATTTGATGAGAATAAGATTCAGGTGGTTCTCACCTCCTCCCTTCTTCCCCTATATTGCCAGAAGTCTGTTGTATCTCTTAATGTATTGAGATTTACTCCATTCAACCTCCTCCATCCTCCCATCTCTTTACTTTACTCCTTTTTTAAGGAGGCAATGTTTTTAAATCATTCTGCCTTAGTCAAAGAAAACTCATGAGTGTCCATCATTTCTGGCTAAGTCTCTAATAGAAGTATAATTACTGAGAGTTAGAATTTTTCCCTAGGTTAGGATATAGCCAGGTTCATATTATTGAATACAGTTTCTTGAATAAGTCATGAGTGTCCATCTATTCTGGCTAATGAAATTCTCTCTAAGGGTCTAACAATTCTCTAGAGCTATGAAAGTCTTTATCCCAGGTAGGTATATAGCAAATTTCATCTTACTTGATAACAGCCCCCCCCTTTAATTTAATTATACCTTTTTCATGTATTTCTTGAGTCTCCTGTTTAAAGTCCAAATTTTCTATGAAACTCTAGTCTTCTCATCAGAAAAAGTTGTAAATTTCTTATTTCATTAAATGTCCATGTTTTACCCTTGAAGAAAAGGCTCAGTTGTGCTGGATAATGGATTTTTGGCTGGGTTCAAAGCTCCCTTGCTTTACAGAATATTGTGTTCCAGGACCTTTGATCCCTTAATGTTGATTCTGCCAGGTCCTGTATAATTCTTAGTGTGGCTCCTTGGTATCTATGTTGTTTCTTTCTGTCTTCTTACAAGATTTTCTATTTTATCTGATAGCTCTTGAATTTGGCTGCAGTATTCCTTGGCATTTTCAATTTGGGATCCATTTCTGGAGGGGATCAATGTATTCTTTCATTACTAGTTTGCTCTCTAGTTCCATGATATCAGGGCAATTTACCAACAATAAATCCTGTAATATTGAATCCATGCTTTTTTTTCTCTTCAATGTTGTCAGGAAGACCAATAATTTTTAGGTTACCTCTCCTCGATTTATTCTCAAGGTCAGTGGTTTTGCTGCTGTGGTATTTTATATTGTCTTCTATTTTTTCAATTTTTGGTTTTATTTAACATATTCTTTTTGCCTCATGAAGTAATTGGTTTCCATAGATTACATTCTTTTTATTTAGCAAAGTATTTTCTTCAGTTACTTTTTGCAACTCCTTTTCCAGTTGGCCAATTCTATTTTTGTAAGAGTTTTCCATTTGACCAATTGAGATATTGAGAGAAATATTTTCTTCTTTAATTTGTCCAATTGTATTTCAAGGATTTTTTTTCTTCTTGTACAATGTTAATCTTCTCTTGGGTTTCTTTTCCCAAATTTTCCAAATGATTTTAAAACTCCTTCCTGTTTTCTTCAAGGAAGTCTTTCTGTGCTGGACACCAAATCATATTCTCCCCGAATTAGGGTCTTTTCCTTCTAGAAAATTTTTCTATGGACACCCCTTTACAATGACCTTTCTTCATTTTCCTAAGATCTTGTGTTAGGGGATGGATTGGTTCACAGAGGTTTGGTGTTGGGATCTGTAGCAGCTTTACTCACTGAGTGTAATAATATAACATCACAAACAGTAGGGGGTGCTAAATGCTGGAACTTACCCTCCAGTCCTTCCTGTAAGTCCCAGACTGTCAGTCCCACTACCATGCTTCCACTTTCTGGTTGTGCCTATTGAAAAGCCCCCTGCCACCCCTTGGCTGATCTTAGGCTATTCCAGCTACCACTCTGCCCCCACTGCCTCTCTTTTCTCTGCACTAGACATGCCCATGATCCCCAAAGACAGACCCTGAGGTAGGATTGTTCACCTAGCTTCTCTTTCTGGTTTTTTTCCATTGGATTTCAATTAAGAGGTTTTGTCAGAGGCTTGGCTTCTCTCTGCCATCTTGGCCAGAATCCTCCAATGTTTTCTTTCAAATTCAGTAGGGATTTTTTTTGTTTGTTTTGTTTTTCTTCCTCTGAATATGTGTAGCTTTTTCCATTACAGGTTTCCAGTTGTCCGAGTTCTCTGAACTGTTGAGAAGAACTTATCCATCAAAGTTAATCAAAGTCATAATGTTATCACTGTGTACACTCTCCCTTCACTCAATATCAACTCCTGCACTTTATTGCATCATTCTCTTGGATTATAGAACAATGGTACTTCATGCCATTTATATACCATAGCTTGTTGGACCATTCTCCAATTGATGGATATCTCCTCAGTTTTCAATTCTTTGTCACTACAAAAAATGACTGTGATGGATATTTTGGAATATGTGAGAATTTTCCCATTTTTATTATTTATTCTGCCTTTAGGACTAGGTATTCCTCAGACAAAGGGTATGATGTGTTTTATTGCTCTTTAGACATAGTTCTATACTGCATTCCAGAATGGTTGGATTAGTTCACAGCTCCAGGAACAGTGCATTAATGTCCTTATCCTCCCATAACCTCTCCAACATAGATTGCTTTCCTTTTTTGTCATCTTGGACAATCTGATAACTGTGAATTTTTGCTTCATAGTTGTTTTAATTTTCATTTCTCTAATCTGTAAGTATCTCAGCATTTTTCATAAGCATATATAGCTATAATTTCTTCAACTGAAACTGCCTTTTCATATCCCTTAACCTATTTTTTGTGGGATCTGTAGCTTTAATGTCTGTGTAGAGACTTCATTCAACCTTGTGTAGAGAAAAGCTCTGGGATAACCCTACCTTCATGCTGTTATCTTGTCTCTTTCCTTCAACACTTTTAACTCTTGAGAACTGCATCTCTACTGGATAATTTTTAAGAGTATACAGAGACAGAGAGTTTGCATATAAGTTGATTTTGATGTGATGATTTAAAAAAATTAGTGCACAAAAAATATTTTGCTATAAGAAAAGGAAAGGGTGAGACAGACTAGGAAAAGTTAAATCATATGTAGAAGCAAATAAGATATAATACAATAGAGGGAAATACAAGGAGGGAGGGTTTAAAATTCCTTGAACCCTATTCTCAACTGATATCATTCTAAGAGGCTGAAATATGCATGCTTATTTGGCTAGAGAAATTTATAAAATGCTACAAGAAATCTGGAGAGAAAGCAAAATTTAAAAGGAAGGGGATGCTGGATAAAAGGGAGTGCAAAGGAAGACAGAATTTGGATGGTAAAACAATAAAGAAACGGAGGTTGAAGATGGTGGGAAAGACAGACTGAGAGCGGCAATTGGCAGAAGCAAACACTGGTAAAGAGAAATAGTAAAAGCAGGGAAGAGAAGTATTAAAATAAAAAAGGAGAAAGAAAAAGAAGAATAGTACATAGTAATCATAATTGAATGTGAATGGAATGAACTCTTCTATAAAATGGAAGCAGAAAGTAGAGTGAATTAAAAACCGGAAATATTTGTTGTTTAGATAAAACACATTTGAAGAAGAAAGATACACCCTGACTAAAGATAAAAGGTTGGAGAAGAATATATAAAGTGGCCTGAATTGGCTAAAACAAACAAACAAAAATGGGTTGCAATCCTGATCTCAAACAAAGCAAAAAAGAAAATAAATGTGACGTAAAGAGACAAGAATAGAACCTTCATTTTTCTAAAAAAAAGCATCATAGACAATGAATCAGTTCTAAACACATCAAGTGATTTAACATTCAAACTTCAGAGAACTGATTAGGGTAGTTACAAGAATAAATAGATAGCATTGGCCCTGGAGTTAGGAAGACCTGAGTTCAAATCCAACCTCAGAAACTCAATAATTATCTAGCTGTGTGAAATTGGACACATTAATTTAACCCATTGACTTGTTTTCTTTTTTTTTTAAGTTTTTGCAAGGCAAATGCAGTTAAGTGGCTTGCCCAAGGCCACACAACTAGGTAATTATTAAGTGTCTGAGACCTGATTTGAATCCAGGTACTCCTGACTCCAGGGCTTGTGCTTTATCCACTGTGCCACCTAGCCGCCCCCGACTGCGCCACCTAGCCTCCCCCACCATTGACTTGTAAAAACAAATCCCACACATACACACCAAAAAAGAGAGAAGAAAAAAACCACAAAACTATTTTAGTGGAATATACTCTAAACTACTATTTGTTTGCTGGACTGTCCAAAATGTGGCCTGTTGGCTTGTATGCTGCCTCCTGTGATTTACTAAATACTTTAGTAAACAAAGCCAAGCAAAGGCAGAGCTCTCACGAAAATGGAAAATCAAAATACATTGTCTATTATCTCAATAAAAACTTGCAAAAGTAAGGTTGGAGAGCCCAGTGTTTGAGAAATGGAAATTAAACAGAGAAAAAATTCTCAGATTGCCTAATATGACTGAAAAGGAAAATGATAAATTTTGGAGGGGAAGTGAGAAAACTAGAAAACTAATACATTTTTTGTGGAGTTGTTAACTGATTCAACCATTATGTAGAGAAATTTCAGACTATGAATATCCTTTAGTCCAGCAGTACAGACACCAAGTCTGTATCAGAAAAATATGATAAAAAGGAGAAACAAAGAATTCCCATTCCAAGAATCTAGTCCTTCCACTCAATGTCTTAAAATCACCAATTTGTTTCATAACAGCTCAAACATCATACATGAACTTCTCCCAGTTTCCCTCCTAACTTCTTGCCTTCATGTGAAATTAATCTGCATTTATTATTTTCCATATTTAATTTAATTCCATATTTAATCCTTTGGAATGTTGTATTAAAATAATTCAATCTAATCCAAGCAAATAAATATTAATTAGGCACCTAACTACTATCTATTCATTGTGCTGACTAGATTATAAAAAGTAATAAAAAAGAAAGACCTTTATTTAACAAGCTAATGAAGAGAAAGAACACAAAGAAGGAGAGAGTAAAAGTCAGGGATACAAAATGGTATTGAGCTTGGGGAATGGGATTTTGGGAATGGCAATTAAGCAGACACAGCTACAAACACAGAATGGAATGTGCCCAAAAATCCAGATTTTGAGGAGAGAGAGAGGAGTCAGAAGGATGTGGTGTAATTCTAAGTTTCCATTTAGAGCTGATTATCTTAATCTTTAGGGTGTATCTTTATTCATGCATAAAGAAATCAGGGAGAGAAACAAATTCAGAGTGGAGTTAAAAAATGATTACAGTCATTGACTTTGTCAGTATGCTGATTTTAGTCTTCTTTCAATAGTGCAATGATGTTGATGAAAGTATTTTTAACCTTCTTTCAAAACAAATTTTGCCTACCTGGAAACAAATCTAACGCAATCAAATAATTCAAACCCTTTCCATTGTCAAATTTCACAGTTCATTCTTCCACAGAAGCAATGAAATTGTTAGTATTTGCAAAATACAATTACTTCACACTTTAGCATTGAGTAGTTAATGTAATTCCATGGGGGAGTAGGTAGCAAAGTGGATAGAATGCTGGCAATATAGTAAGGAGAAGTCATCTTTCATTGTGTAATTCTAGTCATAGATTCTTACTAGACCTTGAACAAGTCACTTAACTCCGTCTCAATTTCCTAATCCATAAAATGAACTGGAGAAGAAATTTAAACTACTTCAAAATCTTTGCCAAATGCAGTTACAAAGTATTGGATAGGACTAAAATTACTGAAAAGCAGCAGCAGAAGCAAAAATAACAACAATCTTAGCTCAGTCACCAGAACAGTCCCCAATATTCATTCACTGAATTAATAAAAATCTTTTCCTTCTTTTACATTTTGAATTGCTGATTCAAAGATAATGGAGCTATATTTTATTAAATAACCAAAGTCATCAAGATATATAAGTATAAGGTTGCCAAAAAGCAAAAAAAAAAAATCTATATTCAAGAGAATCTTATCAAGGCAAAATAAGGTACATTGACTTAATTTTTATCATTCTGAAATTTCTTGGTTCAGATTTATTAAAGATATTTATTGTTTTAGATTTTTATGTTAAGTAAGCCTATTTTAATTAATACTAAAATTTCTATGCAAAAATAAGCTTTAAAATAAGTTTGAATGGAAAGTGAGGTTTAGGACTCATGCCAATGATCAGTTCCTTTAACAATAATAATTTCAATGTTTGATATATGTTCAATGAGGTAGCTGTAATGTTAGTGAGCAGGGAGGCTAAAGGGAAAAAATCAATCCTTCTGAGCAGAGTGTATGACTGAAATGAGATAATTGCACAGTTAAAACAGCTAGAATAACATAAGACTGAAGACAAGAAGCTCAAATTCATGGAGAGAATGAGTCTACCTTATTCAATGGAATTCTGAGATACTAGAAGCATGACAAATATGTTAACATATTTAGTTTTTCTTCCTTAGTCAAGCTTGACTCAGAGGCTGGAATCTACTCTAGCTAGTATTCCATGTCTATCCAATTCAGCACCTTGCTGGAGATATCAAAGTCAGTTTTTAGACAGGTAGAATCTTCTTTACCCCAAATAATGGGTTATTTAGAAATCAGCCTGTCTCAGATTCCCAGGCTCTATAGAGTAGAAGAGTTTGAAATAAACTCCTGCTGTACAGGAGAGGATTATATGGCTTTAAAAAGAGTAAAGAAAAGAAAAATGGGAAAGAAAGAATAAATGTCTTCAAATATTGGAACATGACAAAATGTGGAAATTCACAAAATATAAGTACTCATAAATCTTCACTGCCAAAAAATGTGCCACCTTTTACATTATAAGACTTCATAAAAAGTCAATTACACCAGTGTGCCAGGGAATTAAAGTCATAGATGCCCTGTCAGCTGGAAATATGATGTCTAGAAAGCGGGATGTATGTACAATGGTATGAGACCTAGCAGTTTTAAGCCGTAGGGGATTGGCAGAAAACTGTTTGGTTCACTTTGTACAGACTTACTTTCTTTGAGTGTTTAAAATACTTCAAAATCTTGCCCACCATGGATATTTCTGACTTAGTCTATTATAAAAATTTTTACTAGAAATGTGACCTTAGAGTTTTCTCTTCACAAATTTAAAAATGCTAAACAAATATCTTTATTGTTGAACAATGAGTGAAAAAATGCTCTTTAATATACAGTTGAATTTATGAACACTGGGGACTTAGATTGCATGAATTATCACTTGGGGTTTCTTTTGCTTCTTTTTTATTTGGAAATGCTTCTTGCCAGTAATTTTTGAATGTAATTTTATCTTATTTTCCCCAAATACATGCAAATTTAGTTTTCAGCATTTATAATTTTTAAACTTTTTAGTTCCACATTTTTCAACCTCTCTCCATTTCCTCCTCCCTCCCCATTATAGTGAGTAATCTGATATAGGTTAAACATGATCTCTCATATTTAACATACTTCCATATTAGTCATGTTGAAGAAGAGGAATTAGAATGAAGGGGTAAAACAACCATAAGAAGGAAAGGAAAAGCATAAAGAAGTTTTAAAAACTGGATATAGACTTTTCTTTAAGACTTTCCTCTGGATGAGAACAGCATTTTCATTAACAGATTTGCCCTTTCTCACTAAACTCCTGAGAGAAGCTAAGACTATCAAAGCTGATCATGACACAATGTTGCTGTTAATATGCTGAATGTTTGCCTGATTCTACTCATTGCAATTAGCTGATCAGTTCATTCAAGTCTCTCCAGGCTTTTCTGAAGTCTGTCCACTCATGATTCCTTTCAGAACAATAGTACTCCATCATATGCATATACCATAATTTGTTTGGTCATTCACCAAAATGATGAGCATACACACCTATTTTCAAATTCTTTCCTGTTACAAAAAGAGCTGCTATAAATATTTTTAGATTTATTTCTTTTCCCCCTTTTAATGATGTCCTTGCCTACCAGTAATTTTTTTTAGAAAAGGTTTGTTGTTCCACTTATTTATTTATGATTTTTTCCTAATTTTTTACTTTTTTATTTTTCTTTAATTGATTTACACATTACTAAAATATTCTTGTTTAAGAGTAAACATAATAAATACCCCTCCCCCAGAAAAATATAAAACTTCATGAGAAATAAAGTAAAAGAAAGAGAAAAAAATGTGCTTTAGTTTGTGTTGATACCATCAGCTCTGGCTCTGTTGGCTCACTTGCTTTATCATAAGTCCTTCATATTACCTCCATTTTTATTCCACAGTTGCCACTGATGATTGTAATTCTCTCCTTACATTATATTTCTCTCTCTTTTCACTTTGTTACTCTTCAAAAATTTGCTGTGGGGAAGCTGAGTGGAGCAGTGGACAGAGCACCTGCCCTGGGGCCAAGAGGCACCAAGCCTACATCCCACCCTAGAGACTCAGCAACCACCTGGCCCCATGGCCCCAGACAGGCCACCCAATCCCACTACTTGCAAAAAAGTAAAAAAAATGTTTTATATCTGACTATCCTCTCCCATGAACTAACCTCTCCTCTACCATCCATTTCTCCCTTCCCTTCCCTTCCCCCTGTCCCCTTTCTGTCTTTTTTTCCTTCTTCTAGAAATCTGTACTCTTTATTTTTTTAGAATTTTTTTCAAGGCAATGCATTTAAGTGGCTTGCCCAAGGCCACATGGCTAGGTAATTATTAAATATCTGAGGTCGGATTTGAACCCAGGTACTCCTGACTCCAAGGCCGGTGCTCTATCCACCGTGCCACTTAGCCACCCCTATGTATACCCTTTTGAGTGTGTATGCTGTTTCCTCTTCGAGCCATTTCAGTTGAGAATGAAGGCTCCCACATTCCCCCTCATCTTCCCCCTTCCATACCATTGCAAAAACTACATGAATTATGTTTTATAAGAAATATCTTAGCCTATTCTACCTCTCCATTCTCTTATTCCCAGTATATTTCCCTTTCACCCATTGACTCCATTTTTACTATATATTATATCTTCAAATTCAGCTCTCTCCTGTGCCTCATCTATAAAATCTCCTTCTACCTGCTCTATTAAATGAGAAGGTTCATATGAGTATTATCAGTATCATCTTTCCATGCAGAAATATACACAGTTCATCATCATTTCCCTCTTAATTTACCCTTCTCATCCACCCTATCTATGCTTCACCTAAGACCTGTACTTAAAGATCAAACTTTCTGTTTAGTTCCAGTCATTTCAAAAGGAACATTTGAAATTCACTTGTTTCATCGAAAGTCCATCTTTTTCCCTGGAAGATGATGTTCAGTTTTGCTGAGAAGTTGATTCTCAGTCACATTCCAAGCTCTTTTGCCTTCCAGAAAATTGTATTTCCAGTCCTATGAGTCCTTACTGTAGTTGCTGCTAAGTCCTTGGTGATCCTGAATGTAGTGATATGATATTTGAATTATTTCCTTCTGGCTGCTTGTAATATTTCCTCTTTGACAAGGGATTTCTGGAACTTGGCTATAATATTACTGGAGGTTTATTGATCTCTTTTTGTGGGAGATCATTGATTTTCTCAATTTCTATTTTGCCCTCAGTTTCTAGTATATCAGGGCCATTTTCCTGTAGAAATTCTTTAAAAATGAAGCCAAGGTTCTTTTCCTGAACATGACTTTCATGTAGCCAAATAATTTTTAAATGAAATTTTTCTGGATCTGTTTTTCCAGGTCAGTTGTTTTTTTGATGAGATATTTCACATTTTCTTTTAATTTTTTATTCTTTTTGGTGTTGAGTTGTTGTGTCTTGATTTCTTGCTGTCATCAGTTTGCTCTAGCTCCATTCTACATCTGAAGGATTTGTTTTACTCAGAGAGCTTTCTTATCTCCTTTTCCATCTAACCAATTCTACCTTTTAAAGTATTCTTCCCCTTTAACTTTCTGAACTGTTTTATCCATTTGAGCTAAACTGGTTTTTAACATATTATTGTCTTCAGCATTTTTTGGCCCTCCTTGACTAACCTACTAAGATGTGTTTCCTGCATTTCTCTCAATTCTTTTTGCAATTTTTCTTCTGTTTGCCTTACTTGATTTTTAAAATTGTTTTTGAGCTCTATCATAGCCTGAGCCCAACTTCTATGTTTCTTGGAGTCTTTAGATGGTGGAATTTGGATTTAATCATCTTCTGATTGTATGATTTGGTCTTCCATGGGACAAAGTAATTGTCTATGGTCAAGTGCTCCCCCCCCCCCCCCCCCCCCCCCGCAAAGACTTCAGTGTGTGAGACTCTGACTGCTTTTCCAGGTCGCACACTTCTCTACCCAGGGCTGTGAGGTGGGGGTCCCTGCTCTATGGGGGATCTAGACTGTGACCAGGGTCTGAATGTGGTCAAAGCCCCAGAGTCCTATTCCAGGAACAGAGGACAGACCTCAGCACTGTCCCTCCACTCCCTTACCTTTCATGGGCTGAGCACTCAGGGCACAGTTGCCTGGAGGCCCCTGCTGGGTGACTCTATGGGTCTCCTTCCATTGTCTGGGATTTGAGCTGTGCTGAGAGCCATGGCTTCACAGAAGACCTGGGCTTCATACTCACTCTGTCAGAAGTCTCCCTGCTGATTTCCAAAGTTGTACTTGTTGCTCCCTGGGGTGCAATTCAGAAAACTGCTTCTGCTTCAAGGAGCTGGCCATCCCAAGTGCCCTGGGGCTGTTCCTTGGGGGCTGAAATTCCTTTGCTCAGGTGAGGTCCCACCCCTCCAACCCTAAGGAACAGAGTCTTCCCTCTGTTTTCCAGGTTACCTTTGGCTGTAGAATTGCCTCACTGGATCTTTCTGTAGTTTCTGTCTCTATAATTTAGTGAGAGTCACAATTGTAAGGTTTTTGTAATATTTTGGAGAGAGGAGAGTACCTAAGAGAGGCTGTACTTCTGATGCCAACTTCACTTTGACCCCTTTAGTTTCTAATAATGTGTTTTGTGGCAGAACTTAACATTTTAGAGCAGTTGATGTTTTTTATAATTTTGGTTGACTTTTTTTCAGTTTCTATTTTAGGTCATTGGACTTTAAAACAGATATCAGTATACAGAGGTTTTCAAGCAAAGACTAGATAGGCACTTATAAGATGTGTTTTAAAAGAGATTGTCTTCTGCTTGTACAGATATTACCTATAACAAATCATTTGCTCCATGGGGGAGAGGGGAAGGAAGAGAGAATTGCAGGAAAATATGGAACTCAAAAATTTGCAAAAAGATGAACATTGAAAAATATATATGCTTGTAATAAAAAAATAAAAGGCAGAAAGAGAGGGAGAGAGAGACAGAGAAAGAAATGGAAGAGACTGTTTTTGTTATAAGGATTAGACCAAATGGACCCTTCCAACAGATAGAATCTCAAATTATATAATTAGCTAAGAAATTACGCAGAGCAGAATAGCTAGAATCATTTACACACAAATGGCTTGGAGTAATTTTACCAGCAACTTTCCTATTTGCACATAAAATCTACTCACAAAACAGTAAATTTTAGTTCTACTGGCTTATAATTCAATTTTTTTTTTTATCTCTGTGATATTTGTCTGAAAGGGATTTTCATTAGGGAATCAACATATTGAAATATAAATTGTGGACTAAATCTAAATTTGGCATATGAAACTTCAAGGTTTTTCTGTATTGTTTTGTTTCTTAGTCATATAGCTATGTGCCATAAAATACAAATTAATTATTAGACCATAAAATAACATAGAATACAATGGGTATTCCACAGTCTCTAGATTATGAAGTCAAAAAAGAGATCTTTCTGATGGGGAAAAGAATTTCTTAATGGGAGTTTCTATCAACCTTCCTAGATTTAAAATTAATTATTTTATAATTCTCTATTTTGGAAAACCATTCATGCAGACTAAAATAGGAGGAAGGAAAAATAAAGGTCTTTTAAAGTTTTGGAAACAAACTTTGCATTAATACAAAGGTGTTATCTTCTCTGAATTTCAGGTTTATTCATTCTCAAAATGATCTAATGGATTCATTAGCAATTCCCAATTATATTGCTATTAAGATCATAAGATAGAAGGTACAAAGTATTTTGTAAATATAAAAACAAATTTTGTTACTGTTTAGTGCTGTTTAGGAAGTTTGCCACAAAGCATTTAGTACTGTCTAACATGGACAATATGTTGATTGATATTTATGGTGTGTTTTTTTTTCTCTCCTTAAGAGAATGTTAAAAGACTGTGACATATAAATATGATAAAGTGGTCTCTGCTTGTTATAAATGAAACATTTTGGAAAGCATGAACATACATATCAACTTACTCAATGTGAAGTAGGCAGAAACTAGAAAATGTACATATTGACTATATTAGTGTATGAAAAGAACAAAAACAAGATACTGGAAATTGAAGGTTTTGAAATGAAACTAAACAATGACCTCATTATGAAAAGACACATTCAGTCACTTTCAGTCACTTTCACTGCAAAGGTGGGCAAGCATGAATATGGAAAATTCATATATTTTCTTGATTCTGAGTAGTTTCTGGTTGATTCTGACTCCTTATGACTGCATCTAGGATTTTCTTGGAAGAGATATGAGTGCTTTGCCATTTCTTTCTTTAAATATTTTTATAGATGAGGAAATTGAGGAAAAGAAAGTTAAGTGACTTGCCCAGGGTCATTCAGCTAGGGTTTAATTCCAGATTGTAACTTCAGAAAATATTTTTCCTGACACCAGACCCAGTCTGCTATCCATGAAATGATCTAGCAGTCATATTGCATATATGGAAAGATTTGTTTTCATGTTTAATTTTGAAGAGCATTTTTATATTTTCCATAAAAAATCGTTGTTATAAGCATGTCTATAAAAGAGCACATGAATAAGTATATAATGGAAAATAATTATTTAAGATAAGATACAAAATTTCAATTAAAAATTATGCATATGAAAAATATAGAAAAGTGTGAAATTATGCAATAATAGGATGATATGAAAAATAAGAATTCGTGCCAATAAGTTTAAATATAAATGAGATGTAATATTCATGATGAAAATAGCATAAATGGAAATCCCTCCCTTAAAATAATATTCAAATCTGTATAATTATAATCATCAAGTTTGTTGCCAGAAAAGAATTCACAAAGGATGCCGTCCACTGTTCTGAATGGGGACAGAGGCAATCACAAACAAACTAACACATTAAGTGAAATTATAAAATAGTATTCTTAATGTATAGGTCAGTTTTTTATATTTCTTTTAAATTTTTTTTAATATCTATTGGGGGAAGGTACCAAAGAAAAGTCAAAATTGAAGGAGAGATAGATATAGATAAAGGTATACATTTTTAGATGTGTGTGTATGTATGAATATGTATATATGTCTCTATCCACACATATCTACATAACTCATATATATATATTAACAAGTATAGATATCTTTATATATATATGCATATGTATCTAAATATACATACTATATATAACACATATTCACACACATAATTCCGTAGTTTCAGAAAGTTTAGATTCTCTCTGACTTCATTTGAGTTTTTTAAATTAATAATTTATTTGTTTTCCAATTATATACAATAGTAGTTTCTACTAAACATTTTTTTCAAGATTTTGAATTTTACAATTTTTTTCCCCTCTTTCCTTCCATCCCCAACAGACGGCAGTCAGATAATATTTACATTTGTTTCCCTGAAATACATATATCAAAATTGAAAGTGTTGAGAGGAAAAAAATTATCCCTAAGGGAAAGCAAAATTATGTAATACATAAGATGGCTATTTTTCATTTGGGCTTTTCTTGGCAAAGATTTAATAATGGTTTGACATTTCTTTCCAAGTTCATTTTAAAGGTGGGGAAACTGAGACAATTAAGGTTAAATGATTTGACCATGGTCACATATTATGTCTAAAGGGAGATTTGAATTCAAAAAAGAAGAATCATCATGACTCTAGGGTTGATATTTTTTTGCCTCTTTCTTGCTATAGATATAAATTGATAAAGGATAGAATAATATAGAAAGAAAGATAGCTTGCTATAATATAGGTGAATACATATATGTGCAAATCTAAATAGGCACATATTTGAATATATCAAATAAGAAGTTAGATTAAATTACTTTTTTTCTCAATTTGCAATTTTATTTTTATTTTTCTCTTTGTTCCACTTAATAGTATTTTATTTTTACTAGTTACCTGCAGAAATAATTTTCAGGGGTGGCTAGGTGGCGCAGTGGATAAAGCACTGGCCCTGGAGTCAGGAGTACCTGGGTTCAAATCTGGTCTCAGACACTGAATAATTACCTAGTTGTGTGGCCTTGGGCAAGCCACTTAACACCATTTGTCTTGCAAAAAAACAAAACAAAACAAAACAAAACCTAAAAAACCCCAAAATAATTTTCATCAGTCATTTTCTAAAATATTGACTTCAAAAATTTTCCCCCTTCCTTTCTCCCTCCCATCCTTATACTCCAAGAAAATAAACAATATGTTATAGGTTATACATGTACAAGCATGTTAAACTCATCTCTACATTAGTTAATGAATGGCATATCCAACAAAAGTCTTTTGGAATTGTTTTGTATCATTGTATTACTGAAAAGAGCTAAGTTTATCCTAGTTTCTCATCACACAATTCTCCTGGTTCTGCTCACTTCACTCTGCATAAATTCATGTAAGACTATCCCAGTTTTTCTGGTCTACCTTCACTCTTATAAATAGTAGCATTCCATTATATTCACATATTGCAACTTGCTTAGCAATGCTCCAATCGATGTGCACTCCCTAAGTTTTCAAATATTTTCATCAAATGATTTGATTACTTTTCCATTTCTTAAGATCTCTTTAAAATATAGATCACATTGTGTTATTCATGTATCAATGAATTCATGCAGTGTTACAGCTCCTTGGCTGTTGTTCCAAATTGCTCTCCACACAGATTGAATCAATTCAATATTGCAGTGGTGATGAACATGTTCCAATTTTCACACATCTTCACCATAATGTATCATTCTTCTTTTCTGACATATTAGACAGTGTGGTTTCAGATGGTACTTCAGAACTGTTTCAATTTACATTTCTCTAATCAAAAGTGATTTTGATCATTTTTTCATATGACTATATATAGCTTTAATTTCCTAATCTGAAAAAATACCTGTTCATCTCCTTTGATGATCTATCAAATGAGGAATGACTTGCATTTGTAAAAATTGGACTCAATTCTCCATATAATTTAGAAAGGAGTTCTTTATAAGAAACATTGGTTATAAAACATCTTCCCGAGGTTTCTGTTTTTCCCTCTAATCTTGGTTGAATTGCTTTTTTTGTACAAAAATTTTTTCTTAATTTAATATAATCAATACCATCCATTTCACATTACATCATATTCTCCATCTCTCTTTGTTCATAAATTATTCCTTTCTCCATAGATCTTATAGGTATCTTCTATTCCTTGCTCTTCTTATTAGCTCATGATAGCAGCCTTTTTTGGAAATAAATTTTGAAACCCATATAGACCTTATTTTGTAGATTTATCATGGTCTAGAAAATTTTAGGCAGTTCATTAATGGCTTGTTCAATGTCCTTTAATAAAGTGGGGACATTTGTATATTTTATCTTACTTTCTGCTATTCCAGGCAATTTATATTTTTGTATATGTTCATCCATTTCACTTAGATGTTAAGATTTCTTGGAATGCAGTTTAATAAAATATTTCCTAATTATTACTTCCATTTCTTTATCCTTTGGTTGTGAATTTACCCTTTTTCTTTATGATTCTGGTAATTTTTGTTTTTTTCTCTTCTTAAATTAATTTATTTCTTCAGTTTTTCTTAATATCCCCTTTATAGGGCAGCTAAGTGGTGCCCTGGAGTCAGGAGGATATGAGTTCAAATCCAGTCAGACACTTAATAATTACCTTGGGTTAGTTACTTAATCTCATTGCCTTGCTAAATAAATAAATGAATGAATGAATGAGTGGATGGATGGATGGATGGATGGATGGATGGATGGATGGATGGATGGATGGATGGATAGATGGATGGATGGATGGATTGAAAAATGAATAAACAAACAAATGAATGAATGAATGAATGAATGAGTGAATAAACAAGCAAACAAATCAAATAATATCTCCTTCACCAAGGTGTTGACTCTATTAATGATTTTCTTGTATCTCTATCATTTCTATTCCAAATTTTTTCTCTACCTCTATTACTTTATTTTCAAAATTCTACTTGGATCTTTTATAGGCTGAATCCAATTCATATTTTTCTTTGAAAATTTAGATGTTGAAAATATGACTTTGTTGTCTTCTTATGAGTGTATGTTTAGACTTAACACTTGATCATAGCAACTGTCTAGAGCTGGATTTTTTTTATTTCTATTGCTTACTAATTACCCCAGCCTATGACTTGATTTTTCCACTTTGTTCAGATGGGGTTCTGCATCTGGAGTGATTGACACAGGCTCAAACTTTTGAAGGATTTTGTTAATATATTCAGGAACCCTTCTAAGGACCAAGTTTTCATTGCTTCCAAGTTCTTATGAAAGGCTATGACTATTCTTGTGCCCTCTGCTCTGGTCTGTGAGGTACCACAGTCCTTTCAGCCTTGGATGTGTGAGGAAAGTTCCTATTCAGTTTAGACAGAGAGCTCTGCTGTGCTTCTATTGCTCTTCCTGGCACTGGGACCCCAGACTGCAATTCACATCCGAGTAAGGGCAAAGCAAAACTATCTTGCCTCAGGAATACAAAAGAGACCCTTGAAATCTCCCCCTGACCCCCCCCTTACCATAATTTAGCAGAGAATTCTGGAAGATGCTATGACTACTAATTCAATGGTTCCAAATCCTATTCCTGGAATACTGGGGCTGGGTCTGTGCTGCTGAGGCTGGATGATGCTCCAATCTTACATTGGTGTAGCAGAGCTGTGCTGCTGACCTTCCAAGTTATCCTTGGCAATCACTGGACTGAGAGGTCTGGAAACATCACTGCTTCCACTGACCCAGTTGCATTGCTTCCTGTTCCTAGATGTCTGGGGGCAGTTTGCTTTGGTGCTCTTGTTGATCTGTGCTCCTCTCTCACCTGGTGAGAAACTTCCCCAACGATCTTCCAAGTTGTCTTGGGATGGGAGATTGTTTTACTGGACATTTTTCTAGGTTAGAGTCATTATTTAAAGGTATTTTAATGATGAGGAGAAAACTCAGGTGAGACCGTGGGCATTTACTCTTCTCTCTTGGCTATACCCCCTTAAATTCAATTAATTAAAAGTATATGTATTTTATTGTGCTTTCCCCATAAAACCAGCTCCTAGTTTTATATATTTGTTTAATAGTTTTTCTAATTTCAATTTTATAAATTTATCCTATAATGTTCTCAAATTTGTAGTTTAGATTTATTTGGGGATTTTAATTTATTCTTTTTCTAATGTTTTTAGCTGTTTACCCAAATTATGGATTAACTCTTTCTCTATTTAATTCATGCAAACTGTTAGAGATATAAAACTTCCCTTCAGAAGTGTTCTGTTTGAATCCCACAAATTTTGTCATGTTGTCTCATTACTATCATTCTCTTGGATGAAATTATTGATTATTTCTGTGATTTGTTTTTTGATTGAATAGTTCTTAAGATTATTTAGATTATTTTGCTTTTACTAAAATTTTTGGCCTTTCTTTTTTGTTTTTTTTGCACATAATATTTTATTGTATCATGGTATAAAAAGGATGTTTTTTTTTTATTATTTCTATCTTTCTGCATTTGATTTTGAAGATTTTAGCCTTACTTTATGGTCTTTTTCATATACCTGTCATTTACTGTGAGAAAATTTTTTTAATCTCCATTTGATTTTCTCCAGATGGCTAATATATATAACTTTTCTAAAATTATATTCACCTCCTTAACTTCTTTCTTTTTCAATTTGTGGTTAGATTTTTTTATAGTTCTATGAACAAAGACTAGAGGTTCCCCACTCGTATACTTTTACTGCCTATTTCTTCCAGTAACTGACAATATATTCTTTAAGAACTTGGATAATATACCATTTGATATGTATGTGTTTAATACTGATATTGCATCATTATCCATGGTACTTTTTTATCAAGATGTAGTTTCCATCCTTATCTCTTTCAATCAAATATTTTTGTTTTGTTTTTTCTTTTTTCTTTTTTTTTTTTTTTTTTTTGCTATTACTTTGAGATCAGGATTGTGTCCTCTACTGTTTCTGCTGAAGATTTTTGCCTTTACTCTTTGAATCCCTCTCTGCTTGAAATGTCTTTCTTTAGGCAGCATATTGAAGGTTAATTCACTCTTCCATCTGCTTCCATTTTATGGGGAGTGTAGCCCATTCACATAAACAATTATGTTAACTAACTGTGTATTTTTCTCCATCCTATTTTCCCTTTTATAATTTTATCTCTTTTCACCCAGTCCAATCTTACCAGTGTTTTGCTTCTGCTTATATCTTCCCTCAATATGACCAACCTTTTATTGCCCCCCCATTCCTTTTCCCTTTTCCCTTCCTACTTATATCCTACCTTCTATCCAACCCTCTTTTACTTTTCCTTTTTTCCATTCTACTTCCCCATAGTATAAAATGAATTTCTATGCCTAAATGAATGTGTCTGTCTTTCCTTTTCTGAGCTAATTACAGTGGGACACTTGTTCAAACAGTATACATTCCATGTCCTGCGATAGTTCTTTGGTACCTTTTCATGTTATTTTCAAGTTTTCCTTCTATTCTGTTTTCCCCTTTCTTCTTCTGCAAACCTTTTTTTAACCACATTATTTTTTATTATCTCATCAAAGTGAATGTTTGCCCTCACACCCTTTATGTAACTATATTCATTCTAACTGCCCCAATAAGGATACAGTCCTAAAGAATTGAAAATATGATTTTCCTGTGTAGGTATGTAAATATTTTATCCTTATAAATAACATGACTCTTTCCCTTTTTCTTTTTTGCTTCCTTTTTCATACTTCTCTTGATTTTCATATTTGGACATTTAATTTCCTGTTCAGCTGTCTTTTCCCTCAAGAATGTTATAAAGGCCCCTATTTTATATAAATTTCATCTTTTCCCTGAATAATTATGCTCCTTTAAGTTAGGTAGCTGATTCTTGCTTGAATTCCAAACACCTATGGCTTCAAAAAATTTCCATTTTCAAACCCTGAGATGCTTTAATATAGGACCTGATAGGTCCTATGCAATCTTTTTTATTGTTTGTTTATTTTTTTCAAGGAAATGGGATTAAATAACTTGTCCAGGGCCACACAGCTGGAAATTACTAAGTGTCTTGAGGCTGAATTTGATCTCATGTCCTCCTGAATCCAGGGCTGTGCTTTATTCACTGTGCTACTGAGCTGTCCCTGTTCTGGGCAATCTTGACTATGGTTCTTTGGTTTATGAATTGTTTCTTTCTGGCTACCTGCAGTATTTTCTCCTAGTCCTGAAAATTCTGCAATTTGACTATAGATTTCCTTGGAGTTTTCATTTTGTGATGTCTTTTAGGAAGTAATTGATGGATTCTTTCAATGATTATGTTTTTGGTTCCAGGATTTCAGATTATATTTCAATGGTGTGCATGCCCCCTTTTATAGCATTTCTGTAGAACAACAATTATTAAATTATTTCTTCTGAATCTATTTTCTAGGTCAGTTGTTCTATTTTTTTCTTTTCATTGTGTTTGACTGTTTCTTGATGTCTCATAGGGTCATTAGCATTCACTTTCCCAATTAGAATTTTAAAGAAATTATTTTTAAGTTAACTTATGTGCTTCCTTTTCCTTTGTCAATTTCTACTGTTTTTCCTTCAATTTTCACAAGGCATTGGGGTTAAGTGACTTCCCCATGGTCACCTAGCTAAGAAATTATTTAGTGTCTGGGGCTGAATTTGAGCTCATGTTCTCCTTACTCCAGAGCTTGTACTCTATCTACTGTACCACCTAGCCATGCCCAAATTCACCTTTTTAAAGTATTCTTTATGTGTATGTGTGTGTGTATGTGTGTGTGTGTGTGTGTGTGTGTGTGTGTGTGTGTGTGTGTGTATTTGACAAATTGCATTTTTAAGTAATTATTTTCTTCAGGAAATTTTTGTGCTTCTTTTTCCAAAATGTTAATTCTCTCTTGCATATCTCTCCATTATTTTTCTTATTTTTACCTCTCATTTCACTTTTAAAATCCTTTTTGAGCACTTTCAAGAAAGCTTTTTGGACTTGGACCAATTCGTAGTCCCTTTTAAGGTTCTGTAAATAGTAATTTTGACATTGCTGTCCTTTTCTGAGTTTCTCTTTTGAGCTTCACTTTCACCATAGCAGATTTCTATAGTCAGAATCCTTTTTTGCTTCTTACTGACTTTTGAAAGTTGAACTCTGCTTTTGGGGAACAAGGAGTACTGTAACAATTTTTTTTAGTTCTGGGGCCATGAACTTTTCACTAGTTTTATGCACTGATACTTCAGGTATTGTTAGCTTGCCAAATATCCTCTGGGTTCCAGACTTATTTACCCCTGTTGTTGTCTAGATTCCAGAGCCATCAATTTCCCTCCTGTTCTTGGGATTTAAGCCTTAAATATGATTTTCTGTGCTACTAACATGTTAAGCCAGGACTGAGGTATGGCACCTCAGTTGCTTTGATGGTTATTATGTTGAGAAGAGCTAAGTTGATAATATTAGATAATGGCACAATATTGTTATTATTGTGTACAATTTTCACTTGGTGCTGCTGACTTCATTTAGAATTAGTTCATGTAAGTCTTCCAGGTTTCTCTGAAGTTTACCTTCTCATAATTTCTTCACATTCTTATATCATAATTTGTTTAGTCATTCCCCAGTTGATGAGTATCCCTTCAATTTGCAATTCTTTTTCATTAAATACTGATATGAATATTTTTGTACATTTGGGTCATTTCTCTCCTTTTATGATATCTTTCTGATATAGATATATAGTTGTACTGATATTTAAAAAGTTATGTATAGTTTTTTTGCCCTTTGGGCCTAGTTGCAAATTGCTCTGTAGAATGGTTGAGTCATTTCACAACCACAACTTCATCAACAATATATTAGCGTACTAGTTTTCCTTCATCCTGCATTTTTGGTCATGTTGGACAATCTGATAGGTGGAAAGTGACACATCAGAGCTGTTTTAATTTTCACTTCTCTAATCAATAATGATTTAGAGCATTTTTTTCATTAGAGTCTTGGTAGATTTAATTTCTACATCTGTAACTTGGAAGAGTTTGTTACCTAACAAGGGTTAGAAAGGGCCTGCACTGCAGTCCCATGGCAACCAGAGTAAACTAACTCCAACCATCTAGGAACAGTGAAGGTACCTGGAGGGTGCCTGGGTTCATGAAAATGATGGCAGTTTCTAGATCTCTTGGCCCAGGGATTGCCAGGGACAACTTAGAAAGTCAGGAGGGAAACTGCTGAGCCAGAGTGAGAGGGGAACCCTATCCAGTGCAAAGTTCAGTTCAGAACAAGCCCTAGGAGACCAGGAGCATTGGTAGCCACCCATCAGGGAGTCACTGGGCAATGGCATCCATAGTTTTCAGGGTATGGAGGGTTAAGGTGTCAGGGAAATTTTAGAGGTTTCTTTGCTATTCCTTAGGCAGATTTGTCCATACTCAGATACAGTTTTGGGCTGGGATCCAAGGCTCAGGAAAAGGAGCTTTACTGCCATAATGGAGTAGGCACTATCATGGTTCAAGGGCAGAAAGGAGGGCTTGTGATCATCCAAAGAGCAGAACATAGGCCAGGAGAGCAGTCAGAGCTTCTCATCTGACCTTGGAGGAATTGAAGTCCCTGGCGGGGGGGATCCCAGAAAACAACTGCAAAAACCCACAAAAGATCCTCTATCCTGGAAGTAGAGTCCCACCATAAAAAAAGAGTTAAAATCAAGGTCATAGACTGGGGGAAAGAGCAAACAGCAGAATGAAAATAATATCCAACCACTGACAATTACTTTGGTCCTTTGGAGGATAAAATAAACACTCCAAAAATAACAAAGTCAGAGGTTCTATATCCAAAGCTTCCAAGAAAATTATAAATTTGTCTCAGGCTTTGGAAGTTCTCAAAAATATGTTGATGATCAAGTAAGGGAGGTAGAGGAAAAATTGGAAAGAGAAATGAAGGTGTTATGGGGAAAGCATGAAAACCAAGTCAACAACTTGGTGAAGTAATTACAAAAAAAAATAAATCATATCAAATAAAATAATAAAATCATATCTTAAAAATAAGTTTTTTGTAAAATTGAAAAAGCAGTCCAAAAGGTCAACAAAATAGGGGGCAGCTAGGTGGTATAGTGGATAAAGCACCCTCCTTGGACTCAGGAGTATCTTGGGTTCAAATCCAACCTAATTACCTAGCTGTGTAGCCTTGGGCAAGCCACTTAACCCCACTGCCTTGAAAAAAAATCTAAAAAAAACCCTAAAAATAAAAATGAATATAAATATTTAAAAAATATTTTAAAAAAGAAAGTAAATTCTACCCAATTCTCCCCATATTTTAAAAATGAGACCTTTATCTAAAATTCTAGCTCTAAAAAATTGTTTTCCAACTTATTGCATACCTTTATCATGGTTTATTTCTTCAAAAACATCTTAATTTAATGTCATCAAATATATCCATTTTGTTTTTTATAATTTTACTATCTCATTTTCATGATAAATTTGTCATTTTTTTCCATTGATCTAACAGATAAACTATTACTTTTTCTCTTAACTAGCCTATGGCATCACTTATAATATGTAAATACTTCACCCATTTCAACTATATTTAAATAAAGGATATGAGATATGATACTATGCCAAGTTTCTGGAACATTATTTTCTTGTTTTTATAACAGTCTCAAATTATTAGAACAAAACCTGTAATCGTTCAGTTTTTCAAACAATAGACTACTGTAATCATTTATGTCTGCCTCTTTTGTGTCAATTATTCTATCCCAATGATTGATTACTCTAGTTCTTAGGCAATACTAAAGAGATTAGATGACTATGGCTTTACAATATAATTTTACATATAGTTACTGCTAGTTCACTTTCCTTTGTGTTTTTCTTTTCATTAATATCCTTCTTGTTCTTGATCAATTGTTCCTCCAGGGGAAATTTGTTAACTTTTTCTTAGTTCTGTAGGATAATTTTTCTTAGTTTAATTGGTATGACATTGAATGAGAAATTTAAGTTACATAAAATTGTCATTTTTATTAAATTTGTTCTACCTTAACATGCAAAGTTGATATAACCACAATTATTTAAGTCTGATATTATTTTTGTGAAAAGTATTTTTAATTGTTTTGATTTAGTTTGTTTGTCATAGAAGACTGACTCCAAAGTGTTTCATTTTGTCTGCAGTTACTTTAAATTGTTTCTATCTCACTCCTGTGTTTAATATTCATATATAAAAATGCTGATGATTAATGCAAATTTATTTTATATCCTCCAAGTTTGCTAAAGTTGTTAATTATTGGTCTCTGACTTGATTTTCTAGGACCATTATATCATGTCCTAAGAGTGAGAGTCTTATGTCATTGTCTATATTAGTTACTTCAATGTCTTGTTCTTTTCTTATTGCTAAAGTTAATATTTCTGATACAATATTGAGTAAAAGTGTTGATAATGAACATCCCTGTTTTTCCCACTGTTCTGATTGGAAATGTTTCTAAATTATAGTCATTAGATAAAATGCTTCTGATGTTTTTAGATAGATGCTACTCCTTGTTTTAACTAATACTCCCTTTATTCCTATGTTCTGTAAAGTTCTTAAAGGCAATAGTTGCTGTACATTGTCCAAGATTCTTCCTGCACCTAACAAGATATTCTTATAATTTCTCTTAGTTTTTTATTGATATGATCATTATGTCAATTGCTTTCAAAATATTGAGCATCACTAGAATCCTACTATAAATCCTGCATGAATACACTGGTGATAACTTCCTTTAATATCTTTGTTAATATCCATTAGATAAATTAATTTATATTTTTATTTCTCTATTTTGACTTTTCCTACTTTATGTATCAGCACCATATTGACGTTATAAGTGGAAGTTGACAGAACTCCTTCATTGCCTATTTTTCCAAATAGTTTCTATAGATTCAGAATTAATTGTTCTTTAAATATTTGGTAGTATTCATTTTTAAACTCACTTTGCCCTAGAGAATTTTTTTCTTTGGCAGCCTAATTTGGTTTATTCAATTTATTTTTCTGAAATGGAATTATTTTAGTCTTCTATTTCCTCTTCTACTAATAAGAAAAATACATTTTTGGTAAATATCTTTTTACCTAGATTGTCAGGTATCATTTCAATTGAAGCATAACATATTCTGTGCTAGCCTTTTGTCTTTATTCTGCATGTATCTCTCTGCTTCAAATGTGTTATCTGAAAACAACATATTGTAGGACTCTGTGTTTTAATATATACTCGGTTATCTGCTTATATTCCATCTGAGAGTTTTTCCCAATAACATTAACAGCTATAATTATTATTATTTACTACCTATTACCTTTCATCCCATCTTCCCTCCATTTTTGCTTTTCTTTTTCCTTTTATTTTATCCTTCTTCAACAGGGTTTTTATTTTATCTACCACCTGCCTCAAATCTGCCTTTCCATTACCCCCTCCTTTCAAATCCCCTTTTCCCATCATAATTACTTATATGGTGAGATAAATTTCTCATCTCAAATGAATGTATTTACTGAATTTCCCCATGTATAAGATGCACCCTTTTTCAAATAATTTAGAGTCTAAAAACTGGGAGCATCTTATACAGTGGTTGTAGATTATTTTAACTTGCATTTCCTAATTTTTTTGCACTTGTTTTTGCATTCATTGTCTCACATTTGTTACCAGTATATTCTTTCTAAATATATCAATTTGTTTCCAGTTAATTTTACTCTCTATTTCTATAGTAATTTATTACATTTGATTTTTGCTGCATGATGATATGAAAAATGGATTTAAAATTATTGCCTTTCTGCATTTGATTATAAGATTTTTATCCCTCAATATGTGGTCAATTTTTGTGTAGGTGTCATGTACCCCTGAGAAAAAATGCTTATTCCTTTCTATCCCCATTCAGTTTTCTCCAGAGGTGTACAATATATAGTTTTCTTAAAATTCTCTTCATCTTTTTATAATGAATAAAACTTGAATTCAATAACTTTATATAACACATTTTTTTCAAATTTTGGGATGCAAAATTGAGGTGTCTTATACGTGGAGTAATATGGTATTATTACCTCTTTAAGTCAAAGTTGATGAGAGTAAGATTTAATTTTTTTGTTTTTGTTAGTAGTCATTTTCTGTTTGAGGAATTAGGACTAAGGGAAAAGAAAGAGAAGAATGGGCTAGCATATAAAAAGAGATGTTTTTAAAAAGTGAATATAGTATTAATTTAGATTTAGATTCTGTGTTTTTTGCTTTATTTTTCCCTCTGGATATAGATAGCACTGTCCATAACAGTTGTCCCAGAGTTGACTTGACTGATTTTTGACATCTCATGGATTCATTAGCTTCTTCTTGGACAATTCTATTTTTCAAGGAATTATTTTCCAAAATCGGTTTTTGCATTTTCTTTTTCATTTGGGGAATTCTATTTTTAAAAGGCAATGTATTTTTTTTCTATTTTCTTTATTGTATTTTTGAAGGAAAAACTTTTTTTCCTTTTCTCAATCCTATTTTCTTTTCTCTTCCTTTTGTGAAATATATTTTGAAAGGAGTTGCTTTCTTCAGTCAAAATTTGTCCTTTCTTTGGAAGAATGTTGACTTCCTCTTTCATTTCTTCAATTTTTCTACTTGATTTTTAAAAATCCTTCTTTAACTCTTTCAAGAGGTTTTATTTTGGGGGAATGATGGGCATGAATTCATATTCCTCTCTGGAGCTTCACATGTAATTTTTTTCTACCATTTTCTAGTGAAATGATGCTATGAACTTAATTATAGGCATAGTAGTTTTATCTCATAATGGCTTTTCTCTGACTATTCTTACTCATTTTGAGTTCTGCTACTGGGTCACCAAGATTTTGGGGTTGGGGTTTTGCTCACAAATCACTGGGAACTCTATCAATTTTTTCACTGCTCTAGGATAATCAGTACAATTTCACTCACTGCAGATGGGCCTGGGGTTCCTTTGTTGAAGCTCTCCAACTGACCCACTGTGCCTTTTTGATCTGATGAACTGGGACTCAGAGGCCTTGATCATAGATTCATGCTGCACTCACTGGTCACCCAGAAATGTTGGTCTCTGTTCCTGCACTGGACTACTTCCTACATTGTTCCATGCTTCTCCTATTTTCTGGGAGACAAACTTTTTTTGAAGTCCTTCACAGATATCTTTTTTTAAGTTATTTTTTAAATTTTCATCCATATGCACCTATATATTTTTAAGTTACAAAATTTCTATCCATCCTTTCTTCCCACTTCCCTCCCCTCAGGGATGAATGGTCAGGTTAGCATCGATAAAAATGTCTACAGATCAGTTATTTTAGGTATGTAGAATTAGTATTAAAGGAAAGAGATACAAAAGAGATACTTTTTTATAAAAAGTGTTTGTCAGATTCTAAAGGGTTATTTCTCTCTCTCTCTCTCTCTCTCTCTCTCTCTCTCTCTCTGTGTGTGTGTGTGTGTGTGT
The DNA here is from genome assembly GCF_037893015.1 of Macrotis lagotis. NCBI lineage: Eukaryota > Metazoa > Chordata > Mammalia > Peramelemorphia > Peramelidae > Macrotis > Macrotis lagotis. The sequence goes on along the minus strand of NC_133658.1, from coordinate 769,992,185 downwards.
GTGTGTGTGTTTTGTTTTGATTTCTTTTTCTTGCTTTTGGTGGGGATAACATGGTCTATTGCCTGTCTAATCAGTTCTCCTAGTTCTCTGAATTGCTGAGAGTTGCAGCTTCCATGAAGGTTGTGCAACTCACAATGCGGTTGATGATGTTTAGCTTGTTCTCTTGGTTCTGCTCCCTTTGCTTAGCATCAGATCCTATTACTCATTCCATGTTTCTCTCAAGGATGACAATTTATGGTTTCTTATGGAACAATTATATTTTATTCATGTTTCATAACTTGTTTAGTCATTCCCCAATTGATGAATATCCCTTCCATTTCCAAAGCTTTGCCATTACAAAGAGAACTTCTATGAATATTTTGGAACATTCTAGATAAAGACTTAGAATTGTAATTGCTGGTTCAAAGAGTATGAACAGATTTATTGCTCTTTAGGCATATTTAGATATTGATCTCCAGATAGGTTGGATTCATTCACAACTCTACCAGCAATGCATTAATATCCCAATCCTACCACAACCTCTTAAGTACTGTTCATTTTCCATTTTTTCATTTCTTGGAATCTAATATGTATGAGATGATACCACATTGTTGTTTTAAGTTGCAATTATCCAATCAATAATGATTTGGAGCATTTTCTCATGTGAATATATATAGTTTTAATTTCTTCATTTGAAAACTGATTATATCCTTTGACCACTTATCAATTGGAAAATGATTTGTGATCTCATAAATTTGAAGCAATTCTCTATGTATTTTAAAAATGAGACCTCTGGCAGAACTCCTAATTATAAAGATTGTTTCCCAGTTTTGGACTTTTCTTCTAATTTTAGTAGCATTAAATTTATTTGTGCAAAACCTTTTAAATTTAATATAGTCAAAATCATTCATTTTGCAGTTTATAATGTGATCTAGTACTTGCTTGGTCATAAATTTACCCCCTTTCCACAGATCTGGATAGAGTATTTATTTTGGAGTATTAATTTATCTAGGGTATCACTCTTTACCTCTAAATTTTGAATCCATTTTGACCTTGTTTTGGTATAAGGTTTGATATGTGGATCAGTGCATAGTTTTTGCCATACTGTTTTCTAGTTTTCCCATCAATTTTTGTTAAATAGTGAATTCTTATCCCAGAGGCTAATGTCTATGGGTTTGTCAAATAGCAGATTGCTGTAGTCATTTACTGCTGCTTCTCTTGAACCTATCTTAATCACTAATCCATTACTCCATTACTTAATAAGTACTAGGTGGTTTTGATGACTGATGGTTTTGATGAAAAATTTTAGATGAGGTAGAACTAGGCCACCTGCCTTTACATTTTTTCTTCAGTTTCCATGCTATTCTTGCAATTTGTTGCTTCAGATCAATTTTGTTACTATTTTTTTCAGCTCACTAAAGTAATTATTGGATAGATTGATTGGTATGGCAGAGAATAAGTAATTTAATTTGGGTAGAATTGTCATTTTATTATATTAGCTTAAGGTAAACTCATTCAACATTTTCCCATTATTTAGATCTGAACTTATTTGGGTGAAAAGTGCTTTATAATTCTGTTCATACAGTTTCTGGGTTTGTCTTGGTGTGAAGATTCCCAAATATTTAATGTGGCTATATTAAATTTAAATATAATGTTTCTTTATATCTTTTGCTTTTGGGCTTTTTGATTCATATATAGAGATGCTGATGATTTATGTGAATTTATTTTATATTCTGTTCTTTTGAATTCGTTAATTGTTTCAAGGAGTTCTCTAAGTATGCCATCATATCATCTGCAAAGAGTGAAATGCTTCTTCATTATCAATTGATTCCTGTGATTTCTTTTTCTTCTCTTATTGCTAAAGCTACAATTTCTAACATTATATTGAATAATAATGGTGATAACAGACAGCCTTGTTTCAAGCCAGATATTATGGGAAATGCTCTGAGTTTCTTCCATGACACATAATATTTATTGTTTTAGATAGATACTATTTATTGTTTTAAGGAAAATTCCATTTATTCCTAAACTTTCTAATGTTTTTAATAGGAATGGATATTATATTTTATCAAAGGATTCTTCAGCATTTATTGAAAAATCATATAATTTCTGATTATTTTGCTATTGATATGTGTAATTATGTTGAGTGTTTCCTAAAATTGATCCAACCTTGACTAGCACGTATAAATTCTGTTTCATCATGGTGTATTATCCTAAAAATTACTTGCTATAGCTGCATTGTAAAAATTTTACTTAAGATTTTTCATCAATATTCATTAGGGAGATTGGTCTTTGCATATTTTGCTTCTTCCTAGTTAAGATATCAGCACTATGTTGGTGTCATAAAAGTAATTTAGAAGAACTCCTTCTTCTCTTATTTTTTTAAAATTAGTTTATGCAGAATAGGAAATAATTGTTCCTTAAATGTTTGGTAGAATTTGCTTGTAAATCTATCTGTGCCTGGAGACTTTTTCTAATGGAGTTTTTTGATGGTTGCTTCAATTTCTTTTTCTGAAATGAGTTTATTCAAGTAATTCATTTCCTCTTCTGTTAATCTGGGCAGTTTTTATTTTTGTAAATATTTATTCAGGTTATCTAACTTATTGGCATATAATCTGGCAAAGTAGCTCTGAAATATGTCTGGTTTCCTCTTCATTGGTGGTTAATTCACCCTTTTCATTTTTCATACATGTAATTTGGTTATCTTCCTTTTTGTTAATCAGATTGTACAGTGGTTTGTCTATTTATTTGGCTTTTTCATAAAACAAACTATTAGTTTTGTTTATGAGATCAAGGGTTTTCTTACTTTCCATTTTATTAACCTCTCCCTTGATTTTCAGAATTTCTAATTTTGTATTTAATCGGGGAACTCTAATTTGTTCTTTTCCTAACATTTTTAGTTGCATGCCCAATTCTTTGATTTCTTCTTTGTCTGTTTTACTCATATTGGCATTGAGAGATATGAAGTTACCCCCAAAACTACCTTGGCTATATCACGCAGATTTTAGTATGATTATTCATTATTATCATTTTCTTGGATATAATTATTAATTGTTTCTATGATTGTTTAATTGACCCATAATTTAGGATAAAGTTATTTAATTTTCTCTTAGTTCTGGGTGCATCTTTCCATGACCTTTTAGTACTTATAATTTTTTATTGCATCACTGTCTGAGAAGTGTATATTTATTATTTCTGCCATTCTGCATTAGTCTAAGTTTTTTATGCCCTATTCCATGGTCAGTTTGGGTATAGGTACTACCATGTACTACCAAGAAAAAGGTTAAGTGAAGCAAGGCCCATTCTCTCTTCCACTTTACCCCCCCCCCCCAACTCCACACCCACAGTACTTAACCCATTGTTAAGTGAAGCTTGGGTTAATTCAAACCCTGATCTAATTAATTGCATGAATCTTAAAAGAACTTAAGTACTCAGAGACTCTGAAGGTCTCACCTGACAATTTTGCAAATGATTGTATGTTATGGGAGATACTGACTCAGAAGCTTGCAATTTAAGATGATTAAAAGGACTTTAAGTACTGGGAGGCTCTGGAGGTTTCATTTTAGAACTTTGCAAATGATTGTAAGTTTCAAAGATACTGACTCAGGACCTCACAGTTTATGATGCCCACATTAGACAAAATGCTAAGCCCAGTAGAATTAAAATGAAACAAAGGCTAATGAGACACTTAAATTTAAAGTTAACACCCCTGATTTTCTTAAGGACTTTTTGTCTCAAGCACAGTGCTGCCATCTTGTACCTCTTCAATGGACAGATGAGACCCAACTATACCCATATCCTTTAGGTTCATCTTCTTCAATTATATTCTACCCTTTAATTATCCTAAAAAAAAGTAAAATTCTACTATTGCTCTATTAGAAACTAGGAAGGATAAGAATTCAGAGAAGTCTTGAAGGATTTGCATGAACTGATGCTGAGAGAGCTGAGCAGAACTAGAACACTGTACATCCTAACAGCAATATGAGGTTGATGATCAATATTAATAGACTTTCTTATTTCATTAATGCAAAAATCAAGGACAATTTTAGGGTATCTGTGATGGGGAATACCATATGTATTTAAAGAAAGAATTGTGGAGTTTAAATAAAGACCAAAGACTGTAACCTTTAATTTTATTTTTAGGTTTTTGCAAGGCAAATGGGGTTAAGTAGCTTGCCCAAGGCCACACAGCTAGGTAATTAATTGTCTGAGACTGGATTTAAACCCAGGTACTCCTGACCCCAGGGCCAATGTTTTATCCACTGCACCACCTAGCTGCGCCAACCTTTAATTTTTTAAAAGCGTTAACTTATTATGTAATTTTGCTATATTTTATTTTTTTTCCTTAAGGATATGATCAAAGTATAGCATGTAAACAATATAAAGATTATCAGACAGTCATCTCTGGCAGGTGGAGGGAGGCAAGCAAGATTGTGGGAAAAATTGTAAAATTCAAAAAACAATTAAAAAAAGAAAAGGAAAGTTATAACTTACCTTTTAAGGTTGTATACAATTTGAAAGTCTTGAGTAATTTTTTTTTTGCTTTTTTTTCCCTCCTCTTTTCATTTATCTTTTTTATGTAACTCTGGAGTCATGAATTTGTTGATTGAATTGTCTGTTCAGTTCTGGTCGTTGTGTCAGGAAATTGGAAGTCCTCTATTTTGATGAACATTCATCTTTTTCCCTCACAGTAAATGATAAATTTTTCAGGGTAGTACATTCTGGGTTGTAATTCTAGGTCCTTTGCTCTCTGATTTATGCTATCCCTGGCCTTCAGGTCCTTCAGTGATTAGGTTGATAGGTCCAATGTGAGTCTGATTGTATTTCCTTTTTGTATGGATTGTTTTCTTTTTGCTATTTGCAATATTCTCTCATTTGTTTGAGACTTCTTTATTTAAATATAACAGAGCATGAAGTTTTTATCCTGGGGCTGCTTTCTGTAGGGTTCAGTGGATTATTTCAATTGTTAAACCTTGTAACAATAGAATTGGGTAGTTTTCCCTTATAATTTCCTGTATGATGTTTTCCAGTTTCTTTTATTGATCTAGACTTGAAACTGAAAGAAATGTAAATGTTAAAATATTGTTATTGATATGAGAAAGATATCATAAAATAAAACTATGGAAATCAGGAAGGGTAAATAGAACTGATTTTCAACGAAAACAAAGTGGGGAAAGGATAACACAGTCACCAGACTATAGGCTAGTAAGACTGATATGGAATTCTGGTGTTAAAATAAATGCTTAATTAAATCTGGCCAAAAAAGCAGGAATTACTCTGTTGTAGCAAGATAAGAAACAGGTCAGATTAAATTTTTTTTTCCTTGTGGGTGAGAGGAACACTGTTAGATAGTTCATCTAATTTTAGCAAAGTCTTATATGAAATATGCATGACTGTTAGTACAAAAACTACAAAAAACATGGAGATGTGGTTTGGATGACATTATTTGTTGAATCATTGCAGTCAAGTATAATCTATCAATGAATTGACTTAGAATTAAATTTCCAATGGAGTGCTCTGGAGTTATGTGCTTGACCTTTGGTTTACAATTTGATAAATTGTAATCAATGACTGTGTAAATTCTGGACTCATTCTACTAAATAACTTGTTCAATCTCTCTCTGTCTCTCCCTCTCTTGCTCGAAAGAGGCTTGTTAATAACAACAAAACAATTAGAAGAATTTATGGATTGTATACAAAAATGTTGTCTTTGGTTATCAGAAGAAGGAGTATTGAAAAATGGGACTGTGGGGAAACAGATGAGTGAACATTTTAAATAGGAAGGTCAGGAAGAATTTCCTATAGGAGTCTTTTCATTGTGGAATATTTTATAAATCTGCCTGATTCCACTTGGAGATGTTCCTTTGGCTCAGAGGATATTAAAAGTTGATGTAGATGTTCAAACTATTCATCCGGAAGAGAAGAGAAAAAAAGAGTGGTGAATTTTACCTCCACTGCCACCTCCAGATCCACACCTGCTTCGGGGTGGAAGCAGGGGTGTGGAGGCCAAGGCCACAGGGCTGTACCTTCCAGGAGAATCCTCCTCCTAGTTCCCACTTTAGGAACTTTTACCACAAAGTCTCCAAGAGGCTGGGCCCCACCCCTTCAGGCTGCCACTGTGATTGCTGCTCCTAGGCTTCTAGTGGCAGTGGCTCCCCAGCCAGCTCCACCTCATCCTACTTTAAAAACCCACATTATGCTCCTTTACAGTCTAAAGAAGAAAACATTTACAGAGATGGGGACATATAATTGCTACTCAAAAAGCAGGGGTTCAAAGAGAGGAGATTCCATGGGACATGAGAGAGTTTTTCTCTTTTCCCATGAGCCATGAGCCAAAGATTCCAGGGATTATTTTAAAAGAATTCAATAATTTGGATTTTAAAACATTTAAAGAATTAAAATCAGAAATAAAAATATCCCATATACTTAACTATGATAGAAATATTAGCTAGACAAATATTAACCCCAGAATATTGGACCACTCAATATGGAAAACTGAATTTTTTTGAGAATTTTACTAGTCAGGCTAAAAGAAATGAAGCAGCAGGGTTAAGAATAACATTTGAATTGCTTTCTAGCACTGGTCCATGGGCAAAACTTGATAATCAAATTGGGTATAGTTTATAGGCACACAAACACATAGTCATCACTTCAAAACAGGTATGGCTAAAATTGCCTGAAAAGGAAGGAGGCAATACTTCATTTACAAAAATAAAACAAGGAACTAATGAAGATTTTGCACAGTTACTTGCTAGGCTGCAACAGGAAGTTCAAAGGGGTGTGAGAGATCAGACAACTTGTTTGCTCAAGGCTCACTTATGTAGATTTTTAAGATAACAGAGAGGAATCAAGAAAAAGCTCTAGATAAGAGAGAAAGAATTGTTTCATGAAGACAATAAAATGAAATAAAATGTTAAAAAATGTTAAAAAAATGGGAATTTATTTGAAGTTTTAGAAACAGAAAATTGACAGTGATTATTCACAGATGAGTTAAATATGTTATGGTATTTGTTAACTAAACAAAAGATAAGATGATCAGGTTTATTTTAAAATATGTAATTTGATTATTACAGAAAATAATGGGATGGCTGAGGATTTAAAAAAAGACTCCTCTCCTAAAAAAGATTTAGGGCTGTTGAAGCTATTTGGTTTACTCATAGCTGAAAGGGGACAGAGGATATTCCAATTAGGCTGAGGGATTTTTGAATGACTCTTTGCCTTTTCAAAAGGCAGTTAATTATAGTTAAAATCAAGAAGTGTTAGATATCAAAACCTTTGAACGGAAAAATATTTTGTGAAAAATGGAAGGTTCTCTGCATTTTTCCTCTGGTTTCTTGGAAGATTTGTCACCTTTGTTGGTGTTTGTTTTGTTTTGTTTATCTGATATGCTGTTATTTTTTGTCTTCATATAATGTTTAAAGGGATCCTCTAGTGTGAGAACAGAATGGGGTTTCCCCGGATTTTGGGGGCCTCTCTGATTCTAAATTATCTGCCTCGTTTATGTGTCTATATGTGTTTGCTTTAAAATACAAGCAGAGAGAAGCTCTCAGTTGTGTCTCAGGCCTGCTGTTCTCTGTGTTCTGATTGGCCAAACTTATTTCCATTCTCTCTTTTCAAAATTAGATCTTTTATTTCCCCCAAAACTCATGATTGGTGCCAAAAGAAGAGATTTTTTTCCCTGAGAATCATGTTGTTTTTGCAGGAAAAGGGGTTCTCTTATTTTCTAATGTCTTTTGCTGGTCTGATAGACTAATAGAATTTGGTTTACTGATTTGGCAAATTATACTTATAAGGAACCTAATAGAAATGGAAATTGTCCCTAAAAATATTTTTTGGACTGGTCTTATTTAACATGATAAATATATATATATATATATATATATATATATATATATATATATATATATGAAATAAAAAATTTTGTGGTAAACAAGGAATGATAAACAGTAAAGGTAACTAATTAGTGAATATTACCTTGATATCTCAAAATGTGAGGAATCTCAAATTCCCAGAACATTTTGTCAGTGAGGGATAGAAAAATCTTTTAAGTTAGAGCATTGAGAAGTTAGGATAGCACTTATACAGATAAGAAGGATTTGAAAACTTTTATATTTTGAAAAGGAAAATAATGTAAGATAATTTTGAATATGAGTTTGCAATTTATAAGATTTATTAAAAGAACTTTAAAGAAATTCTTGAAATCATAAAAAGGGATTTTAGAAACATCTGGTCTCAAGAAATTTTTATGTATTGAAAAGTTTTAGTGAGTAAATTAATATACATTAAATTGAAATGTGTTACACATAATTAGTAAATTTTGTATAAGAACAGCTCAGACAATTTTTTGAAACTTGAAGATTGTGTTACATTAACAAACAATGGATGAATTGAAGTATCATCCATCACCTTTGTAAATATTTGTTATAAGAAAATTGGAGAATACCTTGCCAACAAGGTTATATTTCTCAAGGTCTTTGGCTCAGAGAGATTGTGAAAAGCTGTGGTTTCTTAAAGGAGATATTTATATGTAAGATCAAAGTAACTTATTTAATATCTGTTATTTAAGAAGAAATTATATATGTATCCTGTAACCCTGGCATTGATAAAAGTTTTACACTGGAATTTTTGAAATTATATATATAAAACTAATTATATATATATATATATATATATATATATATATATATATATACTAATTTCATAAAATCTTATTTTCTTTTTGAAAATAGGAATGTATTTGAACAAGAGGAAAATAAGCTTATAAAACAGAGATGTGAAAGAAATTTATGTGTAACATGTATTTAGTTATAAGGTTAACTTCAAGAGAATGAGATGTCAGCATGGAAACATTATATTTCATGTAGGTTAATAATTTAATGTTTAATTCTTAAGAAGCAAAATGGTAAATTTAGGAGAAGGCTGAATAAGAGATTGGGAAGTATATAGCTTAACTGCAATTATTTCCAATAATACTGAATAAATGTGAGAGGATTTGAAAAATGATTGGGAGATTGAAAATTATGTAACCCATACTTAGGTAATTTACCGATGAGTAAGAGGTTGAAAAGTTAAATGATCTAGTTTTATCAATATATTCTATTTTACTGCAATGATGTTAAAACCTAGAGTTAATGATTGATTGCTCTGTAGATGTAATGAGGGAAAATATCTGAAGTTATGACACTCTAGGCTTCGTGAAATTTTTAAACAATATGATGGACCTTATTCTAAACCTGTATATCCAAGCATAAATCCAATGATAATAAAAAACTTTGCAAACTCCTTTTTAATCAAAGCAAAAGAATGAATTATATGCCCAATTAATGGTATTATTAGAACACTCACAAACCCTTATCATTTTTTTAGATAGTAAGCATAATTATCAAGTGGTCAGATACATAGAAACAGCTTTTATTAAACATAGCACTGATGAAGAATTATATCAACTCTTTAAAGAGTTATAAGAATTTAAAAGAGATAGATAAACTCCTTTTTTTAATTGAATACATACATTCCCACACTGGATTACCTGGGCCCATATATGAAGGCCATCACAGGGCTGATCAATTAACCCTCCCACTTATTATAAGCTTAGTAGAAGAGTAGAAGAGGAAGCTAGGCAGTGTCACAAAAATTTCCCCAGAATGTCTCTTTATTAAGGAAAGAATCTAATACTATCCTGTCAACTCTGCATTCCATATTTATCTACATATTTTGGAAAAATGAAATTCATTCATGCTACTGTAGACAAATTTGGTTCATGTGCAATGTCAACAACACAAAGTTCAGAGGCTACACAAGATATGATTGGTCATTTATTCCATTGTTTTGCTATTGCAGGGATATCAAAATCCACAAAAACAGATAATGGCCCTGGATATGCTTCTATGGCATTTAAACAATTCTGCCTATCTTACAATATAAAACATATTGCAGGTATTCATTATAACCCCATTGGTCAAGCTTTATTAGAAAGAAAACATAAAAATCTTAAGAGATTTCTGGAAGTACAAAAGAAGGGGGAATACATAGGGACAAAGGGGAAACAAGGAAGGAGAGTAAATCTTGCCTTATGTACCATGAATTTCTTAACACTGAATGATAACGCCTGCAGGAAGATTTTTTTAAGGATATGCAACATGAAGAGAAGGGCATGATCACATGGAAGTATCTTAAGACATCAACAATGAAAATGACTGGATCCATTATTAACCTGGGTTCAAGGGTATGCTTCTGTTTTCTTCACAGATGGAGAAACTGTCTGGGTACCAGAAAGAAATATCAGATGATGCAGATCAGATGAATCAATTAATACAGAAAATGAATAACTTACACTTAAGAAATTGAAAAGGGGGGGGGTGGCTAGGTGGCACAGTGGATAGAGCACTGGCCTTGGAGTCAGGAATACCTGATTTCAAATCTGATGTCAGACACTTAATAATTACCTAGCCATGTGGCCTTGGGCAAGCCACTTAACCCTCTTGCCTTGCAAAAACTAAAAAAAAAAAAAGAAGCAAGAAAGAAATTGAAAAGGAAAAGATGACAGGAGAATATGTCATGGATTTATGGGACAATTTATGACTAAGGACTGTAAAAGGAACCCTCCATTGGTCACTATGCTGCAATGGGGAGAGAGTACAGCTAAAATTGTATTAATTGGGGAAGCTGGAGACTATTTGAGATCTGACAAAGTTCTTACAGGAGATATCATAGAAGAGATGCTCAGAAGAAAAGTTAGGTGTAATTTTTCTGGTTTAAATATTTGTGAAACGTGTGCTATTGAACCATATATTGAGTTGGGTAGAACTGATCATTCAATTCATTCAAATGTTTATGACATGGGAGCATTTAGGACCTTAGAAATGTCAGGAGTTCCATTTGTAGAAAGTATTGAGGGAAGAGGGATATTTCCTACAGAATGTCCTTGTTTAAATTTACATGCTTGAGATTTCAAAAATGAATGTTTTCCACAGCCCAGGTAGAAAAATTTATGATCATTCTATTTTACTACAAGTGTAGGATTCTCCTGATAGAGTTGTTCCATGGGGTATTCTAGGATGTATTGGACCAATTGCATACCCAGAAATAGGGTTGGCTAGTTCAGAGACTTGGAAGGCTATGGCAGCTATAGATGAGATAAGGTATATACAATGGAATAAGATGTTGGACAAAATATCTTTTGCAGAAAAGAAATTTTCTGTGACTGCATGCACAGGACCAGATATTGCCCTCATGATAAGATCTTTCAAAAATGTCAATATTATCAGAGAAAAAAGGGAGGTATAATGTTAACTGTTACAACTGCACTATTCAGGCATGTGTAAATAAGGAAGTGAGGGATGATGATGATGTTGTTTTCATGATAAGACAACCAAAATTAGATATAATACCCTCCAAGATAGAAGGCTGGTACATGTCTCCTAAAGAGAATTAGGCAGAAGACATGTATTAGTTGCATTGTGTTTGGAATATTAGGTATTGTAGCATTATAGCAGCTACTTCAGTGACTCTTCCTGTATAAATAGGGAATAAAGAAAAAATTAGAAGCTAAATATATTCAAGAATTGTCAGAAAATGCCCAGGAGAGAATTAATGAAGATCTTTATCATTTTATTAATGCATTACAAACCTTTGTAATGAGCACAAGGGACAATTGCAAAGTGATTATGGATTTTCTGTTATTTGTGCTACTACTTTAAAATAAAATACTTCACATATTTCATGGGATAATATAAAAGGTTATTTGAATGGAATATGGTATAATGATCCTATAGCTATGGATATGAATCAATTGCATAAACCTGTTAATGATATTGCATTGGCACCTAGAATGGAAATGGACTCATGTATGGATAATTTGTTTAACTCTGTTAATAGGCTTCATCCTTTTTATTTCATGAACTTATTAGTGAGCTTCCTGGTATCTTTGAATTATTATTTATATTGCGTATTATTCCCATTTGGCTAAAATGTCTTTTGTCACTGGGAAAAAACAGATATCCTAACACATTATCTAAAGCTTCAGCGTCCCTAAGAAGGGTTAATTTGTAGAGAGCGAGCTACTGGGAGTGATTTTCACATATACTTGGTGACCTTTCCCATCAGAGATATGTATTATTGCTCATTGTATGCATCCATTGGCTCTCCAGTGAACCCTGACCTTGGATAATCTGTGACTATTGAGGTGGTTGTAAAAGATTTTTCTGATGGAGAAGTATGCAGATTTCTAAGAAGAAATATTGTAAATTTACCCAGGAAATTATGAAACTGGGTCTCTTTTAACTGGTCATTACTGAGATAAGTTTTTGCTATAAAAAGACTGAGTTTCCAAAAATAAATTTGATAGATTTTCACTTCCCAATCTTTCATGTTTGGTTATGTTTTTCTACCTGACCTGACTCTCAGAAGTTCATGTCTAGCCCTACACCAGGGCTATTGTGGGCAATAGAATACTATGGAATATTATTATTCTAAGAAACCAAAAGTGGTCAGTCTGTAGAGACATGTAGAATTAATTATAGAATCTGATGCTGAGTGAAGAGAGCTGAACCAAGGGAACAATGTATACATTAATAACAAAATTGTGAGATGTTCAACTTTGATGGAAACAACTCCTCTGAGCAGTTCAGAGAGCTAAGGCATCCATTTAGACAGGCTAAAGCAATGCTATTCCACTCCAGAGGAATAAAAACAAAACAAGACAAAACAAACAAAATATCCTTCAGAATCTGATCAGCACTTTATAAAAAAATTATCTCTTTTGTATCTCTTTCACTTAATCCTAATTCTTCATACTGAAAATGACTAATCTGTAAGCATGTTTGTCAAAAATATGTATGTACAATGTTAACCTGCTTATTTGCCACTGTGGGGAGAGTGTGGAAAGGGATGGTGGAAGGAAATTTTGTAACAAAAATATACATGTCATATGGATGAAAAAAATTTTTTAATGCTCTATATTTCCTTCTTTGATATGGATGCTATTTTCAATATAATTCTTTTGCAATTGTCTTTGGATAGCTAGGTGATTCAGTGGATAGAGCACCTTCCCTGGAGTCAGGAGTAGCTGAGTTCAAATCTGATGTCAGACATTTAATAATTACCTAGCTATGTGGCCTTGGACAAGCCACTTAACCCCATTTGCCTTGCAAAAAAATATTAAACTAAAAAAAAAATTGTCTTTGATTATTGAAGTACTGTAATGAACAAACAAATCATGCCTGATCATCACTCCATGTTATTGTTAATGTGTATAACATTTTTTCTGGTTCTGTTCTTTTCTCTCAGCAGTAATTCATGCAAGTGTTTCATGTCTTTTCTGAAATCCCATCCCTCATGATTTCTTCTTAAACAATATCATTACATATCATATGAAAATTTGTTCATCATTCCCCAATAGATAGGCATTCCCTCAATTTCCACTTCTTTGCCAATGCAAAAGGAACTGTGAATATTTTTGGTTATGTGGGATTTTTACCCTTTTATGATTTCTCTAGGATACAGAGCCATCCTCTCCAAAAAAGTTTAGATCAGTTCACAACTCCACCAATAATGCATTGGTATCCCAACTTTCCCACATTCTTTCCAACATTGATCATTTTCCTTTTTAGTCACAATCGTCCATCTGAGAGGTGTGAGGTGGTACTTTAGGAATATTTTAATTTGTATTCCTCTAATCAAAAATGATATAGAGCAATTTTTCATATGACTATAGATACCTTTGATTTCTTTGTTTGAGAATTGCATTTCCATTCTTTGACCATTTAGAAAGTGGGTGGTGATAGTTTTTATTATAAATTAACAATTCTCTACATATTTTAAAAATTAATCTTTTGTCAGAAACACTATTTGTGGGGGCCACTAGGTGGCACAGTGGATGGAGCACTGGCCCTGGTGTCAGGAGGACCTGAGCTCAAATCTAACCTCACAATTTAATAATTGCCTAGTTGTGTGACCTTGGGCAGGTCACTTAATCTCATTGCCTTATATAAATAAAATTTAAAGAAAATAAATACTGTTTGCAAAAATTGTTTACCAAATTACTACTTTTTTTTAAAACTTAGTTGCCATGGTATTTTATCCAAATTTTTTTAAGTTAATACAATCATAATTTGCCAGCTCGATTTTTATTATGTCCTCAATCTCTTTTTTGGTCAAAAATGGCTCCCCTTTCCATAGATCTGACAGGCAAACTATTCCTCATTCTCCCAATTTTCATATAATGGTATCTTTTACATCTAAATTCTGCAATCATTTTGACATCCTCTTGGTATAGGATGTGAGATCCTGGTCTATGCCTATTTTGTGCCTTGCTATCTTTAAATTTTCCCAGCAGTTTTAATCAGAGTAAGTTTTTTTATCCCAGAAAAAATATCTTAAAGTTGTTCTCAAAAGCTTTCTAAGTCTACCCTGATTGATAGATTCCCAATTTATGTTATTGGAAATTATTTTAAATCTGATTTCCCTTCCTTTAACTGCTGCATCTTATTGATCATAAATAGAAATGTTGAAGATTTATGTGGGTTTACTGTATAATAAGCAACTTTGTTAAAGCATTAATTGTTTCCAATAATTTTTCTATGATTTTCTAGAGTTCTGCACATATACAATTGTCTCATCTGAGAAGTTTTTCTTCATTATCAATTTTGATTCCTTCAATATTTTTTCTACTCTTCTTGCTAAAACTAACATTTCTAAAACAATAATCTAAAGCAATTCTAAAACAAAAAAATAACAGTGGTGATAATGGGCATCCTTGTTTCACTCCTGATCTTATTGGGAATTCTTCAAGCTTATTCTCATTATTTATAATGTTTTTTTGATAGTTTTGGAGAGAAACTTTAGCATTTTTAAGGAACTTTTCATTTATTCCTGTTTTTAAGTACTTTTAGTAGGAATTGGGTGCTGTATTTTTGTCAAAAAGCCTTTTTAGCATCTATTGTGATAATCATAAGATTTTTGTTAGATTTGTTATTGATATGGTCAATTATAGTGATAGTCTATCTAATATTGAACCAAATATGAACCTGAATTATGATATAATCCTGATAGATCATAGCATATTATTTTAGTGATAACCATTTGTAATCACTTTTCTTATATTTTTTAAAATTTTTGCCTCAGATTCATTATCAACTTTAGTCTAACATTCTTTCTCTGTATTGTCTCTTCCTTGTTTAGGGATCAACACAACATTGGTGTCTTATTTGGAATTGACAGACCTTCTTTTTCATCTATTGTTTCAAATAGATTACATAGAATTGTCATCAATTGTTCCTTGAATGTTTGGCAGAATTGTGCATCCATCTGGTACTGGACATTTTTTCCTTAGGGTGTTCACTTAATGGCTTATCCAATTACTTTTATTCTCTGGGTTATTACAGTATTTGATTTCCTCTTCTTTCCTAGGCAGTTCATAATTTTGTATATATTCATCTATGTCATTTAGATTATCAAAGTTACTGGCATATATTTTAATAAAAGTTATGAATTATTCATTTAATTTCTTCCTCATTTGTAGTGAATTTACCTTCCTTTTTGATGCTAGTAATTTAGTTTCCTTCTTACTTTTATCTGTCAATTTAACCAAAGATTTATCTATTTTTTTCATAAAACCAATTCTTAATTTTATTTATTGTTTCAATAGTTTACTTTCTTTTGATTTTATTAATTTCAACTTTAATTTTCAAAGTTTCTAAATTTGTATTTAATTGGGGATTTTTAATTTTTTTTCTTTCTCTAACTTACATAGTTTCATGCTCAGTTCACTGATCTCTTTTTCTATGTCACTCATGAAAGCATTTAGAAGTATAATATTTCCCCTAATAACTACTTTTTCTCTCTATTCCTTCATTTATGGTATGTTGTCTCATTATTTTCATTATCTTGGAGGAAATAATTAATTCTTTCTATGTTTTTTGGTTTAATCACCTCTTTTTTTCAAATTAAATTTACTTCCCAATTAATTTTATGTCTATCTCTGCATGGTCCTTTAATAATCTTTTATTAGCATTATTGCATGATGGTCTGAAAAAGATGCACTTAATATTTTCTGCCTTTCTGCATTTGAATATGAGGATTTTATACCCGAATACATGGTCAATATTTGTGTAGGTGAAATGTACCACAGGGGGAAAACAAAATATATATATATATATAAATATATATATATATATATATATATATATATACACATATACAAATATATATATAAGTATATATACATATATAATATATATATATAGTTCTTTCTATCCCCATGCAATTTTTTCCAGAAGTCTATCATATCTAAGTATTCTAACATTCTATTCACCTCCTTAACATCTTTCTTATTTATTTTGTATTTAAATTTATCTAATTCTGATGGGGGCGGGTTAAGGTCCCACAAGAGTAGAATTTTGTTGTCTGTTTTCCTGAAATTAATGTAGCTTCTCCTCTAAAAATCTGAATGCAATACTGCTTGGTGCATACACTTTTAGTATTGAAATTACTTCATTGTCTATGGTAAATTTTAATAGAATGTCATTAACTTTCTTTACTCCTTTTAATAAGATCTATTTTTGCAATTGCTTTTCCTGAGATAGGGATTGTTATTCTGGCTTTTTTCACTTCAGCTGAAGCATAACATATTTTATTCTGTCTAATCTTTATTTTCTCTGTGTTTTTCTATTTCAGATGTATTTCTTGTTTTTGTTTTGAGTTTTTTTCTTTTTTTTTAGGTTTTTGCAAGTCAATGGGGTTAAGTGGCTTGCCCAAGGCCACACAGCTAGGTAATTATTCATTGTCTGAGACTGCATTTGAACTCAGGTACTCCTGACTCCAGGGCCAATGCTCTATCCACTGCACCACCTAGACACCCCTGGATGTATTTTTTGTAATTAGTATATTGTAAGATTTTGGTTTTGAATTCATTCTGTTTTCCACTTTTATTTTATGGGAGAGTTCATTCAATTCACAATCAAAGTTATAATTAGTAACTCTTTATTACCCTCTACACTATCTCACCTCTCTTTTTATTTTTCCCCTCCTTTCCCCCTGTCTTTCTGGTAGTGAAAAAGTTTATCTTTGGAATTACCATCCCCTTTCCAATTGATAATTCATCATTTGCATGTAAGATAAAGCCATTAAGAGTGTTTCACACATTTTTGAGGCAAGATGAATCACTAAAACAGAACTAAACAAGTATGAGTTTGTGTATCACCCTATGAATTTAAGCGTTTTTTTGTTTATTTAACATCCAGTTAGAAGCTTGGGTAGAGTGCTATACTCCCAAACTCACGGGATTACAATGCATATTCTGATATTAATGTGGTAATTCAATTTTCATCAGAGAACAAAGATTCAAGGAATGTTCCTCAAGTTAGTAAAATTGATTCTCTTTATGTCTGTTAATGCAAATGTATATGTCTATACAGTTATATAAATAATATAATTATATAAATTCATGAATAGTTATATATGGTTATATAATATAGATAAATATGATTATGTATACATATTTAAGGATATGAATGTTTATATATATGTATGTATGTACTAAAAATAATGAGAATCAGAACAAATCTTTAGGCCACAAGTTCTTCCCATTTATATTTTTTCTTTCATGCTAGACTCCTTCCTTTTCTTGGGAACTCCTGCTTAAAAACTTTATATGCCCCAGATCCCAGAAAGAAAGTAATCACATTGTAATAGCTAAATAAAAAACAGGATACAAACTGTGTTCTCACAAATATATACAAACACACATACACATACACACATAAATGCATGTACACATATGCATTAGCTATCTATCTAGTTTAAGTATCTATCTAAGTGTCTATTTATATTTGATTGTGTTTAATATTAAATGTAACATTTGTCTAAGCATTGTATTCTGAGTCAACAAGAATAACTATCATTATGATTCAAAGTTCCCAAATTCCATTCACCCAAAAACAGATAGTGATCCCTGCAAAACACTTATCTTAACAACAAAGTTTTTTTTTCAGCCAACAGTGATCCCTCTCCTTTTTCCTCCAACCACATCAAGAATGGGCTATTGAAAATGACACCAATTAAATCAAAATCATAATATATTTACTCTCAGTTCAAGTTTCTCTTCTATCCTTGAGTTTAACAATTCAAGTATGTGATATGAGAGATGCTGCTACAAAACCAAGCAAAGAATTAGTGTTGAGAGACTTTTACTTTTAAAGAGATGAAATATCTTTTATTGTATAAGCAGTTGATAAAACAAGGAAATTATTAAATGAATAGATTTTCAGGATAAATTGTTCAGATACTTGCATACCTTTATGGCAAAAGCTTCTGTTTTATTAAAAAAGTCACCCATTTAGAAATCTTGCAAAGTGGTAAATATAGAGAAAACAAGAGGACAATGTTTATTGAATTCAGGGAGTAATTTAAATGACATTGAAATTTGCCCAATAAGTTCTATGACCAATTATCATTTATTCAATTACAAAGTAAAATATCCAAAATTAATATTTGTGCTTCAGATGAAAAGATATATACATTAACCATTAAATTAGTGGTGCTCAACAAAAAGTAGAAATATATTTTTAATTAATGCAACTTCATTGTAACTATAGTACTTTAATTACTTATTCTGTCCTTTTTAGTTATGCTTCTTCATTCCAAAACTATCTTAATACAAAACCATAAATCAAGCAATCATCCATTAATCATTGAATAAACAAAGAATATAAGCCATGAATAATACCAAATGCTGGCAATATGAAGAAAAGAAAGACAAATCTCTTGATTTTAAGGTCACATGCTAAAATACAGAATTGTTTACTTTTCTAAAAATTTATTTATTTTCACCATATGCACACATATATTTTTCAGTTTGATAATTTCCTTCCACCCTCCCTTCCCACTCTTTCTCCTCAATGGCAAATATTCAGGTTAGCATTGTACATACATAATTTAATGAATATGTTTACAGATTAGTTGTTTTTGGTATGAGGAATTAGGATTAAGAGAAAGAGATATAAAAGGAATAATTTTTAAAATGTGTTCTTCAGATTCTGAAGGGGATTTTGTGTGTGTGTGTGTGTGTGTGTGTGTGTGTGTTTTATTTTGTTTTATTTTTCTTCCTCTGGATGTGGATAACATTGTCCATATCCAGTGCATATCTGGTTCATATCCAAACTACTGAGAGGAGCTGCTTCTATCAAGATTGTTTATTGCACAATGTTTTTATTGATGTGTACATTTTATCTGGGTTCTACTCTGTTTACTCAATACCAGATTATGTAAGCCATTCCATGTTTCTCTAGAGTCTGACCATTTTTGTTTTCTTATAGAAATGATTTATTAATTTTATTTCTTCCCAAATGGAAAAGAACTACAAATCAGAGAAGGGAGGTGGCTGTGACCATCTGTTTTTTGCCAAGTTGTTATAAAATTAGCATATTAGACTAGATAGCTTCAGATTCACATTCATACATTTCTTAATTTATAATTCTATGTTCTAGAATTCTGTTAAATTCTATAATTTGAAGTTAGAGTTTCATTTTTGTTATTGTTTTCTAGCTATATCCTGACTTTTGTGTGCAATATTATTAATCAAGTTATATAGGTTAAAACAATTCTATATGCATTTAGTGTATGCAATAAGTTGAACTCCTTTGAACTAATAATTATTGAAAAAGCAATTTACCTCACTTGATAACATTGTTTATTAGAAACTGATATAATTAGGAATTATTTTACTAAGAATGACATTGTTGCAAGTATTGATACCTCCTTTAAGACAATTTGATTGAATAAACAAATACTTGATGAGATAACAAATAGTTTATCATTCCTTTTCTTTTAATAAAAAATTAGACCTTTAAAAATTTTTCCTAACAAAATATAAGTTTATAAAATTACATGTATATAAACATTTTACATGTAGAAATATTATTAATAATTAGTATATTTAAATTATTTATAAAATATTATAAAATATTCTAGAGAAGTTGGAACCTTATTAAAATTAATAATTCACCCAAGTTCATTTATTTTGTACCATAAATCTTGTGAGAAAAATGTTTTATTTTTCTTATGACCTTATCAAAGACTTCAGACAAACTCATCAGCCTAATAACAAATTTAGCAGCTGAAAATTTTTCTCTAGAACCTCTGACACTGACCATTGCAGTTGATAAAGGACACAAAACACTTGCCTGGAGCGATTGAATTCCAATGCCATGAATAGCACTTTAAACCTTATAATTTTTTTACCTTTCAAATACTACTTTTATTTAGGTATAGCAAAGATCCTTTTATACAATAAGTTGTTAAACAGTCACTTAAACCACTGTTATTAAGCATGGATTTTAAATTTTCTTTGCTTTGGCTAAATAATTTTATTAAGATTGCTAAATGAAAAATGGTTCAGCTATTAGTGAAAAAGGTTACCTACCTATCCCATGGTGCTGGGGACTAGAAATAGATAATATGATATAGCGGAAAAATATTTTGAAAAATAAAATATGCGAAATGACAATGTTACTATACATACATTTTTTATCTCATAAATTCTGATGTTCCCTACAGTGACGTGTATCATAACTATTCTACAGCAAATGATTTTGTAAAGAACTGTTTTCTTCATGTTGGGAAAAAGGAACAAAAACAAAGTTTTCTACTATTCACCTAATATGACTATTTGTTCACTTTTTTTTATCTTGAGTACCCCAAGACAGAACTACAAATATCCACCTATCTTTTCCTGATTTTAATGCTTAATGACTCCATCTTCTCTTCTAAATATTTGCCTGATGACATGTTTACTTTTTATGTTAACCCTTGATTATGTTAATATATAATATTTTATGATATTCAATATATATTACCCACAGGTCCTTGAAACCTTGTCCTTGGTTGCCAACTAGGGGTAACAAAAAGAATGGAAATTAACAAGATGTTTTTATTATCCCAATATATTGAAATACATAGAAAATTTCTTCCTGTTCTAAAACTGTGTTCCATGACTGGCCTCATATGTTCAAGTAAGAATTGGATGACATTTCACTAACAAAGTTGAATGAGAGATAACCAGAAATATGAGATAGAATAGATGATATCTGAGTTCATTTTACAACTCTGAGATTCTTGATTTCTGTGACTTCTACTTGGGTGTTCTCTTATGTATGTTTTTAATTATCTATGGGGAAATAATGCAAGCTACTTGAATTTAGTCATTATTTCTTTTGTATTTGTATTCTCCAATAATATGAGAGAGAGAGAGAGAAAGAGAGAGACAGAGAGACAGAGAGACAGAGAGACAGACAGAGAAACAGAGAGACAGAGATACAGAGAGAGAGAGAGAGAGACAGACAGAGGTAGAAACAGAGAGACAGAAACAGAGATAAAGAGAAACATACAGAGAGACAGCCAGAGAGAGAGAGAGAGAGAGAGAGAGAGAGAGAGAGAGAGAGGTCCAATGTATGTAAAATCATTACCTTTGACTACAAAAAGATTAAAATGTTTCTAAAGAACAAAACTGAGAGAACTAAAATTAAAAGAAGCAGGAAATTGTGATAGAATCTTTTCAAAAAATTCTACTATAAAGTTCTCATTTCTAATTATATGGAATTAATTCAGTTATATTTGAATAATAACTAGTCTTCAATAAGTAATTCATCAAAAGATATGAAAAAATAACTTTTCGAAGAAGAAATCTAAACATTCAAAGCCCTATGATAATGTTCTAAATCACTAAAATTTAGAGAAATGCAGATTAAAATAATGTGTAATACTACCCTTAATCCATCAGATTAGAAAAAATGAAGAAAAAGAAAACAAAGAAAAATGACAAAAACTGAATAGATAATCGGCATGTTAAACCAAATGCATTAATGAATTGTTGGTGGAAATTTAAACTCTTATAGTGTTTCTGGAAAGCAGGGCATAACCATGTCCTAGAACTATTAAACTTTGTGTGCTATTTAATTGAGTAAAATTGCTAAAAGATCAGAGATTAAAGAAAAAATAAAAGCTCTTTGTATAAGATAATATTCAAATAGCACTTTTTGTAGAAACAAAAAAACTCAAAATAAGTATGCAATCAGTAATTGAGAATGTTGCAATTAATTATGATACACTAATGAAGGGGTGTTTTAGATAATCTATAAACACTGTATGAATAGATGAAGAGTGAAATGAGTAGACCAATGAGAAAAATTTATATGATAACAATGATATCATAAAAAGAAACTGTTTTGAAAGATTAAGAAGTCAAATCAACAGAAACCAATCACAATTCCAGAGGACTCATGCTAATTGTTATGACTAGATATACCTATCTGTCTAAATCTATATTTGGATATGTATACATACATTGCATAAATTCATATATATATATATATATATGTTTATATATGAGTATGTCAATGTTTATGTATGTGTATACAGAGGCATTTACAAATATTTGTTTGGGCATGGAAAATGAAGAAAATTTGTTTTATTCAGCTTTTATATGTTTATACACGGTTTTATTTTCTTATTTTCTCAGTTTCTCAATAAGGAGATAGGAAGGGGAAATAGGAATGAGATTTTGAAGCTGAATATTTGAAACAAAGATAAAAATATAGTCCTATGTGAAATGCTTAGTGGTTCAAGAGAATGTAAGTTGCTTTGATCAATAATTATAGTCATTTTCACTACTAAGTGATGAATACTGAACCCTCACTTTCAGATGAGTTAGTTTGTTTAAATTACACAAAAATTGCTATTGGGAATTTTGTTTGCATTTAATATTTATACATCCTGGAATAAAACCTCCCCAAATCACTGGACAGATTTTGTATCAAGCCTTCCATGTTTTTATTGTCCATCCTTACAACACAGAATGTAAAGTAAGTGGAACTTAGTTCATCTCCTAACTCATTCATTTACCAACATTGTAAACATGAGCAAATTACTCTAATCCTCTGTTACTCAGTTTCCTCATCCAAAAGTGACTTTTCTGCTAGATAAACACTAAAATTTCGTGTCTATGTGTTTGTGTGCATGTTGTATGCATGTGTGCTTAAGAGAGACTTTAATTGTTTTGTGCCTTTAAACAATCCATGAAACTCTCTAGATTAGTAGAATAGTAAGACTTAAATATGTGTCTATAATACAATTGTTCAGAAATTCCCTATACATATGATTCCTAAGAATTAACCAAAAAATTAATGGCACAATAGGGAATCCTGTAAAAATGTCTAATCCTCATTAGACATAAATCAATTTTTATTGTCCAGTTATATAAATAAGAGTTTATTTTCATATACATATTTGATGTGCTTACATTATAATGTGTTTTCCATCCTATTTCTATAAAGTGAAACCATGATCATGATTTCATCTGGTTTAGGCAGGTGTCAACAGCATGGAGTCCAGAGACAAATGTTTGGTTTCTTGGCATTCGTAGCAACATTCTTCCTTTTATTTCTACATGTACTATCATTTATACTAGATATTATCTATCTCTACAGCAGTATCCATCATCATTACAACTTTATACTTTGAACAGATAATTTTGTCTGAATTTATACAGCAAAATCTGAAGATTAAGGGGAAAATTATTCAGATATCATCCAGTTTTCTCCCCTCCCCTTCACCCATACACACACATGAATAAGAATATGTACATAATATATGCTATTTATCACATGCATATAAATACATGTATGAATACAAATACATATAGTCAAAAAATTCCAAAATTCTTTGTTTTTCCTGTAATTAACATATACAATGTCATTGTCATCATTTGATAAGGTCAAAGTCACTAACTGATCAAAGGTTTTCTCTTTTTGTAGTAGTAGTTTTAGCATGAGAAGGAAAGGATTTTCTAAGCCTTTGGGTGGGGAGAGTGACCTTATTTGTTTGTGGTCACATGTGGACCTCTTGGCATATGGCCACCGAGTTTGCTAGAATGTTGGTTCATACATTTCTAAGAAGACAGTATTGAATGTAATCAAAAGTAAAAGACCAGTGAAACTTACAAGAATGCAAGATTCTTGCTCAGTAAGAAGGCAAATGAAATTTAGTTTTATGAGGATAGTAACAATCCAAAATGCTTTTATGATTCTCTGAAGGCTATTTATGGGCCAAAGATTTAATGGATCTAAGTTAAAAAGTTTTGTTGGAATCACGTTGATTACTGATAAGGATATCCTAGTGAGATAGGCTGAACATTTCCATAGTGTTCTTAACAGACCATAATCATCATTGCAGAAGCCATTGATTGTGCAATTCATGTTAAAGTCAGTTCAATTTTAGCTGAAGTACCAACAAGGATTTGGAATGTCATTAGACTTCTTTTATGTGACAAAACACTTGTTGCTTATTTTTTTCCCCAGCTGAGATCTAGAAGGGGGTGGGGCAAGCTCCATTGTTCATACAAAAGCTGACTGAAAATTTCCAGGATATAGTATTTGAAGATTTTCCCCTAGGAATTCAAGAATGCCTCCATTGTCCATCTCTGTAACGATAAAGGGAATAGATTGCCTTGTGACTAGCACAGAGGTGTTTTTCTTTTAGACATTGCTGTCAAGATTCCTGCCAGAGTCATTTTCAATTGACTAATCCTTCACCCAGAAGATGGTCAGCACCCTGAGAGCTAGTGTTGTTTCAGAAAGGGGGAAGAAACAGTTGATATAGTGTTTGCTGCTCAACAACTGCAATAAAAATGCCAGAAGTATAAGGGAGGTTTGTATACAACATTTTAGACCTGACCAATGTCTTTGATATTGTCAGCCATGAAGATTTATGGAAAATTATGTCAAAATTTGATTGCCCAGGCAAGTTCATTAGTATTGTATGCTGATTTCAGACTGGTATGCTTGCTTGGGTTCTGGATAATGAACTGCTTTCCAAGGCATCAGAGGAATAAAACAAAGCTCTATCTTGCTTTCATGCTTTTTAGCCTGATGTTCTCAAGCATATTATCAAATGCCTACATTGAGTATGCTCATGGCCATGATGAAATTACTGTAGTGATGCCAAATTCTACTACTTGAAAAAGCTACTAGCTAAAGCCAAAGTAAGTGAATGTTGTTGCATGATCTTCATGATTTCCAGAAAGACTGGATGATTGTGCACTCGATGCAGACTCTGAAGCTAGATGCAACAAAGCATGGATTGATTCTATATTGCTTGTACTAATTTTAGCTTAACAATTAACACTAAGAAAATACAGGTACTCCATCAGCCAGCATCTCACAATCCATATATGGAATCACTGATTCCAACAAATGAAGAAAATTTGAATACTGTTGATAGTTTCGTGTACCAAGGCAGAATACTTTCCAGAGAAATACAGATACCTAAGGAACTAAGTGCATGCATTGCCAGAGTTAGCTCAGTCACTCAAATAGATGACTGAAAGGAAGTGTGAGAGAAGGGACATTAGACTGACAACTATATTGAAGGTTTACAGATTCATTGTCTTGAACTTGATATAGTATTCCTGTGAAATCTGATCAATCTACCCTTTGCCATCTGAGTGTCATATAGATGATCTGAGGATCACTTGGCTGGAAAAGATACCATATAGTGAGGTGCTGTCTCTAGTTAAAAAAATCAAGCATTCAAATGTTATTATAGACACTCCAGTGGGCAGGTTACATTGTTCAAATCTCAAACATATGCTGTCCAAAAAGACTATGGATAATGTACAGAGAGGAAGAAAAACAATAAGATGAGAAAATGTAATACAAGGATGCTTTCTTTTTTATTTAATTATTTTTTGATTTAGAATTTTGCAATGTTTCCCCTAATCTCGCTTCCCTTCCCCCATCCCCCACAAAAGGTAGTCTGTTAATTCTTACATTATTTCCAAGGTGTACATCGATCTAAGTTGAATGTGATGAGAGAGAACTCATATCCTTAACGGGAAAAAATAAAGCATTAGAGATAGCACCAATACATAATAAGATAACAAGGCTTTTTTTTAATTAAAGGAAAAAATCTTTGGTCTTTATTAAACCCCACAATTCATTATCTGTATACAGGTATTGTCCATCACAGATATCCAGATATCCAAAAATTGTGCCTGATAGAATGAGAAAGTTCATTAAGGCTGATCATCGCCCCCATGTTGCTATTAGGATGTACAGTGTTCTTCTGGATCTGTTCACTTTGCTCATCAGCAGTTCATGTAAATTCTTCCATGCTTCCCTGAATTCCCATGCCTTCCAGATTCTAATAGGACAATAGTGTTCCATAAAGTACATATAACAGGATTTATTCAGCCATTCCCAATTGGACATGCACTTAATTTCAAATTCTTTGGCACCACAAACAGAGCTGCTATGAATATTTTTGTACAAGTGATATTTTTACCCCTTTTTATGATCTCTTCAGGGTATAGATCCAGTAGTGGTATTGATGGATCAGAGGGTATGCACACTTTCATTGTCCTTTGGGCTTAATTCCAAATTGTTCGCCAGAAAGACTGGATGAGTTCACAGCTCCACTAACAATGAATTAGCGTCTCAGATTTCCCACATCCCTTCCAACATTGATCATTGTACTTTCTGGTCATATTGATCAGTCTGAGAGGTACAAAGTGATACTTCATAGGTGTTTTAATTTGAATCTCTCTAATAAGTAGTGACTTAGAGCAATTTTTCATATGACTATGAATCTCTTTAATTTCCTCATCTGTAAATTGCCTTTGCATATCACTTGACCATTTTTCAATTGAAGAATGACTTGTTTTTTTTACAATTTGACTCAATTCCCTATATATTTTAGAAATTAGTCCTTTGCCAGAAATACTAGTTGCAAAAATTATTGTACAACGTACTAGATTTTTTTATCTTGATTACAATGATTTTCTCTGTGCAAAACCTTTTTAATTTAATGTAATAAAAATAATCTAGTTTATTTTTAATGATATTCTCCTTTCTTCTTGGTTAGGTAATCTATTCATTGATCTCCTAGTTTTTATTTGTATACGAGGAGTTTTATAATTATTTTCATAAAGTTTGAGTCTGCATTTTCAGGTAATCACCCAAGTATTTTATATTGTCTAAAGTTGCTTTGAACGGGATTTCTCTTTCTAGCTCTTTCCCCTGTATCTTGCTGGTCATATACAGAAATGTTGAGAATTTATGAGGGTTTATGCTATATCCTGCCACTTTGCTTAAGTTGCTAATTATTTCTAGTAATTATTTTAATGATTTTTTGGGATGCTCTAGGTATACCATCATGTCATCTGCAAAGAGTGAGAGTTTAGTCTCTTCCTTCCCAATTCTAATTCCTTCAATTTCTTTTTTCTTTTATTGCTGAAGCTAAAATTTCTAATACAATATTGAATAGTGGTGCTTATAATGGACATCCTTGATTCACCCCTGATTTTATTGAAAATGCCTCTAGCCTATCCTCATTGCATATAATGCTTTTTGATGATTTCAGATAGATATTGCTTATTATTCTAAGGAATGATCCATTTATTCCTACACTCTCTAGTGTTTTTAGTAGGAATGGGTGCTGTATTTTGTTAAAAGGTTTTTCAGCATCTATTGATACAATCACATGATTTTGGATAGGTTTATTATTGATATAATTAATTATGCTGACATTTTTCCTAATACTGAACAAACCCTGAATTCCTGGGATTAATCCTACTTGGTAATAGTATATTATCTTAGTGATAGCTTGTTGTAATCGCTTTGATAATATTTTATTTAAGATTTTTGGATCTATATTCATCAGGGAGATAGGTCTCTAATTTTTGTCTCTACTTTAACTCATCCTGGCTTAGGTATTAGCACCATATTGTTGACATAGAAAGAGTTAGACAATGTTCTTTGTCACCTATTTTTCCAAAGTGTTTATATAGAATTAGAACCAATTGTTTGATAGAATTCACTTGTGACTCCATCTGGCCCTGGAGATTTTTTCTTAGGGACTTCAATCATGGCTTGTTGCAGTTCTTTTTCTGAGATAGGATTATTTAGGTATTTAAATCCCTCTTCATTTAACATAGACAATTTATGTTTTTTTTTGTAAAAATTCATCCATTTTATTTAGATTATCAAATTTATAGGCATAGTGTTGGGCAAGATAATTATGAATTATTACTTTGTTTCCTCCTCACTAGTAGTGAATTCACCTTTTTCCATTTGTGATATTAGCAATTTGGCTTACTTCTTTCTTTTTTTACCAAATTAAGCAGAGTTTAACCAATTTTATTTTTTTTTCATAAAACCAACTCTTGGCTTTATTGATTAGTTCAACAGTACTCTTGTTTATGATTTTATTAGTTTCTTATTTAATTTCTGAATTTCTAATTTGAATTTTAATTGGGGGCTTTTAATTTGTTCTTTCTCTATTTTTTTAGTTGCCTGTTTAGTTGATTGATTACCTCATTTAAAGTTATATCACCTGACATACTCCTTGAGAGAATCTTTTAGGTTTGGGTATGTTGTTTCATTATTGTCATTATCTATGATGAAATAATTAATTCTTTATACAATTTGTTGTTTGATCCACTCATTCTTTAAAATTAGGTACTTAAGTTTCCAATTAGTTTTAGGTCTATTTCTCCCTGGCCCAATATTACATATGACTTTTATTGTGTTATGATATATTTCTGCTGTTCTGCAATTGATTGTTTTGGTTTTTATGCCCTATTACTTGGTCAATTTTTGTGTAAATGCAATGTACTGCAGAAAAAAAATATTCCTTTCAACTCCCATTCAATTTCCTCCACAGGTCTATTATGTCTAGGTTTTCTAAAAATCTATTTACCTCCTTAACTTCATTCTTGTTTATTATATGATTAAATTTATCTAAATCTAAGAAAGGGAGGTTAAGCTATGCCACCAGTAGAATTTTCCTTTCTATATATTCTTGTAAATTATTAAACTTCTCCTCCAAGTATTTGGATAGTATACTTACTTGGTGCATACATATTTATTATTTAAATTACTTCACTTTCTATGTATCTTTTAAGAGGGTATAGTTTCTTTCCTTATCTCTTTTAATGAGATTTATTTTAGCAGGTGCTTTGTTTGAGATAAGAATTGTAACTCCTTTTTTTACTTCTGCTGAAGCAAAATGTATTTTGTTCCAAACTTTTACATTTACTCTATATGTATCTCTGTGCTTCAAATGATTTTCTTATAAGGAGCATATTACAGGATGGTTTTTAATCCACTCTGCTAATTACTTACAGTTTAAGGGAGAGTTCATCCCATTAACATTCAAAGTAATAAGTATTAACTCTTGATCACCCTCTGTGCTATCTTCCCCCTGTTTGTATTTCTCCCCTTTTTTACTTTATCCATATTCCCCAGTAATTTGTTTCTGAATACCACCACCTATAGTGTGTTTGCACCCATAGCCAACCCCCTCCTGCTTTCTTCCACTTTTCCTTTGCCCATTCTTCTTCCCTTACTTCTGTTAGTTTCCCTTTTCATTCCTCCTCCCCTTTTCCACTTTTAATACTTGAAAGGAAAGATAAGTTTCTTAACTTAACTGAGTGTGTGTTAGTTTAGTTTAAGCCTAGTCTGTTGAGATGAAGATTCAGGTAGTTGTCACCTCCTCCATTCTTCCCCTCCATTGAAATAGTTCCTTTGTACCTCTTAAAGTAATGAGATTTACCACATTCAATTTCCTCCATCTTACTATCTCTTTGCTGTCCCCATTTTTAAACATTTTATTTGTTAACATTTTATTTGATTTCCAATTATATGCAATAATAGTATCTACTTTTATTTTTGAAAGGTTTTGAATTTTGCAATATTTCCCCCACTTTCCATTCCCTCACCTCCACAGAAGACTGATAGTCTTTACATGGGTTCCATGCTATAGATTGATGTAAATTGAATTGGTTATAAGAGTAAATATAAAATCCCCTCCCAAAACCAAGAAGATGAGAAACCACAGCAATACAGAGAAAATGTAATCAAAATCATCTATATTGTTTTTAGTGATGTTCTCCATCTCTTCCTTAAACAAAAACTGCTTCCCTTTCCATATATCTGACAGGTAAATTAGTCCTTGATCTTCTAATTAGCTTATGGTAACGTTTTTTATATCTAAATCCTGTATTCATTTAGATCTTATCTTGGAATAGCGTTTGAGGTGTTGGTCTAATCTAAGTTTGTTCCATACTAACTTCAAATTTTCTCAGCAGTTTTTATCAAATAGAGAGTTTTTAATCCCAATACTAGGACTCTTTGGATTTATCAAACAGCAAATTACTATAAACATTTCTTGCTATTGCACCTAGGCTATTCCACTGGTCCAAAACTCTATTTCTTAGACAATACCAGATAGTTTTTATGACTGATGCTTTATAATATAATTTTAGATAAGGTAAGGCTAAGCCCCCTTCTTTTGCACTTTTTTTCATTATATCCCTGGAAATTTTTGACTTTTTATTTCCCCATATGAATTTACCTACAACATATTCTAACTCATTAAAGTAATGTTTTATAATTTTAATAGGCAGGGCATTAAACAGGTAATTTAGTTTTGCTAGAATTGTCATTTTTATTATATTAGCTCTACCTATCCATGAGCAGTTGATATTTGCCCAGTTATTTAAATCTGATTTAATTTCTGTGAGAAGTGTTTTATAATATTTTTGAAAAGTCTCTGATTCTGCATTGGCAAATAGACTCAAAGGTATTTTGTATTGTCTGAAGTTACTTTGAATGGGATTTCTCTTTCTAGTTCTTTCTGCTGTATCTTGCTTGTCATATATAGAAAAGATAAGGATTTCTGAGGGTTTATTTCATAACCTGCAACTTTGACAAAATTGCTAATTTTTTCCAGCAGTTTTTGGATGATTTCTTGAGATTCTCTAGGGATACCATCTTGCCATCTGAAAAGAGTGAAAGTTTTGTCTCTTCCTTCCCAATTTTAATTCCTTCAATTTATTTTTCTTCACTAATTGCTGCAGCTAAGATTTCTAATACGATATTGAATAGTATTGATGATAATGGACATCCTTGTTTCACCCATGATCTTATATGGAATGCCTCTAGCCTCTCCCCATTGAATATAGTGCTTGTTGATGGTTTCAGATAGATACTGCTAATTATTCTAAGAAACACTCCATTTATTCCTACACTCTCCAATGCTTTTAGTAGGAATGGGTGCTGTATTTTACAAAAGATTTTTCAGCATCTATTGATATAATCATATAATTTCTGATAGGTTTGTTATTGATATAACTGATTATACTAACAGTTTTCCGAAGATTGAACCAACCCTGCATTACTGGGATGAATCCTATTAGGTTAGAATGTAGTATCCCAGTGATAACTTGTTGTAATCATTTTGCTAAGATTTCATTTAAAGATTTTGCATATATATTCATCAGGGAGATAGGTCTATAATTTTCTTTCTCTGTTTTAACTCTTCCTGGTTTAGGTATCAGCACCACATTGGAGTCACAGAAAGAATTAGGCAGAGTTCCATCTTCCCATGTTTTTCCAAAGAGTTTAAATAGAATTGGAACCAATTCTTCCTTAAATATTTGGTAGAATTCCCTTGTGAATCCATCAGGTCATGGAGATTTTTTCTTAGGGAGTGTAATGATCGCTTGTTTAATTTGCTTTTCTGAGATAGGGTTGTTTAGGTATTTAATATACTCTTCATTTAACCTGAATAACTTATATTTTTGTAAATATTCATCCATTTCACTTGCATTGTCCAATTAATTGGCATAGAATCGGGAAAATTAATTCTGAATTATTTCTTTAATTTCCTCCTCATTGGCAGTGAGTTCACATTTTTCATTTATGATACCAGCAATTTAGTTTTCTTCTTTTTTTAATCAAATTGATGACTGGTTTATCAATTTTATTGTTTTTTTAAAACTAACTTTTGACTTTATTTATTAATTCTATAGATTTTTAGCTTTTGATTTTATTAATTTCTCCTTTAATTTTTAGTATTTGAAATTTGGTATTTAATTGGGGATTTTTAATTTGTGCTTTCTCTAATTTTTAGTTGCGTATTTAGTTCATTGATTTCCTCTTTCTCTAATTTATTCATGCGTGTTCATTTAAATATATATAATACATCCCCTGCCAGCCCCTTTGACAGAATCCCATAGGTTTTGGTATGTTGTTTCCTTATTGTTGTTATCTAGAATAAAATAATTAATTCTTTCTATAATTTGTTGTTTGATCCACTCATTCTTTAAAATGAGGTTATTTAGTTTCCCTTTTATTTTGTTTTTAGATTTTTTGCAAGGCAATGGGGTTAAGTGACTTGCCCAAGGCCTCACAGGTAGGCAATTATTAAGTGTCTTAGGTCACATTTGAACTCAGGTACTCCGGACTCCAGTGATGGTGCTCTATCCACTGCAACACCTAGAGGCCCAGTTCTTCAGTTTCCAATGATTTCTTAGTCAATATCTGCCTGGCCCAATATTAGCTATAATTTTTATTGCATTGTGATATGAGAAAGATGCATTGGCAATTTCTGCCTTTCTGAAGTTGATCATTAATTTTTTATACCCTATTACAATGCCAATTTTTGTATAAGTGCCATATACTGCAGATAAAAAGGTATATTACTTTCTATTCCAATTCATATTCCTCCATAAATCTATCATATCCAGTTTTTCTAACAATCTATTTACCTCCTTAACTTCTTTGTTGTTTATTTTATTATTTAATTTATCTAGATTTGACAGCATGAGATTGAGGTCTCTCATTAATAGAGTTTTGCTGTCCATGTCTTACTGTAGTCATTTCAGCTTCTCCTCTAAAAATTTGGATGTTATCCCATTGTATATATATATATATATATATATATTCAATATTGAAATCACTTTATTGTCTATGATACCTTTTCGGAGGATACAGTTTTCTTCCTCATCTCTTTTAACACAATCTATTTTTTCAGGTGCTTTGTCTGAGATAAGGATTGCTTCTTCTGCTTTTTTTCACTTCAGCTGATTCAAAAAATATTTTGCTCCAAACTTTTACCTTTATATGTATCTCTCTCTGCTTCAAATTAGTTTCTTGTAAGCATCATATTGTAGAATTCTGGTTTTTATCCACTATGCTATTCACTTACATTTTAAGTAAAAGTTCAACCTATTCACATTCAAAGTTATAATTACTAACTCCTTTTTGCCCACCATGCTATCTTCCATCTTTTTGTATTTTTACCCTTCCCCCCTTTCTCATCTCCTTCCTTTTCCCTCTCTATTACCATAGGTCTTTTGTACCTCTTAGTAATGATATTTATCCCATTCAATCTCCTCCCTCCTCCCATCTCCTTCCTCTCCCCCTTGTTAAGGAGGAGGTATTTTTAAATCATTCTATCAGAGTCGTAGAAAATTCTGAGTATCCGCCACTTCTAGCTAAGTATATTCTACCTAATAGAGTTACAATTCTTGAGATTTATTAGATTCTATCTCCCAGGTAGGGTTATAGCCAATTTCATCACATTGGATAGCAGTCTCATGGATAAGTCATGAGTGTCCATCACTTTTGGGTAGGTAATAATCTTTCTGCTAACTTACAGTTCTCAAGAGTTATGAGAAATCTTTTTCATGCTTGGATATAGCCAGTTTCATCTTATTGGATAGTAGTTTTTTTTTTCCTTTACCCCCTTTTTTGCCTTTTCATGTGTCTCTTGAATTTTGTGTTTGATTTCCAAATTTTCTATTTAGCTCTGGTCTTTACATCGAGAATTTTTGGTATTCTTCCATTTCATTAAATGTCCATCTTTTTCCCTGAAAAAGAAGTCTCAGATCTGCAGGATAGTAGATATTTGGCTGCATTCCAAGCTCCCTTGATCTATGGAATCTTATATTCCATGCCCTTCAATCCATTAATGTTGATGCTACAAGGTCCTGTGTATTCCTTACTGTGGCTTCTTGGCATGTAAATTGTTTCTTTCTGGCTGTTTGTAGGATTTTCTCTTTTATGTGATAGATCTGGAATTTATCCCCAGAATTCCTTTGGTGTTTTCATTTTAGGTTCTCTTTCTGGAGGAGATCTTTGTATTCTTTAAATAACTTCTTTGCACTCTGGTTCCATGATATCATGGCAATTTTCCATCACTGGAGGCTATAATATTAAATCCAGGCATTTTTTTTCCATTCAGTGTTTTCAGGAAGTCCACTAATTATCATGTTGCCCAACCTTGATCTATTCTTAAGGTCAATGGTTTTGCTAATGAGGTATTTTACATTTTCTTAACTTTTATCTATTTCTTGATTTTGTTTAACAGGCTTTTGTTGCTACAGTCTCATGAAGTTATTAGTTTCCACAGTCAATTCTTTTTTTAGAGAGGAGTTTTCTTCATGTACCTTTTGCAAGTCCTTTTACAGTTGGTCAATTCTATTTTTGAAAGAGTTTTCCATTTGACCAGGTGAAGTTTTAAGAGAATTATTTTCTTTTTTCATTTGTCCAATTGAGGTTGTGAGAGAATTATTCTCATTTTGTATTTGTCCAAATGCATTTTCCAATCATTTGTTTTCTTGTTGCAAGGTGTTAATCTTCTCTTTGATTTCTTTTCCCAAATTTTCAGATTGATTTTAGACTCCTTCCTTATTTCTTCAAGGACTCCTTCTGTGAGAACAGATGATATTCTCCTCAGATATTCTAGGTCTTTCTGTGTTAGGATGTTTTCCTTCCAAAATTTTTTCTATGGATCCACCTTTCCACTGACCTTTCTTCATTTTGCTAAGACCTTGAATTGGCGAGGGGCTGGTTCACAGAAGTTTGGTGTTGGGACCCCTAGAGGCTTTATTCATTTAGTTCATTACCTCCAGCTGGCCAGTGGAGGATGTTAGAGGATTTGCTCACTGAGTATAATTTCTCCAGCTGGCCAGTAGGGGGAGCTGATTGCTTTCTCTGGAGTATCTGTGACCTTGATTGGAGCCTTCCCCCTTAGCCTGGAGGGAGTGATTGAAGATGTTAAATACTTTTGTCTTCAATCAATGGTGGGCTTTACCCTGGGGTGAAGTCATCCCTCTCCCTATTTTCAGCTGAGTGGCTTCTTCTGCTCACACACCTGGGCCTGGGGCAGAAGAAATCTGTACTTGTATTTGTTCTTGGAAGAGGCCTCAGCCACAATGTAGGCATGAACTCAGATTTCCTCAGACCAGAGTAGCCCAGGGATAATGTCCCCAGCTCTCCTGCACAGGAACTACCCCCCCCCCCCCCAGTCATGTCAGAAAGCTCTGAAGGGCCAGTGTCAACACCAATGCCTCTGCTCCCTAGTTGACCCAAGCCCCCGTAGTGGACGAGGCTCCTGCCTGGTCTCTGATCAAGCAGTTCCGGTTCTTGGGCCCTCATGTTCCCGGGGCTCCAACCCTGCTGCTAATCATGCTGATCCATGACTGATTTGCCCTCTGCACCAGACTCACCCACTGCTGTGGAAGATAAATCCTGTGGTGAATGTTCTTTCTCCTGGCTTTTCTTTCTGGGTTTTGCTGTCAGATTTCTGTTAAGAAGTTTGTTTCATATCTTATATGGGGAAAGATCAGGAGATTCTAAAAATGTGCCTTTCTTTTCTCTTCCATCTTGGCTGGAAGTTTCCAATGGCTTTTTATACTCCTTGATTTCCTCAAGGAAGTTTTTCTGTTCTCAAAACCAAATCATATTCTCATAGGAGGTTCTAGATCTCTCTGAGTTAGGGTATTTACCTTCCATATAGTTATCTTTAGACCCTCTCTCCCTTTCTGCCAGCCTTTCTTCATTTTCGTAAAATCTTTGTTGGGTAAAGGGCTGATTCACAGAGGTTTTATGTTGAGTTACTTGGAGGTTTTGCCTACTGGGTTTAGTATCTCCAAGTGGGCCAACAAGAAGGGGGTGCTGATTATTTTTTCTGAATTGTGACATTGATGTGAGGCCCTCTCCCTTTGCCTGGAGGGGGTGGGTGATGCTGCTGGATACTTTTATCCTTGAACAATGTGGACTTTCCCTGGGGCAAGGTAATTCATTTACCTATTCATCTGAGGGAGCTCTGCTGCACACACCTGAGGCTGGGGGGGGGGGAGGAGGGGGACCCTTTCTGTTTTTGTTCTGGGAAGAGGGTTCAGCTGAAATGAATGTATAGAGTCTGAGGTCCTCCACACTGGCACTTGACCTCCTGACCTACTGGAATGCCCCAGACTGCCATTCCCTAAGTCAAAGCCTTTGCACCACAGTTAGCTCTTGGACCACAGCTCCCAAAGTCATCACCTCCATGATTGATGCTAGGTTTGTCTTTCTCTCACCCCAATCCTGCTGGCAGTCTTCTTTCTGTCACCTGCTCACCCATGATACCAAAAGACAGAACTTTTGCGTAGATGTTCCTCCCCTAGCTTCTTTTCTGGGTTTTCTTAATCAAATTTCTGTTAAGAGGTTTGTTTCATATTATATATGAGGGAAAATCAGGAGACCTTAGCATAGTGCCTGTCTTCACTCCACCATCTTAGCCAGAAGTCTACAAGGAAACTTTCAAAGTGTCTCTTTAGAACTGATTTGGCAGGATGGTAGACACTGGCATAGAACTGCCCAATAATAGAATGCCTTCATCACAGAGGATGCTGTGCTCTAGGAGGAAGGCAAGATGGAGCCAGTTCAAAGGAATATGTGCAAGTAGAGAGAACTACTGAAGTTGTTCACATGGAATATTTGTTTCTGAACTGTAGTAGAGCATTCTGAACTTGTATTGGGCTGATCAGTCACAGGCAGTCACAATGTAACTTGTTTCTAATTTATTTTATTTTTTAGATTTTTTTTTTTTTGGTAAGGCAAATGGGGTTAAGTGTTTTGCCCAAGGCCACACAGCTAGGTAATTATTAAGTGTCTGAGGCCAGATTTGAACTCGGGTACTTCTGACTCCAGGACTGGTACCCTATCCACTGCACCACCTAGCCACCCCTACATGTCTCTAATTTATTCCTGCTATTTTAGTCCTCTTCAATTCAAAGGACAAAAACAAACCAAGCAACCATATTGTTCAGCTATTGATTCCTTCCACTGTTTTGGTTATTCTTTCCTTCACTTCGTCAAAAAGTATTGAAGATAAGGGGCAGCTAGGTGGCGTAGTGGATAAAGCACTGGCTTTGGAGTCAGGAGTACCTGGGTTCAAATCGGTCTCAGACTCTTAATAATTACCTAGCTGTGTCACCTTGGGCAAGCCACTTAACCCCATTTGCCTTACAAAAACCTAAAAAAAAAAGTATTGAAGATGGAGTGGGCCAAGTTGTGGCCTTTCAGCTTTTACAGGTTGTTAGAGCAAAGCCACTAGAATTTCTGGAGCCAATTTCCAGGTCATACTTTTCATTCTCCAAGCAAAACCCTGGGAAGGAAACAGGATCCAACCCAGTAGGAAACCTATGCTGAGGACAATATGTGGGTTCCTACAAGATTAAATCTGTCCATTGTTCATGATGAGTGAGATAAAGTAAAGACTTGGAAAACTGCTTAAAAAGCCCCTCTTACTTCCCCAGACCCAGGATCTGGAACTCAACAAAAGAACTGGAATATCAATTTCCTGTTTTTGTCTCCTCTATATGTGGGTAGAAAGTCCCCAGGTGACATCATGTTTACAAAACTCCCTTGCTTGCTCAGCTACATACATTTCCTCATTATAACAAGACCATCTGCCAAATAAGGGATGTTTTGTTCTACCAGCCAATAGAATCAAAGGTCAGGATGGGGAGGGGTTTCGGTGGTTATATAATCCAGCTTCTACTTCTGTAAGGCAGACCCTCCCAACTCCAGTTTTCTGGTGGTTTGATTGTCCCACTTCCCTTGAGAACTGAATAAAGAGACTTTCTGATCTCAAGTTGAGAACCCTCTGAAAGGCCACTTTGAGTAAGGGTATCGTTACACCAGAAAATGGCAAATTCAGAAGAGAATATTGTAAGGTGAATGTTATTGTAGGTATCCACATAAAATTTTAATTCTACCTTTCCTAGCTAATGAAAAAATAAATCAGAAAATTTCCAACCAGTTATTTATTTGAGAGGGGGGGTATTTTGTCCTTTTTATGCGCTGTCTTCACAGTAAATGTTCTTTTATAAAATATAATTGATATAAATTGATTAAATATTAATGGAGTGCTATTATTTCATTGTAAACATTGGACATAACACATCAAATTGGAGAATTGGGTTAATTATATAAGAAAAAGATCAGAGGACTTTGGTCCAAGATGGTGGAGCGAAGCCAGGCACTGTCTTAAGCCCTCTTGGCTTTCTTTCACAACTAACATGAACCAAGACTCTTAACAGAATTTATATCCACAGTACTCAGGAAAAACCTAGGAGAAAAACAGAGGAATGAGGTTTGTCTCAGGAGTACATGGATGAAACAGGTGCGGATATCAGAGAGCCAGCATAGGTGCTATGGGTTGAGGTCCTGGAACTAACCTAAGAACAGTGGTAGAAACATTTTCTCCCTGGGGCAGGACAGCTCCAGTTCTGTGATTAAACAGCAATTCTGTCCATTCAGCTGGTCTAGAAGACCAGGACCATTTAACCTTCATGTTTTCAGTGAAGTCCCTGTGTTTCCAATTGACTCCCCAACAGTCAAAAATGTAAAAATGACCAGTGAATCTTCCAGGAGCAAACAAAGCATCAGTTCCTCCCCCTCCTCCAGTCCCAGGTGAGGGAGGCAGATCTCCCTCAGAGTTGGTTGAGGATTAAGTAGATTAATTTTATAGCCTGAGGGCCTGGCTCATATTGTTCCACAATAACTCATACCTAGCTGTGTCCCCATCCCTCAGGCCTAGGAAGTGGACCACTAATCAAGGTCACAGACACTGTGACTCCTTGGTATCTTAATTGATTCTTTTTGGCTGCTTGCAGGAATTTCTCTTTTATCTGATAGCTCTGGAATTTGGTCACAATATTCCTTGGTCTCTTCATTTTGAGATCCCTTTCCATAGGGGATCAATGTATTCCTTCAATAACTATTTTTCCCTATGGTTCCATGAAAATATAATAAAAAAGTCAATCCTAATTAAGGTAAACCAAATATTTAGTTCCATACTGATCAAACTTCCAAAACATTGTAACTAAACTCCTATGAGAAAACAAAAAGTCAAGAATATCAAAGGATTTAATGAAACAATTGCTAAAGAATGTAGCTTGGCCTTAGCAGATCAAAATTTATATTATAAAACATCAGTCATCAAAACTGTCTGGTACTAGCTAAGAAATAGAGTGGAAGATAAATGGAATAGACTAGGAAAAAAGATAGAGCATGAAATGATTGTAATAAACTGAGCTCTCATAAAAACAATGAATCCAGCTTCTGGGATAAGAACTGAGTCTTTGATAAAAACTGTTGGGAAAGTTGGAAGATAAATAGCAAAAACTTGCATTAGACCAAATTCTCACACCCTTTACCAAGATAAGATCAAAATGGGTGCAGGACTTAGAAATGAAAAGACAATATTATAAGTAAATTAGGAGAACAAGTAATGCTTTACCCATCAGATTTATGGAAAGGGGTGGCAGTTTATGAACAAAGAAGAGATAGAGAACATTATAAAAAGAAAACTGGATAATTTTGATTACATTTAATTAAAAAGCTTTTGCACAAACAAAATCACTGTAACCAAGATCAAAAGAAATGTAACAAGTTGGGAAACATTTTTTCCAAATATTGTTTCTCACAAAGGACTCTTTTCTAAAATACATGGAGAATTGAGTCAAATTTTATAAAAAAAAAAAGTCCTTCCCCAGTTGACAAATGGTCAAAGGATATGCACACACTTTTCAGATGAGGAAAACAAAGATATCTATAGTTATATGAAAATTTGCTCAAAATCATTACTGATTAGAGAAATACAAATTAAAGCATCTCTGTGGTACCATCTCAAATTTTCTGATTGACCAATATGAACAGAAAAAAAATCATCAGTGTTGGAAGGGACATGGGAATTCTGAGACACTAACCCATTGTTGGATGAACTGTGAAGTGATCCAACCTTTCTGGAAAACAATTTGGAATTATGCCCAAAAGTCAATATAAACGTGCATACCCTTTTATTCAGCAATGCCACTAGTGCATCTATCCCCTGAATTGACCATGAAAAAGAGTAAAAATATCACTTGTATAAAACTATTCATAGCAGCTCTGTTTATGATAGCAAGGATTTGAAAATCAAGGGGATGTTCATCAATAGGAAAATGATTGACCACATTGTGGTATATCTATTAATCTATTTATATACATATACATATATATACATATATGTGTATATATGTGTAGATCTATTCATATATTATGGAACACTATTAACACTATTGTTCTATTGGCAACCAGGAAGGATGGGATTTCAGAGAAGTTTGGAAAACTTCCATGAATAGATGCTTAGCTAGATCAGCAGAACCAGAAGAACATTGTACATTCTAACAACAACATGGGAGTGATGATCAAACTTAATGGATTTGCTTATTCCATCAGTGCAATATTCAGGGACAGTTTTAGGGTATCTATGACTGAGAATACCTGAGAAAGAAATCTAGAATTTAAAGAAAGATAAAAAATTATTACCTTCAATTTTTTTAAAAAAAATTTCATATGGAGCAAACCAAGATGATGACATGAGAACAGCCTTTGCTAGGAGCTCTCTCAAAAATATTCTAAAAACATTAAAATTATGGCTTTAACTAAATTTTGAGGAAATAGAACCCACAGAAAGATCCTTTGAGGCAAATCCCCAGCTGATGGTAACCTGGAAAATTATGGTGAAGTTTTATATCAGGTAATGGAGGGGGCAGCAGTGCAGCAAGGATTATTGAGGAAGAATTATGGAACTTTCATCTTTCAAGCTGTTGCACCTAGAGGCCTGGATCATGGGGAGCACTGGCTCCTTGCAACAGAAGCAGTTTCCTGACCTAGCAACCCAGGGAGCACCAAGCACAACTGGAAGATCAGCAGGGAAATCTCTGCAAGAGTGAGTGGGAACCAGCATGGCCTTTACCATAGCCACAGCCATTAGCATAGCTTCAATCCTCAGTGCAGCCCAGATCCCAGTAAAAGAAAGCAGGCACACAGAGCTGCTCAGCAGTTACTCATAGAGTGCTCAGTCCACAGAAAGTAAAGTGAGACCATGGAAGTCTCTCCTTTGGCCCTGGGTCAGGAGTCTG
Source organism: Macrotis lagotis (assembly GCF_037893015.1). NCBI lineage: Eukaryota > Metazoa > Chordata > Mammalia > Peramelemorphia > Peramelidae > Macrotis > Macrotis lagotis. The sequence goes on along the minus strand of NC_133658.1, from coordinate 769,951,133 downwards.
GTGCTTTGTCCATATTCAAACCACCGTCAAAGGCTGGGGCCCCCTATTGCCATCCACAGAGCAGAGCACAGGCAGGAGAGCAGTGAGAGCTTCTCCTAAGACCTTGAAGGAACTGACGTCTTTGTGTGGTTTTGCCAGTAATACTAAAAAATTACGGAAGCACACTAAACCAGTCAAAGCCTGGGGAAATAAGTAAACAGAAAAAAGAAGGAACCTGATCATAGACTATTACTTTGGTAAAACACACAATCAGAAGACCAGAAAGTTCTGTTTTTCTGCATCTAAAATTTCATCCAAGAAATATAGAAGTTGTTCTTAGGCTACTTCAGAGTTAAAGAAAAAAGATTCTGATAATCAGGTAAGGGAGGTAGAATGAAAATTGAGAAGAGAAATGAGGGAGATGCATGAAAAATATGAGAACCAAGTCAGCAGTTTAGTCAATATCAACAAAAATACAGAAGAAAATAACATGCTAAAAACTAGTTTAACTCAAATGGAAAAAACAGTTCAAAAAGTTAATGAGGAGAAAAATAATTTAAAAAACAGAATTGGCCAGATGGAAAAGGAGATAAGAAGAAAGAAAATCATTCAAATGTAGAATAGAGCTAATGGAAGCTGATGATTTTGTGAGAATTTCAGACACAAAAAAAAATATGAAAAGAATGAAAAACTAGAAAAATCAGTGGATCAGGAAATCAGATCCAGAATAGGCAATTTAAACTTTATTGGGCTACCTGAAAGTCATGATCAGGAAAAAAAGCATTACCTTCATTTCTGCATGAAAATTGTCCTGATATCCCAGAAGTAGAGGGCAAAATGGAATTTGGGAAAATCCACTGTTCTCCTCCTGAAAGAGAGACCCAAAAATTTATTCCCAGGAATATTATAAATTCCAGAACTCCCAAGTCAAAGAGAGAATATTACAAGCAGCCAAATCAAAATAATTCAAACAGTGTGGTGCTGCAGTCAGGATTTTGCAGGACCTAGCTGCATCCACATTATGGGCTCATAGAGCTTGGATTATAATATTCCTGAAGGCAAAGGAGCTTTGAATGCAAACAAGAATCATCTTCCCAGAAAAACTGAACATCCTCTTACAAGGGAAAAGATGGACTTTCAATGAAACAGGCACATTTCAAATGTTTCTGTTGAAATGACCAGAGATGAACAGAAAGTTTGATCTTCAAGTACAGGTCACAGGTGAAGCACAGATAGGGTGGATGAGAAGGGTAAATTATGATGGACTTAATGATGTTGAACTCTGTTTTTTTGCATGGTAAGATGATACTGACAATACTCATATGAACCATCTCATTTGTTGGAGCAGTTATAAGGAGCTTTTATAGTCAAAATTCAGGAGACAGCCAAATTTGAAGGTATGAAATATTGTGAAAATGGAGTTAATGGGTGAAAAGGAAATGAACTGGGATAAATGAAAGGAGAAGTAGAATTTATTAAGATATTTCATGTAAAAGAGTCAAAAAATAGCTTTTGTAATAGTATACGGGGGAAGGTGAGGGGAATTGAGGGACCTTAATTCTCAATCAGAAAAGACTAAGAAATAAAACAACATATACACTTAATAGGGCATAGAAATTGAGAAGGAAAAGGAGATAAAGGGGAAAGGAGAAAGGGGACATGAGGAAGGGAGGGTGAGGGAGGGGATAGAGGAGAGGCTAGATCTTTGGAGAAGATAGTCAGATAGAATACAGTTTGTTTTTTTTTTAATTTTTGCAAGCTGATGGGATTGGGTGGCTTCTCTGGGACCATTGGGATGGGTGCATGTTCGATATCTTGGATGGGATGTACAATTGAGGCCTCTTAGCCCCAGGGCCAGTGTTCTGCTCTCTCCACTATACCACTCCATTGTCTCACAACACACTTTTGATGAGGGACAGAGTAAAAGGAGAGAGAAAATACAATAATTGGTAGTGAGGAGAAATGGATAAAGAGAATTACAATAAGTAACATCAACGGTGGAAGTAACTGATCTGATGTACTTATGATAAAGAATGCGATCCACCATAGATGGTATCAGGAACACAGACTGAAGCACATTTCAGTTCCTCGTTCTTTCACTTTATTGCTTGTGAGGTATATTTTTTTATTTTTTGTGGGGGAGGGGGAAATTATGTTTACTCTTACAACAAGACTATTTTAGTAATTTATGAACAAATTAAACATATACATTAAAAATAAATAAAATGGAAAGATGTCTACAAAATATTGTCTTTTGCACTACATAATTTTGCTATCTCTAATATTTTATTTTTTCCTTAAGGCTATGCTTTTTCTCTGACCACATTTAATTTTGATCAGTGCATAGAATGGAAACAATGCAAAGATGATGATCAGATTGCCTTCTGGGGGGGGTGAGGGAGGAATGAAAATATGGAAGAAAAATTATAAAATTCAAAACCTTAGGGGTGTCTCAGTGGCGTGGTGTTTAGAGCATGGGTCCTGGAGTACCTGAGTTCAAATCTGGTCTCAGACACTTAATAATTACCTACCTGTGTGTCCTTGGGCAAGCCACTCAACGCCATTGCCTTGCAAAAAAAAAAAACTATAAAAAAATTCAAAACCATATAAAAATGGTAGGTAGAAACTACTATTGTATATAATTGGAAATCAAATAAAATATTTATCTAATAAAAAAATAACAAAAAAATCACTCCTCATTTTTATCTCTTATCTTATCTTAGCTAGAATTTAGAGGGAAGATATTTATGTCTCATCTGGAAACATTTCCTACCATTCTTTAAAATGGATAGGAGAGCAAGTCAAGAATCTCTCAACATAAGTTCATATATATGTGCATCTCTATGAGAATCATATTTGAGGGGCAGCTAGGTGGCACAGTGGATAGAGCACCAGCCCTGGAGTCAGAGGTATCTGAGTTCAACTCTGACCTCAGACACTTAATAACTACCTAGCTATGTGGCCTTGGGCAAGCCACTTAACCCCATTGCCCAGCAAAAGCCTTAAAAAAATCATATCTGCTCTTATAAATAAATATACATATGTGTGTATAAATTATGCATATGTATAGTTATATTTAGTTAGCTGTCAGTTTGTCTGTCAATATCTACTTAATCAAATCAATCAAAATTTAATAATATTTCCATTTTTAATTTTTTAATTTCTTGTTTATTTTTAGTTTTATATTCAGAAAATCTTTGAAATTAGGCTCTTAAAATATCTATCTATATTATATATAGATAGATAAATAGATAGATTTAGATAAAGATAGATGTTCTTGTTTTGATTCAAATTATAAAATTACTAACTTGATATTTCTTTTCCCTGAATTATGAAAAGAATAATATAAAATTTAGAGCACTCATTGTATTCTGTGTCTTCCTTTATTCATAAATAGGGAAAACAGCCAAGAATTACCTAATGATGATTTATTAAGTTCTCATTATCAACAAAGTATTGAGCTAAGTTCAAAGTAGGGTAAAGGGATAACATAAGACCTTCACCTTGAAAGTATCCCATATGTATTAGTATCTTATATCATTATTGTCATTATCTAGGATAAAATAATTAATTCTTTCTATAATTTGTGGCTTGATCCATCCATTCTTTAAAATGAGGTTATTTAGTTTCCAATTAGTTGTGGGTGGCCTAGTATTGCATATGATTTTATTGCATTATGACCTGAGAAAGATGTATTCACTATCTCTGCCTTTCTGCAATTGATCATTAGGTTTTTTTGTCTAAGTACATGGTCAAGTTTTTTTTTTAAGTGCCATGTACTGCAGACAAGAAAGTATATTCCTTTCTATCCCCATTCAATTTCCTCCATATGTCTAACATATCTAGTTTTCTAACAATGTATTTAACTGCTTAACTTTCTTCTTGTTTATTTTATGATTCCTATTATCTAATTCTGAGAACAGGAAGTTGAGGTTTCCCACTAGTGGAGTTTTGCTGTCTATGTCTTTCTATAGCTCTTTCACTTTCTCCTCTAAGAATTTGGATGCTCACCCATTGGGTGCCTACATATTTTGTATTGAAATTACTTTATTTTCTATGGTATCTTTTAGGATCATATAGTTTCCTTCCTCATCTCTTTTAACACTATCTATTTTTGCAGCTGCTTTGTCTGAGCTAATGATTGCTACCCTTGTTTTTTTCACTTCAGATGAAGCAAAATATATTTTGCTCCAACCTTTTACCTTTAATCTATGTGTATCTCTCTGCTTCCAACGAGTTTCTTGTTAGAAGCATATTGTAGAATTCTGTTTTTTTATCTACTCTGCTATTTGCTTACATTTTATGGGAGAGTTCATCCCATTCACATTCAAAGTTATAATTATTCTTCATTTTCCTCTATACTATCTTGCCTCTGTTCATATTTTCCCTTTCCCCCCTCATCCATATTCCCTTGTATTTTGTTTCTGAATACCACCAACTTCCATTTGTTTACCCTCCTATATCAATCTCCCCTTTCTTTTTTTCCTTTTCCCCTTCTTCCTTCCCTTCCTTCTGTTATTTACCAATTTTTCTCCCCCTCCCCATCCCATCTCCCCATTTCCCCTTTTTATACTTGAAAGGTAAGATAAGTTTCTTAACTTAACTGAGTGTGTGTTAGTTTAGTTTAAGCCTAGTCTGATGAGATGAAGATTTAAGTGGTTGTCATATCCTCCCTTCTTCCCCTCCATTAGAATAGGTCCTTTGTACTCTTAATGTAATGAGATTTACCCATTCAAATTCCACCATCTTCCCAGCTACTTACTTTCCTACTTTTAAAGGAGATATTGTTTTTAAATCATTCTATCTGAATCACAGAAACGTCATGATTGTCCTTCACTTTTGAATATGCATGTTCTCTCCAACAGAGAGTTATGAGAATCTTTCTTCCAGATGGGGATGTAGTCAGTTTCATCTTATTGGATAGCAGCTTTTTTTTTCTTTGCCCTTTTTTTACTTTTGCATGTGTCTCTTCAGCCTCCTGTTTGATGTCCAAATTTTTTGTTTTTTATTTTCATCAGGAAATGTTGAAAGTCTCCTGTTTTATTGAATGCCCATCTTTTTCCCTGAAAGAGAAGTCTCAGTTTTTCCAGATAGTGGATTCTTGGCTGCATTACAAGCTCCCTTTCTTGTTGGAATATCACTTTCCCAGCCCTTCGATACCTTAACATTGATGCAGCCAGGTCTTACATAATCTTACTATGGCTCCTTGGTATTTAAATTGTTTCTTTCTGGATACTTGCAGGATTTTCTCTTTTAGGAGGGAACCAATTTATCCTTTCAACAACTATTTGGCCCTCTAGTTCCATGATATTGGGCTAATTTTCTATCACTAAATACTGTAATATTAAGTCCAGGCTTTTTTTCCCCTCTTCAGTGTTTTCCCCTTCTCAATCTATTCTTGAAGTCAGTGGTTTTGCTGAAGAGGTATTTAATATTTTCTTCTATTTTTTCATCTTTTGGTTTTGTTTAACAGAATCTTGATGTCTCTTGAAGTCATTAGTTTCCATAGATTCCATTCTTTTAATAGAGAAGAATTTTCTTCATTTACCTTTTGCAACTCCTTTTCAAATTGGTCAATTCTATTTTTGAAGGAGTTTTCAATTAGCCCAAGTGTAGTTTTGAGCGAAATATTTTCTTTTTGCATTTGTCCAGTTGTGGATCTGAGTGAATTTTTCTCATTTTGTATATGTCCAATTGTATTTTTCAAGGATTTGTTTTCTTGTTGGGAGATGTTAATTTTCTGTTGCGTGTTAATATTCTCTTAAATATTATTCCCAATTTTTCCAATTGATTTTTATTCTCCTTCCTTATTTCTTCAAGGAAGTCCTTCTGGGCTGGAGACCAATTCATATTCTTCTCCTAAGTTCTAGATCTCTCTGTGTTAGAATTTATTTCTTATAAGTATTTCTCGATGCCCCCCCCCCCCTTCTTATGGCCTTTCTTCATTTTCCTATTATCTTGTGTTGGGGAGAGGCTGGTTCTCAGAGGTTTGCTTTTGAAAACTCTAGAGGCTTTGTTCACTTTGATTAGTAATTCCAAGACTGGCCCATAGAAGGGGATGCTGGGATGCTGGTTGCTTTCTCTGGAGTTTTTGAGGCCATCAACAGAAGGGTCTGAGTTGACTTTGAACAATGGGCTGGGCCATGTAGTAGTGAGTTGATTTCCCTTTCAGCTGAGTGAACTCTGTTGTCCCACACCTGAGCCTGAGGGAGTGGAGGGCTGTTTGTCATTCATTCTGGGAAGAATGTTCCCCCAAAAGTATGGAGAACAGGTCCTTTGCCCAGCTGGTCATTTCCCCCGTGTGCTCTGTAAATCTCTCTGTTGGAACTCACCCTTATGTCAACTGGGGCTCACCAGACCTCCTCTCCCCCGGGATAGAGATTCCAGAGCTAAAGTTGGTCCTCGGACCCAGCACTCACCAAAACCTCTGTAGTTTAATCCTGGCCTCTATCTTCACCCCATTGCTGTCCCTGAGTCAGCAATCTGGTCTCCCCTCCCTGTTCACCTATGGTCCCTTGAGACAGACCTTGTTGGTAGTTGTTCTTCTCCTAGCTTCTCTTTCTGGGTTCCATAGATTGAATTTCTGTTAAGAGGTTTCTTTCATGTTATTTCTGAGGGGGAACCAAGAACACTTTTGAGCAGTGCCTGACTTCTCTCTGCCATGTTGGATGGAAGTCCATGAAATCTGTATTTATATTGTAAGGATTTATTATGTCAGTTCCTGAAAGACAAAGAACTTCACCAGACTGTACTTTTATAGGTTACTGTTCAGTACTACTTACTTTTTCTTCCATAATAGTCATGTTCTAAAAGTATTTCATCACCCCTCCCCTCAAAAATTAAAAACATCAAGAAAAATTATTTTTAAAAAGCAGTTTTGATTCTGTATTCAGACATGATCACTTCTGTCTATGGGGATGCAAAGGAGTTTTTTTATCATAAGTCTTTCAGAGTTGTCTTGGGTCATAGCATTGCTGCGAAAAACTGTCATTCACAACTGATCATATTGCACTCTTGCTGTTACTATGTATATAGTGCATTTCCCTTTGTATCAGCTCTTGCAAATCCTTTCTGATTTTCCTGAGTGCATCCTGTTCATCATTACTTATAGCAGATTGGTATTCCTTCATAATTGCTTAGCACAATTTGTTCAGCTATTGCTCAACTAATACATATTTACACTATTTCCAGTTCCTTGCCACCGGAAAACAGCTGCTATACATAACATTGTATATACAGGTCTTTTTCCTTCCTCTTTTAAACTCTTCTGGATTATAAACCTGGAGATGGCATTTCTAGGTCAAAGGGTAGACAACGTTTCTTAGCCCCTTGAGCATAGTTCCTAATTGCTCTACAAAACTGTTGAGTCATTTCAAAATTTCACCAAGAATGAATGAATATCTAATTTTTCCTACATCTCTTCAATATTTGCCATGTTCTCATTCTATCTATTAGACAATCATTTATGTATAAGGTAGTACTATTTCATAATTATTCTATTTTTTATTTCTCCAATCAATAGTTAGGACATTTTAAAATATCACCATAGATAAAAATGATAATCTCATCTGAAATCTGTTCATACCATTTGATCATTTCTCAATTGGAAATTGCTTTATTTTCTCATAAATTTGTCTCAGTTTTTCATCTTTTTTTTTGCAAGGCAGTGGGCTTAAGCAGCTTGCCCAAGGCTGCACAGCTACATACTTATTAATTGTCTGAGGCAGGATTTGAACTCATGTACTCCTGACTCCAGGGCTAGTGCTCTATCCACTGCACCACCTAATCACCCTTCACTTCTTCATCTTTGAGAAAAGAGGGCATTACCATAGAAACTTTGTTTCAATAATTTATTCCAATAATTACTATTACTGTTTTTCCCTCCATCCTATTTCCTTGACCTCCATATAGTCTATTCTCTCAACTTTTACTTTTTCCTCTCTCCTCAAAATTATTTTACTTCAGACTATTTCATCCAACATTCTTCCCTCCTTTGTATCACGTGTTTCCACTGGCTTTCATCCCCTCCCCCAAGTTGGGTAATAGATTTCTATGCCCAATTTGAGTATATTCCTATTTCAACCCTTGACTTCATTTTTACTATCTCTTAATATTCAACTCCCACCTGTGCCTTATCTATTTATGATCCTTCTAATTGCACTATAAATGAGAAAATTCATATGAATTAGTAGTGGAATCTTACCATGCAGGAACATAAGCAGTTCAACAGCAAGTCATTTATGATTTGATTTTCCTATTTAGTTTTTAGTGTTCCCTTAAGTCACATATTTGAAGGGCAACTTTCCTATTCAATTTTAGTCAATTCATCAGAAAATTTTGAAATGACTGTTAAATTGAAAAACCAGTTTTTTCCCTGAAAGAGTATTTTCAATTTTGCTGAATAGTTAATTCTTGATTGTAATCCAAGTTGGTTTGCCTATTGGAATATTATATTCCAAGCCCTATATACCTTAATGTTGAAGCTGCTAACTCTAGTGTTATTCTAACTGAGGTTCCAAAATAATTAAATTGTTTCTTTCTGGATGCTTGCAATATTTTTTTATTCACTTGAAAACTCAGAAATTTGACTATATCATCTCTAACAGTTTTCATTTTAAGAACAATTTTAGGAGGTAATCAGTGGATTCTTTTAAATTTTTTTTATTTTTATAAATGCATGTTATGAAAGTTTTTACCATTATTCCATATGCATAAACATATATTTAAGTTACAAGTTATCCTTCCACCCTCCCTTCCCACTCATCAGCAATCAGGTTAATATTACACATATATAATTTTGATAAACCTATTTACAGATTAATCATTTTCCCTTAGTATTTAGGGAAAGAGATACATAAGACACATTTTTTATAAAGTGTTCATTAGATTCTGAAGGGTTTTTTAATTTAATTATTTTTGGTTTTATTTTGTTTTTCTTCCTCTGGTTGGGGATAGCATTGTCCAAAGCTGATCTAGTGTGGCTTCCCTAGCTCTCTGAACTGTGGGGATGAGCTGCTTCCATAGATTTGTCTTTTTTGCCCCCTTTGCTCAAAATAAAATCCTGTAACTCATTCCATGCTTCTATAGAGTCTGATTATTTATGGTTCTATAAATAACAATAATATTACATAATATTAATATACCATAACTTATTTAGCTATTCCCCAATGGATGGGAATCCCCTCAATTTCCAGTTCTTTGCCACTACAAAAAGAGCTGCTGTGAATATTTTGGAACATGTGGTTCTTTTCCCATTTTTTAATGATTTCTTCAGGATACAGAACTAGAATCAGAATTGCTTGGTCAAAGGGAATGAATTGTTTTATTCTTCTTTGGGCATTATTTCATATTACTCTCCAGAATGGTAGGATAATTTCACAACTATACCAGCAATCCGTTAATGTCCCAGTCTTCCCACAATCTCTTCAACATTGATTGTTTTCTCTTTTCCTCATCTTAGCCAATCTGATAGGCATGAGGTAATACCTCATAGTTGTTTTAATTTTAATTTTTCTAATCAACAATTATTTGGGTAATTTTAACATGATTGTATATAGCTTTAATTTCCTCATTTGCAAACTGTCTATTCAATACAATTCTCTATGGATTTTGAAAGTGAGATGTGATGATTGTTTCCCAGCTTTCTGTTTTCCTTCTAATTTTGGTAGCATTGATTTTATTAGTGCAAAATCTTTTGAATTTAATACTGTCAAAATCATTCATTTTGCAGTTTATAATTTACTCTATTTCTTCTATGGTCATAAATTTGTCTCCTTTCCATATAGAGTATTTCTTGGTCTATTAGTTTATCTATGGTGTCACTCTTTAGTGTTTAAATCCTATAACCATTTTGACCATATTTTGTGATGTGAGATATAAATTTATGTGTAAATTTTGCCATACTATGTTCCAGTTTTCACAACATTTTTTGTCAAATAGTGAGTCCTTATCCCAGAAGTAAATTTCTTTGGGTTTCTCAAATAATATAGTCATTTACTTTAGTTTCTTTTGAAACTAACCTAATCCACTGATCCATTACTCTATTTCTTAACCAGTACCAGGTAGTTTTGATATCTGCCACTTTACAGTATAGTTTTAGATCTGGAAGAGCTAGGCTATCTTCCTTTAATTTTGTCATCAGTTCCCTTGATATTCTTGACCTTTTCTAGCTCCAGATGAATTTAATTACTATTTTATAGCTCATTAAATTGATTATTTGGTAGTTTTATTGGTATGGCACTGAATAAGTAATTTAATTTAGGAAGAATTGTCATTTTTATTATATTAGCTCAAGGTAACAAAGAGAAATCGACATTTTTTCCAGTTATTTTGATCCGAATTTATTTGGATGAGAAATGGTTTGCAATTGTTTTCATACAGTTTCTGGGTTTGTCTTAGGAGGTAGATTCTCAAGTATTTAATGTTGCCTACAGTTATTTTAAATGGAATTTCTCTTTCTATCTCTTGCTCTTGGGCTTTGTTGTTAAAAAAAAATAGAAATGTTGATGATTTATGTGGTTAAATTTATATCCTCCTTCTTTACTGATTTGTTAATTGTTGCAAGGAGTTTTTAAGGTTATTTTTTCAGATTCCCTAAGTGTACCATCATTTCATCTGCACAGAGTGAAAGCTTTGCTTCATCATTGCCAGTTCTGATTCCTTATGTTAAATGCTAAATGCTAAAGCTAGTTTTTCCTATTATATTTTGAATAGTAATGGTGATAAAGAGCATATTTGTTTCACTCCTGGTTTTATTTGAAATGCTCCAAAACTATCCCCATTACCATGAATATTCGTTGATGTGTTTTGATAGATACTATTTATTATTTTGTTTTTAAATATTTAATATTTATTTATTCTCATTTTGTACAAATAATTGTTTTTATACATTAATAAACAAAATACCCCTTCCCCCAAAAATATAGACTCACTTGAGCAATAAAGTAAAGGGGACAGAAAAAATTAAAATAAAAAAAAAATAGTAATAATTGTAGGTATGGCCAGGTGGCACAATAGATGAAGTACCAGCCCTGGAGTCATCAGCACCTAAGCCCACATCCAGCCCTGTACACCCAACAATCACCCAGCCCTGTGACATGCAAGCCATCCCAACCCCACTGCCCTGCAAAAAAAAAAAAGAACAAAAAAGACTCAAAATAAAACACAATAGTATAATATAATACAAATAAAATACAATAGTATAATATAATAATCATCCTGCTATGTGGCCCCAGGCAGGCCACCCATCCCTATTTGTCCTTCACACCCCCAAAATAATAACAAGAACAAAAAATGTGCTTGAGTCTTTGTTCCAACATGAATAACTGTGTTGTGGGTGAATCTCATTCTTTATGATAAGTCCATTGCAAAAGTTACTTCCATATTTTTCCACCTTTGCCATTGCTGATCGCAACTCCCTCCTTTTGTATTTCTCCACTACCATGTACTAAATTTTCTCTCTCCTTTAATTGACTCTGCTGTAGGGTAGCTGAGTGGCACAGCAGACAAATCCCTGGTCCTTGGGGCCAAGAGGCCCCGATCCCCCATACTACCCCTTAGACCCAGAATCCACCTGGCCCTATGGTCCCACACAGGACTTCCAATCCCAGCCCCTTGCAAAAAGTAAAAACAAAAATGAGTTATATATAACCACTCTCCCTCCATGGTCCATCCTCTCCTCCATCACTCACATTACCCCCCTTCCCCCTATCCCCACCTCCTTCTTACTGCAGATGTCTACACCCCATTGAACATATATATGTTCTTTCCTAGCCACCTCTGATGAGAGCGAAGATTCCCTTATTCCCCCTTGCCTTCCCCCCTTCCATATAATTGCAATAGCTCATTGTAATAAAGAAAAATCTTATTATATGAAATATCTTGGCCTATTCCCCCCTCTCCTTTTTCTTTCTCCCATTACATTTCCCTTTTTTCTATTGACTAAAATTTTACACAATATTTTATCTTCAAATTTAGCTTTCTCCTGTGCCTCAAGTATAAAAGATACTTCTACCTGCTCTATTAACTGAGAAGGTTCATATGAGTATTATCAGTGTCATTTATCTACGCAGCAATACATGCAGTTCATCATCATTAAGTCCCTCATATTTTCCCCTTCTCCTCCAATCTCTATGCTTCACCTGAGTCCTGTATTTGAAGATTAAAATGTCTGTTCAGCTCTGGCCATTCTAATAGGAACATTTGAAATTCCCCTGGTTCATTGGAAGTCCATTTTTTTCCCCTGGAAAAGGACATTCAGTTTGGCTGGGTAGTTGATTTTTGGTTGCATTGTAAGCTCTTTTGCCTTCTGGTATAATATATTCCAAACCCTATGAGCTTTTATTGTAGTTGCTGCTAAGTCCTTTGTGAACCTAACTGCAGCTCCATGATATTTGAATTGTATCCTTCTGGCTGCTTGTAATATTTTCTCTGTGACATGGAAGTTCTGGAACTTGGCTATAATATTCCTAGGGGTTTGTTTTTTGAGATCTCTTTCTCGGGGGGATCGGTGGATTCTCTCCATTTCTATTTTGCCCTCTGCTTCTAGGATATCAGGGCAATTTTCCTTTAGTAATTCTTTGAAAATGATATCAAGGCTCTTTTCCTGATCATGACTTTCAGGTATTCCAATAATTTTTAAATTATCTTTCCTGAATCTGTTTTCCATATCAGTTGTTTTTTCAATGAGATATTTCACATTTTCTTCTAATTTTTCATTATTTTGGTTTTGAAGTATTGAGTCCTGATTTCTCATAAATTCATCAATCTCCCTGAGTTCTATTCTTTGTCTAAAGGATTTGTTTTCCTCAGAGAGTTTTCTTATCTCTTTTTCCATCTGGCCAGTTTTGCATTTTAAAGCATTCTTCTCCTCAATAACTTTTTGAACTGTTTTATCCATTTGACCTAAGCTGGTTTTTAGCATGCTATTTTCTTCAACATTTGTTTGGATTTCCTTGACTAAGCTGCTGACTTCATTTTCATGTTTTTCTTGCATCTCTCTCATTTCTTTTCCCAGTTTTTCTTCTAACTCCCTCATTTGATTTTCAAAGTCTTTTTTGATCTCTGTCATAGCCTGAGCCCAATTTCTGTTTTTCTTGGAGTCTTTAGATGCAGGAGCTTGTGCTTCTTCATCTTCAGACTGAGTGTTTTGATCCTTCTTGGGCTCACATGCAAAATATTTCTCAATAGTGTTCCTCTTCATTCTCTGCTTGCCCATTTTCCCAGCCTAAGCCTTTTTTTGGGTGGGGGGTGCTTCCTGAGCTTTTTTGGAAACTCCCACAAAGGTCTCAGTGTGTGAGGCTCTGTCCTCCCTCCTGATCTGTGAATGACCATATGCACCCCCCTCTGCCAAGGGGCTGAGGTGAGGGGGTCATGCTGTTCTATTGGGGGGACAGCCTAGACTGTGATCAGGATCTGAATGTGGTCAGAGCCCTGGAGTCCTGTTCCTGGGGCAGAGGACAGAGCTCTGAAGTCTCTCTCTCTTAACTCCCCTCCCTAGGTTCAATGGGCTCATGCCCTGGGTACTCCTGCTTACTGGCTCCACCTGCTTCTGTTTCCTGGTTCTGGGCTGTAGTGGCCACACTGCTAGCTGTGTGCCTGACAGCTCTGCTTCACATGCTCGCTCTGGCAAAGGTCCCCTGCTGTTCCCCAAATTTGTGCCCATTGTTCCCCAGGGCGTAGGTCAGGAAACTCCCCTGTTGCTGTGAGCCCTGGCTCCCAGAGCCTTGGGGCTGCCTCTGGGAGGCTGAAGTTCTTTTGCTTTGGTGGACCACCCCTCCAACCCTGGGGAGCAGATCCTTTCTGCTCTTTTCCAGGTTACCTTGAGTAGGAGAACTGCCTCACTGGGTCCCTCCCTGGGTTCTTTCTCTAGAAAATTTAGTTAGAGTCCTTAGTTTCAAAGATTTATGAGAGAGTGCCTAAGATAAGATCTATTCTTGTAGCCATCTTGGCTCTGCCCCCTATTTATTATTTTAATGAAACTCCACTGCTTCCTAAACTTCCTAATGTTTTTAATAAGAATGGCTATTGTTTTTTATCAAAGGCTTTTTCAACATCTATTGAGATAATCAAATGATTTCTGATGGTTTTGCTATTTGTATGTTCAATTATGTTTTATGTTTTTCTAATATTGAGTCATCTCTGCCTACCAAGTATAAATCCTATCTGATCATGCCATATTGTCCCAGTAATAATTTGCTGTAGTCTCATTGCTAAAATTTTATTTAAGATTTTTGCATCAGTATTTGTTAGGGAGATCGTACTATAATTTTCTTTGTCTGTTTTGGTTCTTCCTGGTTTAGGTGTCAGCATCATCTTTGTGTTGGATTAATTCAACTACTCTTTTACCCTCTGCTTCTAGAATATCAGGCAATGTTCCTTTATAATCCCTTAAAGATGATGGCTAATCTCTTTTTTTATCAGGGCTTTCAGGTAGTGCAATAATTATTCAATTACCTCTCTTGTATCTATTTTCCAGATCAGCTGTTGATCCAATATTTTTCCTTCTTTTTATTTAGGTTTTTGCAAGGCAAGGGGTTTAAGTGACTTGCCCAAGGCCACACAGCTAGGTAATTATTGTGTCTGAATCCATATTTGAACTCAGGTACTCCTGATTCCAGGGCCTGTGCTCTATCCACTGCACAACTTAGCCACCCATTTTTGTATTCTTTTGATTTTCTTTTATTGCTCCTTGGTTTTTCACAAAGTCATTAAATTCTCTTTGTTTAATTCTATATTTTAGGGAATTATCTTCTTTAATGAACTTTTGTTTATTTTTTCCAATTGACCAATTCTGTTTTTTAAAAATTATTTTCTCTACATTGACTTTTTTGATCTTTTTCTTTTTGACCCAGGATGTTTTTAAGATGTTATTTTCTAGGGCAGCTAGGTGGCCAAGTGAATAGAGCACCAGCCTTGAAATAAGGAGGACCCGAGTTCACTGACACTTAACAATTACCTACCTGTGTGACTTTGGACAAGTTGGAGTCCTGCCCTTTGATAGACAAGAGACCCTTCCAATGTCCTTCTGATTGCTCATTCCTGAGGATTTCTCCTGGTCTGCTGGGGTCTGTGATGAACTGTGCTCCACTCTCACCATGGTACAGCAGACTTTTCCTGTTCAACTGCCAAGTTATCCTTGGCAATCTCTGATCTGAGAACTCTGGAAACCTCCACAGGGCCACTGATCCAGTTGACTGCATTGCTGGGGCCAGTTCAATCCAGGTTACTCCAGCATATCCCATCATATTCATCAGTCCTCTCTCACTCCAGTTCAAACCACCTGTACCCAAATCTATCAAGTTGTCTTTGGCAAAATAATATTCCACCATGTCTTTTTGTGCATGCTATAATTTGTTTTCATTCATTTTCTAACTTTGGTGTAATTTGAGGAGAGCTTGGACAAGTCCTTTAATCACCCATATTGACTTCCCCTCAGTACAACTTTTTTCCATCCTATGATGATGTGTTATATTGACTCTACCATTTGCTTGCATAATCTATATTCATCACTATGGCTATGATCTTTAGAGTCACCCTTTGTAGTCTCTGGGAGCAATTGTCTGAATCTGAATTTCCAGAATTGCTTCCCACCTGTTTTTAGCACATTGTTTGGGTTATAGTAGACCCTTAGAATGTATTTACTTGACTTTCTTATAGAATGAGTTGGGTTTTCATAATAAAGTTAAATTGCAAAAGTTTAAGAAAGGCAACCTTTAGATACTAGGAGAGTGTCTTTAATTTTGAGTGGATAAAAGCATAGTTCAACATTTGGAATTTTAATAGAAATAAAACTTATTTAACACAAAATGGAGAAAAATTTGCCTGAAAAATTTATATATAGGAGTTATATATATTTGGAGTCAAGTATATTCAGGATTCTGAAATTTAAACGTGCACAAATAAGGTTCTATGCTGCCATTAAATACATACAGACACAAACAGAGATACACATACACATACAAGTCTCTACAAATACATACAGAAACAAAGCTTCAGAATTATGGAGACTGGTGATACCTTCACTGTACTCTTTCTTTATCAGATAGTATTTGGAATAGAGTTTCCAAGTCTGATTTGCATGTTTTACTAAGTAAGGGCTTTGCTAAGCAGAGAACATTTTAATAGAGTGAAATCTAAATGGAAGCCACAAAGATATAAATACAGATCCAACATAACTAAAAGCATTGCAATAATTAGTTATCAGAAAATGAATAGAGGTGTCTCAGACAGTTATGAATTTATGGTCTTTGGAAATGATTGATGAGAAGGTTAGTATGTGATAGGAAATATGTTTGTGGTGGTTGGATAGGGTGAAGAATAACTTTTGTATTAAATTAAAAATATTAATGCACACCCTTGTTTATTGTTTCATACTCAATTACTCTTCTTCTCTTTAATTTTGAGTTCATTTCTCCTTTCCTCTAGTATTTTATTATTATTTCCCCTCTTTTAATTTATTGTTCTATTGATGTTTAGCACACTATCATTTTTGAAAGTCAATGATGGTTTTATATGTTTGTGTGTGAGTAAAGTGATTCAAGCTTTCAGAATAAAAATGCTAAGCGAATCTCATGAATGCATTTAATTTTTGTTCAATGGAGTATTTGACAATATATATCTTGGTTTCAGCTATTACTGACTAGACTTTAACATATCCATTTTAAGGAACCTTGGAAGAGTAGAAGTGTTTCTAAAGATTATTAAATTCATAGTACAGAACTTTATATCACCAAAATTATATTTTGAGTAGAATTGGAAAGTCAGGACAATATAGGAGAAAAAAATTCAAGTTGGATCTAATTGACCTAGGATTGAGTGCTTTATTAGAAAATTCTGAATTATGTGAATGTAGGAAAGTTATCTGATTACTATATAAGTCATATGATTTATATATAAGCATTTTATAATTTTTTTCCATTCCTGGTGTTAACCATTGAATGATGTACTTTTTGCTTAGATTCTGCAAATTTTAACTCATATATACATAAAAACACACATGACATACACACCTATATGTAGTGATGTGTGTTTGGAGAGGTTTGTGTAAGTGTAGCTAGGTGGTGAAGTCAATAGAATTTCATACATAGAATTAGATACACTAATTTTCCTGAGTTCAAATCTAGACTCAGATATTTATTATCTCTGTGATCCTGGGACCTGCCTCAGTAGCTCATCTGTAAAATGTTCTAGAGAAGGAAATGATAAACCCAAAATGGGGTCAGAAAGAGTTGGTGACACACAGCTGAATGGACTGAAAAAGATAAAAAGATCTGTGTGTAAATTTCAATTCAATATACTTTCAATTTGAACCTTTTGTGTTTTATTTCAGGAACTTAATAACCTTATCTTAAGAAATCCATACACTTTACAATCCTTTCAAAGGAGTCCATCACACACAAGGAAACACACACACGTGCACACACACACACACAAACACACACAAACACATGCACACACTGGTTAAGAAATCCCACTATAGAGTCAGGCAATTTGTCATATCAGAAATGGTTTTGCTCTGATGTCAGAACACTTACCACTGAGGTCCATTCTTGAAATGTAAGCTGCATGTTTGAGTAAGGTAGCTTACAGTTCTCATTCTCAGCATTCTCTTGTGTAAATTGCAGAAAGTTGTTAAATTGTCTTCTCCCAGTATTGTTTGTTTTGAGAATCAGTCAAAAACACATTCATATCACTTTGCAAAACTAAAATAGTTTTATATATTTAAAGTGTCAGAGATGTCATTTTATTTCTGTCACCTAATTAGGGCATTAACAAAGAATGCTGATAAAAAAAATCAAATTAATGAAATTTGTGCTTTCTTAGTTAAATTGTATGATTCCAGAACCAGCTAGGTTCTTTTTATAAGAAAAATGAGGAAAACAATGTATCAGTTTATATGCAACGCAAGTTAACAAAGATTCTTGGATTGATCTAATATCATGACTAATTTGTATAGATAAATTGAATTAGACCTAGAACTAATCCCAAGTTGACATATTTTACATAAAGGCAATTAAGTTAGGTCTCATGTTTAGAAATTGTATTGGTGTAAGGTTATGAATATAAAGTACATAGAGAATTTGATGATAGGTGAACACATGCAGAAATGTATCCATATATCCACTCATGCATGTGTGCCTTTCATAACATTTTAAATGATTTTCCTAGACTTGCAGGGAAACTGAATGACAGAGGACACCCTGTAAATTCACACATAAACATGCACTCATAAAAGGATATTTATATGTAGGCAAATAGTTGTGAATATTGACTTTATGAGAAGAAAGTTAACTATTCCTTCATGGGTGTTCCCCAGCTTTGGTATGTGGGTATTAAAACCTTTTATTTGGTTATTACTTTCACTCCTTTTATAGAAAGATTTTCTGCAAGTGTGTCTATGTGGATAATGCAGTGAAGCATTTAAATAGAATAGTAGCTAGGTCTTTTCCTTCTCTTTAGCCTGCTTTCACATTGAGACAAGCCTGATATCTAACTTTACCCACTATATGTATGTTTTAATATAATTAAAATCTCAACAAGATCATCTATCATTTATCTCAACAATCCCAAATGATGATGGTGGAGCCAGGGAGTAGAATAAAGGAAGAAAACTCTTTGTGGAACCCTACTCAATTTATTTATTTGATTTTTTTGGGTTTTTTGTTATTTTTGCTTTAGCAAGGGACTCACAACTAAGTATTAGTGTCTGAAGATGGATTAGAACTCAGATCCTCCTGATTCAAAGTTCAGTGCTCTATCCACTTCTGCACTTATAGTGGCCCAAGCACTATTCAATTTAAGGCAAAAATCTGAATTTGTCTATTGTTTTCACAGGGGCCTCTCCTCCTCCTGTGAATTCCCTTCACAACAAAAAAGTTTATATAGAGAAATTGCTTAATGTCATTACTTTATGAAAGACACTATTTTTATTCATCATGCACAATGCACAATAAAACAATTTATTTCTACTTTGGTGTATTTTCTGTTATTTCTGTTTGTAGATTTCTGTGTCTTTCAGTGTCCCTTGTATTCATAGAGATATATCATTTAAATTACAGAAGAAAATAAGAGAAAATAGGAAGGAATTCAGGAAGACCAATCAATAAAATAGAAAAAATCTGATGTTATATACCATTTCCCATGGTTGCTAACCCCAAATTCCACAAAAAAATGGGCTTAGATAATGTCCTCAAAATCTTTTCCTTAAAGTCAAAGCCAGTCACAACATTATTTTAAAGAATAAGTTTTGATTTAAATGCTACTTTAAAGCTTATACATCTTTAGCACATTTTCTCTCACTAGGAGAAAGAAGAGAAATAATATTCAAATAATGACTTTTGATTCATCAAGGAAAAATGTCATAATAAATGAATCTGCCTCTTGCCTCACTCTCAGCAATTCCCATCTCTGCAGAATGGTTAGAGATGGAAGTAACTGTGGTTCCCTGCAACCCTTTAGGTTTTATCCCTGCTTGTTTTAAATTATCATTGCTTACAACTTCTGGAGCTCATATCATTCCAAAACAGTTCAATCTAATCAATTATTCAAACTCTCTAACCATGTGAGACTCAATATTCTCTGCTATGACAGATTTTATTTCTTATGACTTGCTTGACTTCAGAGATGATCTTAATTAAAATGAATTATGTTACATACTCAAATATACTCATGCATAAATGACAAAATACCTTCTATACTAATAATATATCCTTAAATACTTGACATCTAATTTACAAGATGAAGATTTGAATAATAGTTTTTAATATTCTCATTCTTTTCATGAATTCTGGAATATTTATCATGTTCTATTCGAAAGTTATTTTAAATTTTATATATATTCTATGCACACAACATACATATATATATATATATATATATATATATATATATATGAATGAATATTTATTTCCAAATACATGTAAAGATTTTGAGTATTCACCCTTTTACAAACTTTGGAGTTTCATATTTTCTAAAATCCATCCTTCCCTTGCTCCTCTCCATGGAAGTGACCAATCTGAAATAGATTCTATAAGGAGAATGACATTTATAACATTTGTTTTATTAGTCATGTTTTGAATGAGAAATTAGGACTTAGCAGAAAAACATGAGATAAGAAAATAAAAACACATGTAGTTTTAAAAAGTAAACATGGTATTCTTTGCTGTACAATGAGAATCCACAGTTTTTGTTTCTTTGCTTATTTATTTTGTTTTTTTTTCTAGATGGAGAGACCATAATAGGTCTCACAGGATTGCCTTTGTTCACTGAACTGCAGACAAGAGTTGAGTCCATCATAGTTGATCATCTCACAGAGTTGCTATAATTGTATACAATGTTCAGATTTTTCTGTTCATTTCATTGAACTTCAGTTCATAAAAGACTTTCCAGGATTTCCTATAATCTGACTTTTCATTTTTTTAATTTTACAATTTTATATTATCAAAGAGTACCCATGAGTAATTGACTTTTGTCCAATTTTTTAGATTCATTTTTATATGTGAGGAAATTGTTTTATAATTGTTTTCAAATAGTTTCTTAATTTACCTTGGCAGGTAAACTTGCAAATATTTTATATTGTCTGTAGTTACTTTAAATGAAATTTCTCTTTCTATTTCTTACTTGTTTCTGGTAGGTAATAATGAAATGTTGGTGATTTGTGAGGGTTTATTTAATATCCTGCAACTTTGCTATCTAAGATGATTTTCTAATATTCTCTTAGTATACCAAGATATCATCTGCAAAACTGATAGTTTTATTTCTTCCTTATCTGTTTTAATTCCTACAATTTCTTTTTCTTCTCTTATTTCTATAGCTATCACTTCTAATACAATATTGAATAATAATTTTGATAACTGGGATCCTTTCTTCACTCTTTTTTGTCAAAAGGTTTTTCTGCAAATATAAAAATAATCTTATGATTTTGGTTAGGATTGTTACTGATATGATCAATTATGATGATAGATTTCCTAATATTAAACCAACCCTGCATTTCTGTCTTAAAATCTACTTTTATATCTAATGCATTATATTATTAATAGTTTGCTGCAATCACTTTGTTAATATTCTATTTAAAATTTTTGCATCAATATTCTTTTAATTTCTTTTTGGTTTTTGCAAGATAATTAGGTAAGTGACTGCCCAAGGTCACACAGCTAAATAATTATTAAGTGACTGAAACCAGATTTGAACTCATGTCCTCCTGATACCAGGGCTGGTGCTTTATCCACTGTGCCACCTGTTGCCCTTAAGGAATGCTATATACACTTTCTCTACCTTATATCTTCTTGGTTTAGGTATTACCACTATATTAGAGTAATAAAAATAATTTATCAAAACTCCATCTTCCCTAATTTTTTCAAATAATTCATAAAGTATTGGAACTTAAATGCTTCCTAGAATTCACTTGTGAGTCCATCCATTCATCATCTCTTACAAAACAATAGTGTTCCCTTATATTCATAGACTATACTTGGTTCAGAAATTCTCCAATTGATGATGGCATCCCTAAATTTCCAATTTTTGCCAACACAATTACAACTGTTAATTAATATTTTTGAAATGTGATTCCTTTCCATTTTTAAGATCTCTTTGTGATAGAAACTGGTAATTTATCACTAGAGCAAAAGATCTGCACAGTTTTATTGCTCTTTAGCTGTAGTTTGAATTTGCTCTCTGGAATGACTGGATCAAGTCCCAACTTTACCAAGAGTGCATTAGTACATTGTTGGTGGAGTTGTGACCTTATTTTCCCATTCCCAGAAATTAATTTGGCATTATTCCCAAAAGCTATGATGTTGTGCAGAATCTTTGATCTAACAATACCCCTACTGTATCCCAAAGACATCATAAAAAGGGGAAAAGACCTACATGTCAAAATATTTGCATCAGCTGTTTTTGAGGAGCCAAAGAATTGGAATTCAAAGGAATACTCATAAATTGAGGAATGGCTGAACAAACTGGGGTTTATGAATATAATAGAGTAGTGTTTTTCTATAAGATGTAATGAATGACTTGACTGTAATAAAGCCTGGAAAGATTTAAATGAACTGAAGTTAAATTAAGTGAATAGATGCAAGGAACCAGGTACACAATGACAACAATGTGTGATGATCAGATATGTTGGTCTTACCTCTTCTCAGTGGTATAATTCTCAAAGACCATTCTAAAGAATTTATGATATTAAATGCCACATCTGGAGAAATAAATATGGAGTGTGTGTATGCATATCAAACATGCTATTTTTATTTTAAAAATTTTGACTTATGCTTTATTTTTCTTTTTCATTCACACTCAACTGGCTGTTTATTCTCTTCTTTCTGATTTGTGATTCACATCATGACTAATATGAACATATGCTTAACATATTTATAGATATATAACCTATGCCACATTACTACCTGACAAAAGGAGGGGAGAGGTAAAGAAGGGAGGGAGACAATGTGGAAGCTAAAATCCTAATAAAAATGAATGGTAAAAATTATCTTTGC
Organism: Macrotis lagotis; assembly: GCF_037893015.1. Classification (NCBI taxonomy): domain Eukaryota; kingdom Metazoa; phylum Chordata; class Mammalia; order Peramelemorphia; family Peramelidae; genus Macrotis; species Macrotis lagotis. The sequence goes on along the minus strand of NC_133658.1, from coordinate 769,928,667 downwards.
TTGTATTTTAAATAAATTTAATTTAAATAGAATTTATAAATTTAAATAGCAAAATAGTGCATTTGTGTTTCAGTTTTACCACATCCTCTCCAACATCAATCAATTTCAATATTTTAATATTTTAGACAAGCTGATAGATGTAAAGAGATGCTTCAGAGATGTTTTAATGTTCATTTCTCTAACCAATAATGACTGGGAGCTTTATTTTCATATGACTATATGTAACTTTAATTTCTTCATCTGAAAACTGCCTTCCTAGTATTTAATTATTTATCAATTGGATAATGACTCATATTCTTACAAACTTGATTCAGTTCCTTATATATTTTTGAAATGAATTCTTTATCAGAAAAATTGTTTCCCAGCTTTTTGAATACTTGCTAATCTTGATTGCTTTGGTGTAATCTGTACAGGAACTTTGAAATTTACTTTAGTTGACTTCTGGCCAAGATGGTGGAGCAAAGCCAAGCCTGATGCTATGGTTTCCTACTCTTCCCTCATGTATAATATGAAATGAACCTGTTAATGGAAATCCAATGAATAAAACTCAGAAAGAGAAGCTAGGAGAAAAAGACTTACATCAAGGCCTGTCTTCGGGGATTAAGTGTGTGCTGAGGTCAGAGAGCAGACAGCCAGTGGGGGCAGGGTGAAAGTCAGACTAGCCTGAGATCAGGCCCATGCTCTGAGAAACAACCAGAGAGTGGAGGCATGGGAGTGGGACTTATGGTCGGTGATTTACCTGAAGGGCTGGAAGGCAAGTTCCAGTCCCCTACTGACGGGGAGGATATATTATATTCAGTCACCAAAGCCTCTAGCACTCCCTACTGACCAGCCAGAGATATCTCATTCAGTAAGTAAAGCCTCTAGCACCCACTACTGGCATGCCTATGTGGAGTTACTAAACCCAATGAGTAAAGGCACTAGGGATCCCAACAACAAATATTTGTGCACAAGCCCCTGCCCAACACAAGATCTCAGGTAAATGAAGAAAGGTCATTGGTAAGGGGGGATCCATAGAAAAATTCCTAGAAGGAAAAGACCCTAACCCAAAGAAATGTAGAACCTCTGAGGAGAATAGGATTTGGTCTCCGGCACAGAAAGACTTCCTTGAAGAAATCAGAAAGGAGTTAAAAAATCAACTGGAAAATTTGGGAAAAGAAACCAAAGAGAAAATTAACACTTTTCAACAAGAAAACAAATCCTTGGAAAACACAGTTGGACAAATGCAAAAAGAAAATAATTCTTTCAAAATCTCAATTAATCAAATGGAAAATTCTTACAAATATAGAACTGACCAATTGGAAAAGGATTTTCAAAAGGCAAATGAAAATTTTTTCCCTAAAAAAAAAGAATGGAATCTATGAAAACAAATGACTCCCTGAGACAACAAGACCCTGTTAAACAAAACCAAAAAGTTTAAAAAAATAGAAGAAATTATAAAATACTTCATCAGCAAAACCACTGACCTTGACAATAGATCCAAGAAAGATAACCTAAAAATTGTTGGTCTTCCTGAAAACAATGAAGAGAACAAAAGCCTGGATTCAATATTACAGGATTTAGTGAAGGAAAACTGCCCTGATGTCATGGAACCAAAGAGAAAAATCGTAATTGAAAGAATACATCAATCCCGCTCGGAATGGGATCCCAAAATGAAAATGCCAAGGAATGTTGTATCCAAATTCAAAAACTAGCAGATGAAAGAGAAAATCCCATTAGCAGCCAGAAAGAAATAATTTATATACCATGAGCCATGGTAAGGATTACACAGAAATGGACGCATTGACATTAAAGGATCGAAATGCCTAGAATGCAATATTCTGAAATGCACTGGAGCTTGGAATGCAGTCAAGAATTCAATATACAGAAAAACTCAACCTTCACTTCCAGGGCAAAATATGGACATTTAATTATATAGGAGATTTCCAACTTTTCCTGATGAAAACACCAGAGTTAAATAGAAAATTTGGACTTCAAACAGGAGACTCAAGAGACACATGAAATGGTAAAATGAAAAAAAAGTATAGGGGTGATGGAAAAAAACTTATTAAATAAGAAGAAACTGACTATATACCTACCTGGGAGAAAGACTTTAATAACGGGAGAATTGTAACTATTATGAAGTATTTAATTAGCCAGAAGAGATGGACACTCATGACTTATTTGAGAAACTGTATCCAATAAGATGAACCTGGATAAAACCTTACTTACCTAGGGAAAGACTCTAATAACTCAATAATTGTAATTTTAGAAAAGAGAATATACTTAGCCAGAAGTGATGGACACTCATGATCTTTTGGCGACTCAGAAATAATGATTTAAAAACAATATTTCTTAAAAAGGAGGACAGTAAAGAGATGGGAGGGTGGAGGAGACTGAGTAGGGAAAAGCTCATTACATTAAGAGGTATAAAGCACTTATTGCAATAGAGGGGAAGAAGGGAGGTGGTGAGAACGACTTGAATTTTACTCTCATCAGATTGGTTTAAAATTAACATACATATACTCCATAAGTTAAGAAAATTTTCTTATAATGTGATAAAAGGGGAAGGGTAGGAAAGGGGGAAGCAACAGAAGGAAGGGAAGTGAAGAAGGGGGGAAAGGGAAAGGGGGAAATGGGGGGGTGTTGGATACAGGAGGACAAACACACTAAAGATACTGGCATTCAGTAACAAAATACCAGGGAATAAGGATCAAGGCAAATGGGGGGGGGGAAATAAAGAGTAAAGATAGCATGGAGGGCAATAAAGAATTTGTAATTATAACTTTGAATGTAAGTGGGATAAAGTATCCATTAAAATGTAAGTGAATAGCAGAGTGGATTAAAAACTGGAATCCTTCAATATGTTGCTTGCCATAAACTTATGTGAAGTACAGAAATATATAGAGAGTAAAGGTAAAGGGTAGGAGCAAAATATATTTTGCTTCAGTTGAAGTGAAAAAAAAACAGGGGTAGCAATCCTTATCACAAACAAAGCAGCTGCAAAAATAAATAGCATTAAAAGAGATATGGAAGGAAACTATAACCTTCTAAAAGGTATCAAAGGGAGCAAAATAATTACAATATTAAATATGTATGCACCCAATTGTATGACATACAAATTCCTAGAGGAGAACTTGAAGGAGTTACAGGAATATAGTCAGAAAAGCTCTACTAGTGGTAGACCTCAACTTCCCACTCTCAGATTTATAAAAATCTAACCATAAAACTAACAAGAATGAAGTTAAGGGGAATAATAGATTGTTAGAAAACCTAGACATGATAGACTTATGGAGGAAACTGAATGGGGACAGAAAGGAATATTTTTTTTCTACAGTACATGGCACTTAGACAAAATTTCACCATGTACTAGGGCATAAAAACCTAATAATCAATTGCAGAAAGGAAGAAATAGTGGATACATTTTGCTCAGATCTTAATGCTATAAAAATTCATGCAATATTGGACCAGGGAGATATAGACTCAAAATTGATTAGAAACTAAATAGCCTCATTTTATAGAATGGGTAGATCAACAAAAAATTATAGAAAGAATTACTTTATCCTAGATAATGACAATAATGAAACAACAAGCCCAAACCTATGGGATACACTCAAGGTGGCTATCAGTGGATATATTGCATCTTTAAAAACTTATATGAATAAATTAGGGAAAGAGGAAATCAATGAACTAAATATGCAACTAAAATTAGTGAAATAACAAATTTTTAAAAATCTCAGTTAAATACCAAATTAGAAATTTTAAAAATTAAATGATAGATTAATAAAATCAAAAGAAATAAAACTATTGAACTAATAATACTATGAGTTGGTTTTGTGAAAAAAAATTGATAAACCTCTGGTCAATTTGATTTTAAAAAAAAGAAAGAAGAAAACTAAATTCCTGGTATTATAGGTGAAAAAGGTGAACACACCACCAATGAGGAAGAAATTAAAGTAATAATTCAGAATTATTTTGCCCAACTCTATGCCAATAAATGTGATAATCTAAATGAAATGGGGAAATATTTAGAAAAATAAATTTTGTTCAGGTTAAATGAATAGGAAATTAAATACTTAAAAAACCCTATCTCAGAAAAAGGAATTCAACAAACAATTTTTGAACCCCCTCATAAAAAATCTCCAGGATCAGATGGATTCACAAGTGAATTCTATCAAACATTTAAGGAACACCTGTTTCCAATTCTATATAAAGTCTTTGGAAAAATAGGTGAAGATGGAACTCTGCCTAACTCTTTCTTTGACAATAATATGGTGCTGATACCTAAACCAGGAAGAATGAAAATGGAGTAATCAAATTATAAACCTATCTCAATGATGAATATAGATGCAAGAATCTTATGTAAAATCTGAGAAAAATGACTACAACAAGTTATCACTAGGATAATGCATTATGACCAAGTAGGATTTTCCCAGTAATGCAGGGTTGGTTCAATATTAGGAAAACTGTTAGTATAATTAATTATGTCAGTAACAAACCTATCAGAAATCATATGACTATATCAACATATGCTGAAAAAGTATCTGACAAAATCCAGTGTTAAAAATTTTATAAAGCATAGGAATAAATGTATTGTTACTTAGAATAATAAGCAGTATCTATCTGAAACCATCAACAAGCATTATATGTAATGGGGAATAGGCTAGAGGCCTTCCCAATATGAGCAGTGATGAAACAAGGATACCTACTACTATTCACTATTTTATTATAAATGTTAACTTCAGCAATAAGAGAAGAAAAAAAATCAAAGGAATAGAGAATGAAGAGACAAAACTCTCATTCTTTCTAGCTGACATGAGGGTATACCTAGAGAATCCCCAAAATTCATTTAAAAAGCTACTAGAAATAATTAGCTACTTTAGCAAGGTCACAGCATATAAAGTAAACTATCCTAAATCCTCAACATTTCTATATATGACTAGCAAGATACAGCAGAAAGAGCTAGAAAGAGAAATTCTATTGGAAGTAACTTCAGACATTATAAGATACCTGGGAGTCTACCTGTCAAGTCAGACTCAGAAACTTATTGAAAGCAATTACAAAACACTTCTCACACAAATAAATTCAGATTTAAATAACTGAGCAAATATCAATTGCTCTTGGATAGGTTGAGCAAATATAATAAATATTACAATTCTACCAAAATTAAACTACTTGTTTAATGCCCTACCTATCAAAATTCCAAAAAATTACTTTAATGAGTTAGAAAAAATTGTAAATAAATTCATATGAGAAGTAAAAATTGAGAATTTCCAGGGATTTAGTGAAAAAAGTGCAAGATAATGTGGCTTTGCCCTACCAGATATAAAATTATATTACAAAGCATCAGTCATCAAAAGTCTCTGGTACTGGCTAAGAAATAGTGCCTATGTTTATAATCCACTCTGCTATTCACATACATTTTAATGGAGACTTCATCCCATTCACATTCAAAGTTATAATTACAATAGTGGACAAGTGGAATTGCCTAGGTGCAATCCCAGGAAATGATTATAGTAATCTGTTTTTTGATAAACACAAAGAGTCCAGTTATTGGGATAAAGACACTCTCTTCTATAAAACCAGTTAGGAAAATTGGAAATTAGTATAGAAGAAATTTTGATTAGACCAATACCTCATACCCTATCTCAAGATAAGATCAAAATGGATTCAGGATCTAGACATAAATAACAATATTATAAACAATGTAGGAGATCAAGGAGTAGTTTACTTGTCAGATCTATGGAAAGGGAAACAGTTTATCACTAAGGAAGACAATGAAAACATCATTAAAAATAAACTAGACAATTTTGATTACATTAATTAAAAATAAAAGCTTTTGCTCAGAGAAAACCACTGTAACCAAGATCAAAAGAAATGTAGCACATTGTGAAATAATTTTTACAACTTTTATTTTTGACAAAAGACTCGTTTCTAAAATTTATATACACTAAATTGTCAAATTAAAAAAAAAGACAAGCCATTCCCAATTGATAAATAGCCAAAAGATATACAAAGGCAATTTACAGATGAAGAAATCAAATCAAAGTATTCCATAGTTTTATGAAAAATTGCTCTAAATCACTAATTATTAGAGAAATGCAAATTAAAACATCTCTGAGATACCACCTCACAGAGCTCGGATTGGTTGATATGACCAGAAAGGAAAATGATCAATTTTAGAAGAGATGTGGGAAATCTGGGACACTAATATATTGTTGGTGGAACTGTCAACTCATCCAAACTTTCTAGAGAGCAATTTAGAATTATGTCCAAATCACGATAAATATGTGCATACCCTTTAATCCAGGAATATCACTACTGGTTCTATACTCTGAAGAGATTAAGACAAAGTACAAAAACTTCACTTATACAAAAATATTCATAGCAGTCTTGTTTGTGGTGGCAAACAATTGGAAATTAAGTGAGTGTCTTTCAAATGGGGAATGGCTTAACAAACTGTGGTATATGTATGTCATGGAACACTATTGTTATATTAGAAACCAGGAGGGCTGGGAATTCATGGAAGCCTGGAAGGATTTGCATGAACTGATGCTGAGTGAGATGAGTAAAACCAGAACAATGTTGTACATCCAAACAGCAACATGGGGGTGATGATCAACCTTGATCACCCCATGTTGTTAATGTGTATTATGTTCTTTTGATCCTACTCATTCCACTCTGCATCAATTCATGCAAGTCATTCCATTTTTTCAATAAAATAGTATTTATTAATTTATATAATCTATCCCTACATTTTCATTTTTATTGAGAGAGAAAAAAATGTCCAGTCTGTGATCAGTATCCAATGACTCTGTCTCTGGATTGAATTGCCTTCTTTATCATAAGTCCACCAAAGAAGATGCTTCAAGATTTTTTTCCAGTTGCTATTGATAACTGTATTTCCATACATTCTATTCCTTTTCCCTCTCATTTATTCTATTCCCTCCGTCCTTTCACCCTCTCCTTATTCAAAGGTGTGTTGCATTTGAGTACCCTCTCCCATGATATTCCTTCTTATCCAGCTCCCACATTCCCCCTTATCCCATCCCTTTCTTCTCATTTTTCTCTAGGGTAAGATAGATTTCTATACCCAATTAAATGTATATATTAATTCCTCTCTGAGCCATTTATGATGAGAATGAAGGCTCACTCATTCCCTCCCTCTCTTTCCCACCTTCCACTCCATTATAAAAGCTTTTTCTTGACTCTTGTATAAAATATTGTACACTCTTCTTCCTTTCCTTTCTCTTCCTCCCAGCACTTTCCTTTATTACCCATTTACTCCATATTTTTACTATATTATGCCATTATATTCAGCTCCTTCCTGTTCTTTATCTATATATTATCCTTCAAAATGCTTTTTTATTTTTTCACTTTTTAAAAATATTTAATATTTATTTTCATTTTTTACAAACTTTTTCATACATTAATAAAATATTCGTGTTTAAGAGTAAACAAAATACCCCTCCCCCCAAAAAATATAGACTCACTTGAGCAATAAATTAAAGGGGAGATAAAAAAATTAAAAGAAAAAAATTATAGTAATAATTGTAGTTATGGCCAGGTGGTGCAGTGGACAGAGCACCAGCCCTAAAGTCGTGAGCATCCAAGCCCACATCCAGCCCCGCACACCCAACAATCACCCAGTCATGTGACATGCAAGCCACCCGAACCCAACTGCCCTGCAAAAGACCAAAAAAAGAAAAAAATCCCCAAAATAACATGAAATAGTAATAATAGTAGGGGTGGCTAGGTGGCAGACAGAGCATTGGCCCTTGAGCCAGAAGCAGCTGGGTCCAAATCCAGCCGCAGACACCCAACGATCACCCTGCTATGTGGCCCCAGGTGGGCCACCCAGCCCCATTTCCTTGCACCCCCTCCCAAAATAATAATAATAAAAAATGTGCTTGAGTATTTATTCCAACACCAACAACTCTGTCATGAGTGGGTCACATTCTTTATGATAAGTCCATGGCAAAAGTAATTTCCATATTTTTCCACTGTTGCCATTGCTGATCGCAACTCCCTCCTTTCATATATCTCCACTACCATGTACTATATTTTCTCTCTCCTTTCATTCTGACTCTGCTGTAGGGTAGCTGAGTGGCACAGCAGACAGATCCCTGGGCCTAGGGCCAAGCGGTCCTGAGCCCCCATACCACCCCTTAGGCCCAGCAACCACCTGACCCTAGGGTCCCGGATAGTCCATCAAATCCCAGCCCCTTGCAAGAAGTAAAAAAGAAAATGTGTTATGTCTGACCACTCTCCCCCCATGGTACCTCCTCTCCTCCATCACTCACACTACCCCCCCACCTTGCCCCTGTCCCCCCTCCCTTCTTACTACAGATGCCTATACCCCATTGAGTATATATGCTGTTTCCTCTCCTAGCCACCTCTGATGAGAGCAAACATTCCCTCATTCCCCCTTGCCTTCCCCCATTCCATATCATTGCAGTAGCTCATTGTAATAAAGAAAAATCTTATTATATGAAATATATTGGCCTATTCCCCCTCTCCTTTTTCATTCTCCCATTACAATTCCCTTTTTTCTATTGACTCCATTTTTTACTCTATATTTTTTCTTCAAATTTAGCTTTCTCCTGTGCTTCAACTATAAAAGCTCCCTCTACGTGCTCTATTGACTGAGAAGGTTCATATGAGTATTATCAGTGTCATTTTTCTATGCAGGAATACATGCAGTTCATCATCATTAAGTCCCTCATATTTTCCCCCTCTCCTCCTATCTCTATGCTTCACCCGAGTCCAGTATCTGAAGATCAAACCTTCTGTTCAGCTCTGGCCATTCCAACAGGAACATTTGAAATTCCCCCGGTTCATTGAAAGTCCACCTTTTTCCCTGGAAGAGGACATTCAGCTTTGCTGGGTAGTTCATTCTTGGCTGCATTCTAAGCTCTTTTGCCTTCCGGTATATTATATCCCAAGCCCTACGAGCTTCCAATGTAGCTACTGCTAAGTCCTGTGTGATCCTGACTGCAGCTTTATGATATTTGAATTGTGTCCTTCTGGCTGCTTGTAATATTTTCTCTTTGACTTGGGAGCTCTGGAACTTGGCTATAATATTCCTAGGGGTTGGTTTTTTGGGATCTCTTTCTCAGGGGGATTGGTATATTCTCTCCATTTCTATTTTGCTCTCTGCTTCTAGAATATCAGGGCAATCTTCCTGTAGTAATTCTTTGAAAATAATGTCAAGGCTCTTTTCCTGATCATGACTTTCAGGTATTCTAATAATTTTTAAATTATCTTTCCTAAGTCTGTTTTCCATATCAGTTGTTTTTTCAATGAGATGTTTCACATTTTCTTCTAATTATTCACTTTTTTGGTTTTGAAGTAATGAATCCTGGTTTCTGGTAAATTCATCAATCTCCCTGAATTCTGTTCTTTGTCTGAAGAATTTGTTCTCCTCAGAGAGTTTTCTTATCTCTTTTTCCATCTGGCCAATTTTTCTTTTTAAAGCATTCTTCTCCTCAATAACTTTTTGAACTGTTTTATCCATTTGAACTAAGCTAGTTTTTAGCATGCTATTTTCCTCAGCATTTTTTGGATTTCTATGACTAAGCTGCTGACTCCATTTTCATGTTTTTCCTGCATCTCTCTCCTTTATTTTCCCAGGTTTTCTTCTAAATCTCTCATTTGATTTTCAAAGTCTTTTTTGAGCTCTGTCATAGCCTGAGCCCAATTTCTATTTTTCTTGGAGTTTTTATATGCAGGAGCTTGTGCTTCCTCATCTTCAGACAGAGTATATTGATCATTCTTGGGATCATAGATAATGTATTTCTCAATGGTGTTCCTCTTTTTTCTCTGCTTGCTTGTTTTCCCAGCCTAAGCCTGGTTTTGGTGTGATTTCTGAGCTTTTTGGACACTCCTACAAGAGTCTCAGTGTGTGAGGCTCTGTCCTCCCTCCTAGTCTGTAAATGACCACAAGCTCCCCCCCCCCACGGGTTTGAGGTGGGGGAGCCCTGCTTTTCTATGGGGGGGCCTAGACTGAGATCAGGATCTGAATGTGGTCAGAGCCCCAGAATCCTGTTTCAGAGGCAGAGGACAGAGCTCTACAGTCTCTCTCTCTCTCTCTTCACTCCCCTCCCTAGGTTCAATGGGCTCATGCCCTAGGGGCTCCTACTTACCAGTACCTCTTGCTTCTGTTTCCTGGATCTGGAATGCAGTGGCCACACTGCTCTCTGTGTGCCCTGAGGGCTGGCCTTCATGTGCTCACTCTGGCAGAGGTCCCCTGCTGTTCCCCCATTTGTGCCATTGCTCCCTGGGGCGCAAGTCAGGAAACTCCCTCAGGCTCCCAGTGCCCTGGGACTCCCTCAGGGAGGCTGAAGTTCTTTCACTCTGGCAGGCCACCCCTCTGGCAGGCTGCCCCTCCAACCCCATGGAGCAGAGCCTTTCTCCTCTTTTCCAGATTACCTTGAGTAGGAGAACTGCCTCACTGGGTCCCTCTGTGGGTTCTGTCTCTCAAAAGTTTAGTTAGTCCTTAGTTTAAAAGTTTTATCAGACAGCACCTAAGACAGGATCCTTTCTTGTCACCATCTTGGCTTCACCCCAACTAACTGTTCTTTTAAATGAGAAGATTCAAATTAGGTGTCAATATCCTCTTCCCATGCAGGAATACAAACAGTTCAATATCATTAAGTTCCTCATATTTGGTCCTTTTTTTCTGCCCTCTCTGTGGTTCACCTGAGTCCCTTACTTTAGAGATCAAACTTTCTGTTCAGCTCTGGTTGTTTCAATAGGAAAGTTTGAAAGTCCTCTGTTACGTTGAAAATCTATCTTTCCCCTGAAACAGGATGTTCAGTTTTGCTGTGTAGTTGATTCTTGGTTGTAAACCAAGATCTTTTACTTTCTGGTATATTATATTCCAAGAACTACAGGTCCTTAATTTAAATGCTGCCAGATCCTGTATAATCCTGACTATAGTGCCACAGTAGTCCAATTGTTTGTTTCTGGCAGCTTTTAGTATTTTCTTTGACTTGGGAATATGGGATTTTGGGAATATGGGAATTTGTCTATAATAGTCTTGGAAGTTTTTCTTTTAGTATCCCTTCCAGGAGGTAATTGGTGAATTTCCTCATTTTTTGTTTTACGCTCTGCTTCTAGGACCTCAGAGCAATTTTGCTGAATTATTTATTGAAAAATGAAGTCCAGGCTATTTTTCTGGTCCTTAATATCAAGTAGGCAGGTAATTTTTAAATTATCACTCCTGGTTCGGTTCTCTAGGTCTGTTGTTTATCCACTGAGATATTTCACATTTTTCTTCTAATTTCAGGTTTTTTAAATAATTTTATTTTTTCCCTGATTTCTCACAGTCATTGGCTTACTTTAGTTCCAGTCTGCATTTTCAGGAGTTATTTTCTTCACAGAGTATATTTTTCTCCTTTTCTAGTTGACCAGTTAGGTTTTTAAGGCATTCTTCTCATTTGTCTTTTGTGTTTTTTTTTATTTGATCTAAACTGCTTTTTAACATATCATTTTCTTAAGTATTTTTTGTATTTCTTTCACCAAGTTGCTGCTGATTTGGTTTAAAGATTTATCATTTCTCCTCCCAATTTTACCTCTACCTCCCTTAATTATTTTTCCATGTCTGTTTTTGAGCTTATTCATAGCCTGAGCTCATTTTCTATTTCTCATGGAGGTTTTAGACACAGAAGCTTAGAATTTGTCATCTTCTGAATCTTCCATGGGACCAAAGTAATTTTCTATGGTCACATTCCTCTTTTTCTTGGTTGGCTCATTTCCTCAGCCAATGACTTATTTACCATATTTCCAAGGCTTTGGGAGGTTTTTGGGAGAACCCACAATTACCTTACTTCCTCCAAGGTCTTATGAGAGGATCTGACTGCTCATTTGCCTGTGTTTGGGATGTTGATGGACACAGGCCCTGGAGGTTTGACAAGAGTCCCTGCTTTGCTGTGGTGATATGGGAGCTCAAACCTCAACCTAGATCTGAGTGCAGAGTCCTGCTCCAGGGAGAACAGAGAGATCTCTTCAGTCTCCCCTGACCCCATTACCTTTTGTGGGCTGCACTCTGAATGTGAAGGCTGGCTTCCCCCTATTCCCATAGCAGTTTCTCACAGCAAGGCTGCTCTAAGGTGAGCATCTGCTCTGCACTCACTCTGGTGTGGTAGAGTTCTCCCACCACCTCTTCAAGCTGTTCCTGTGGTGATACCTAGCCACAAAGGACTAGAAACTTCCCACTCTGCCACCAACTCAGGGCTTCCCAGGGATTTAGTTACTGAGCCCAGCTGTGCTGCTGCAGTTGTGGCTGCACTCATAGCAGCTTTTTCCAACCCCCAATCCCAGTGAAGCAGACCTTTCCCCCAGAACTTCTAAGTTGTCTTGGATTTGGAAATTGTATCACTCAGTCTTTCTGTAGACTCTGCCCCTCTAAATTTTGGCTAGAGTCATAATTTGATGGTTTTTGGAGGTTTTGAGGGAATGAGTTTCTGTGAATTCCTGCCTTCACACTGTGACCTTGGCTCCAACCTCTTCCATGTCTTAATAGAGTCATACCTTTCCCTTATCCTCACAGTCTGTCAAAATCTGCTCCTTTCAACTGTCCTGAGAGACGTACAATTCTCAATGGTTATAAGCATCATTGAATCATCATCTCTTCAGACCTTCTATCCAAATTAGAATTGCCCCATTAGAAATACAATTGATAGTATTACATGTTCCAAAATATTCATAGTAGCACTTTTTTTTCTAGTTGCAAAAAACTGGAGATTGAGGTGATCACTGACAATTGAGAAATAGTTAAACTAGTTATGGTACATGAATACTTTGGAATATTATTGTTTTATAAGAAACTATAAATGGTTGGACCCAGAAGCATGGAATGACTTACAGGATCTGATACTGAGCAAAGGAAGCAGAATCAAGAGAACAATGTGCACATCAACAGCAACATTGTGAGATGAACAACCCTGTAGCTTTTCTCAGTAGCTCAGAAAACTAAGACAACTGTATTAGATTGACTATGGACTATGTTATCCCCATCTAAAGGAAGAAAAACAAAACAAAACTATACACATGGAAAATAACAATAACTGTTAAGAATCTGATGAACGCTTTATTAAAATTATCACTCATGTATTTCTTTCCTTTAATCCTAATTCCTCATTCCAAAAATAACTAATCTGTAAGCATGTTGATCAAAATATGGATGTACAATGCTAACCTGACTGTTTGCCACTGAGAGGCAAGAGGGTGGGAAGGGAGGGTGTTCTTCATCCTCTTCTCATCTGACTTAGCTTGGCCTACTTCCAGGGATAAAAATAAAATTTACTCCATCTGTATCTCTTAATGGGTTTTTTTCCCTTAATGTGACTGAAGCATAAAAGATTACCACCTTGAGGTCCAACTCCAAGAGATTAAAAAGTTCTGAAATAATTCATCAATAAATAATAAACACAAACCTGGTTATTCCCATCCCTTCAGAGTGGTTTTGTTCTGTCACATACAAGCATCATTCTCTAACCTACAGTACCTGTTCCATAAACCTATAATCCCTTAAAACAAGCTTGACCCCACAATGTCCAAAACACCCTTCTTTCCATCTTCCTCTAGTATATGATAAATGTAGCAAAAGAAAGAAATAAGAAAGGATGGAATGACAGAGGGAAAGAAGGAAGGAAGGAAGGGAGTGAGTGAGGAAGAATTAAGAGAGGGGGAGGAAGAAGGGAGAAGGGAAGTAGGGGAGGAAGGAAGAGAAGGATGGAAAGAGGGAATGGTAGTGGGAAGGGAGGGAAGAAGGAATGAAGGAAAAAAGAAAGGAAAGAAAGCAGGAAACAAGATAGGTAAAAGGAAGGAAGAAGGGAGGAAAGGGGGATGGAAGGGGATGAAGGAAGAAAGGAATCAATTTAGAGATGAAGGGAAGTAAAGAGAAAAAATGGTCAAAAATTTTTAAAAATCTAATAAGAGACATAGAAGTAAAATTGGGGAAAAGTGAGATTAATTCAAGAGAATTATTAAAAATATCCATAGATTGGTAAAAGAAGCACAAAAATTGACTGAAGAAAAAAAGCATGAAAACACAGGAATAGTCAAATGAAACAAAAAAATTCACTGTAGAAAACAACTTAAAATATAATTGATAAAATAAACAAAAAAATCAACTGCAACTGTAGAAAACAATTTTGTTGGTAGCAGAGGCAAGATGGCAACAGGACAGGTCCATCTCTTAGTTGCTTTGGAATAAAACTTATAAGCTAAGAACTCTAACTACATTTTCAAGAGACAGAACACACAAAGGGATCCAAACCAAGGTAACCTGGAAAAGAGCAGAAAGGCTTGTCTTCACAGGATTTGAGGGGTGGCCCACCAGTGAGGTGGCCTGCCAGAGTGAAGGAACTTCAGCCTCCTGGAGGTAGCCTCAGGGAGCTGGGAGCCACGGCTCACAGCAGCGGGAGCAATTTCCTGACCTACAACTTGGGTAGCACCAGGAACAACTTGGGGGATCAATGGGGGAACCACTGCCAGAGAGAGCACGTGTAGCCCAGCCCTCAGGGCACATAGTGAACAACATGGCCATGGCAGCCCAGATCCAGCAATGAGAATCAGAAGCTGGTAAGCAGGAACCCCTAGGGCATGAGTACTGAACCTAGGGAGGGGAGAGAAGAGAGACTGCTGAGCCCTCTCCTCTGTCCCTGGAACACAACTCTCAGGCTCTGACCACATTCAGATCCTGATCACAGTCCAGGCCCCCCCCCCCCCACATAGAACAGCAGGGCAGCCCCCACCTCAGCCCCGTGGCAGAAATGGGCACTTATGGTCATTCACAGACCGGGAGGGAAGACAGAACTTCACACACTGAGATCCTTATGGGGGTGTATGTCCCACTATTCAGAAGCTCAGAAAGCACCACAAAACCAGGTACAGGCTGGGAAAATGAGTAAGCAGAGAAAAAAGAGGAACACCATTGAGAAATACTTTGCCTATGATCCCAAGAAGGATCAAAGCACTCAATCTGAAGATGAGGAAGTCTAAGCTCCTGCATATAAAGACTCCAAGAAAAACAGAAATGGGGCTCAGGCCATGACAAAGCTCAAAAAAGATTTTGAAAATCAAGTGAGGGAATATAGAGGAAAAATTGGCAAAACAAATGAGAGAGATGCAGGAAAATAAGGAAAATGAAGTCAGCAGCTTAGTCAAGGAAATCCAAAAAAAATTCTGAAGAAAATACCATGCTAAAAACCAGGGTAGGTCAAATGGATAAAGCAGTTCAAAAAGTTATTGAGGAGAAGAATGCTTTAAAAAGCAGAATTAGCCAGAAGGAAAAGGAGATAAGATACCTCTCTAAGGAAAACAGATCTGTCAGACAAAGAATAGAACTCAGGAAAATTGCTGATTTTACGTGAAATCAGGACTCAATACTTTAAAACCAAAAGTATGAAAAATTAGAAGAAAATGTGAAACATGTCATTGAAAAAACAGCAGATATGGAAAACATATTTAGGAAAGATAATTTAAAAATTATTGGAATACCTGAAAGTCATGACCAGGAAAAAGAGCCTTGACATCATTTTCAAAGAATTATTACAGGAAAATTGCCATGATATCCTAGAAGCACAGGGCAAAAATAGAAATGGAGAGAATCCACCATTCTCCCTGAGAAAGAGATCTAAAAAAAATCAACCCCCCAGGAATATTATAGCCAAGTTCCAGAATTCCCAAGTCAAAGAGAAAATATTACAAGCAGCCAGAAGGACACAATACAAATATTGTGGAGCTACAGTCAGCATCACACAGGACTTAGCAGCAACTACATTAAAAGCTTGTAGGGCTTAGAATATAATATTCTGGAAGGCAACAGAGCTTGGAATACAACCAAGAATCAACTACCCAGCAAAAATGAATGTCCTCTTCCAGGGAAAAAGGTAGACTTTCAATGAACCAGGGGAATTTCAAATATTCCTGTTGGAATGGCCAGAGCTGAACAGAAGGTTTGATCTTCAAATACAGGACTCAGGTGAAGCATAGAGAGTGGAGGAGAAGAGGAAAATATGAGGGATTTAATGATGATGAACTACATGTATTCCTGTATAGAAAAATGATACTGATAATGCTTATATTAACCTTTTCATTTAATAAAGCAGGTAGAAGGAGCTTTTATAGATGAAGCAGAGGAGAAAATTGAATTTGAAGATATAGTGTGGTGTAAAAATAGAGTCAATAGATAAAAGGGAAATGTAATGGGAGAAAGAGAAAGGATAGGATGAATAGGCTAAGATATTTCATATAATAAGATTTTTCTTTATCACAATGAGCTATTGCAATGATATGGAAGGGGGGAAAGCAAGGGGGAATGTTCTCATCAGGAGTGGCTAGGAGAGAAAACAGCATATATACTCAATGGGGTATAGATATCTGTAGTAGAAGGAGAGAAGTGGGACAGAGGGAAGGGGGGAATGTGAGTGATGGAGGAAAGGATGGACCATGGGGGGAGACTGGTCAGATATAACATATTTTCTTTTTTACTTCTTGCAAAGGAATGGGATTGGATGGCCTGTATGTGATCATATGGCTGGGTAGATGCTTCGTAAGGGTGGTATGTAGGCTTGGGACCTCTTGGTTAATTATCTAGATATGTGGTCTTGGGCAAGCCACTTAACCCCCATTTGCTTTGAGAAAACCTAAAAAAAAGGAACAAATTAAAGATCCTCAATTAAATACTAAATCAGAAATTCTGAACATCAAGAGAGATTAACAAATTTGAGAGCAAAAAAACTATTGAACCCATAAAAAAACTGAATTGGTTTTATGAAAAAACCAATAAAATGCACAGAACTTTGAATAATTTGATTTTAAAAAAGAAAGAAAATAACTAAATTACCAGCATCAGAAATGAAAAGGATGAACTCACTGCCAAAGACCAGGAAATTACAGAAATTCAGAGCTATTTTGCTAAATGGTATGCCTATAAATTGGATAGCCTAATGAAATTGATGAATATTTATGAAAATTCAAAATGCCAAGATTAACAGAAGGGGAAGTAAATTATTTAAATAACCCAATTTCAGAAAAAGAAATTGAAGAAAGTAGCAAAATATACTCCCTAAGGAAAAAGTCTCCATGTCCAGATGGATTTACAAGTTAATTCTACCAAAGATTTAAGGAACAATTAATTCCTATTCTACATAAACTATTTTTTCCTTCATTTATTTATTTATCATTTGTTTGTTTTCATCAATATGAATAAGCATATTTTAAAGGTGCAACATTTCCTTCCATCCTCCCTGCCCATATATTTACTCTTAGTGTTGAACAGTCAAGTTAGCATTTGTACATACATGTTTCTACAAACATGTTTGCAGATTATTAATTTTTGCTGTGAGGAATAAGGGTTAAGAGATACATAAGAAATAATTTTTATAAAGTATTCATCAGATGCTGAAAGGTTTTCTTTGATGAGCTTTTTTTGTTGATTTTTTCTTTCTCTGGAAGGGGATAATCTAGTCCATAGTCAGTCTAATACAATTGTTCTTGATCAATGGACTACTGAGAGGAATTGCTTACATCAATTTTGTTCATCTCACAATGTTGCTGTTAATGTGTACCATTGTTCTCTTCGTTAGACTCCCTTCCCTCAGCATCAGATCCCATAAGTCATTCCATGCTCCTCTAGAGTCTGACCATTTATGATTTCTTATAGAACAACAGTATCCCATAGTATTCATGTACCATGTATATGTGCCATTTAAAAATAACTATAGACAACTTTAAATACTTGGAAATCTATCTCCCAAGGCAAACCCGGAAACTGTATGAACACAATTATAAAGCAATTCTCACCCAAATAAAATCAAATCTAAATAATTGGTATACATAATAAATGCTCATGGTCAGGTACAGCTAATATAACAATAATGGCAATTCTACTCAAAATAAGTTACTTATTCAATGTCATACTAATCAAACTACCAAATAACTACTTTACTGAGCTAGAAAAAATAGTAACAAAATTCATCTGGATTTACAAATGGAAAAGGTTAGAAGGGGAACTGATGAAAAAATGTAATTGAAAGTAATTTAGCTCTATCAGATCTAAACATATACCATAAAGCAGCAATCATCAAAATTACCTGGAATTGTTTAAGAAATAGAGCATTTGATCAGTGCAATAGGATATGTTCAAAAGAAGTTGCAGTAAATAGCTATGGCAATCTCCTATTTGAGAAACCCAAAGACATCAGGTTTTGGGACAAGAACTCATTATTTGACAAACATTTTTGGTAAAACTGGAAAACAGTATGGAAAATCCTAGGTATAGATCCACATCTCATACCCTATACCAAAACAAAGTCAAAAGGGTACAGGATTTACACATAAAGAATGACACCAGGGATAAATTAATAGACCAAGAAATACACTATTAGATCTCTAGAAAGTGGATAAATTTATGAACCAATAAGAATTAGAGCATATTATAGATTGTAAAATGAATGATTTTGATAATATTAAATTAAAAAGGTTTTATACTAATAAAATCAACACTGCCAAAATTAGAAGGAAAGCTGGAAGCTGGGAAACAATTTTTACAAATAGGAGTTCTGATAAAGTTCTCATTTCTAAAATATATAGACAATTGCATCAAATTTAGAAGATTGTAAGTCATTCCCCAGTTGATAAATGGTCAAAGAATATGAATAGTTTTCAAATGAATAAATAAAAGTTATATATAATCAAATGACAAAATGCTCCAAATCATTTAGAGAAATGCAAATTAAAACAACAATGAGATACAACCTTACACCTTTCAGATTGGTCAAGATGAGAAAAAGAGAAAATGTTCAATGTTGGAGAGGTTGTGGTAAGATTGTGACATTGATGCATTGCTGGAGTTATGAAAGCTTCCAAACTTTGGAGACCAATATGGAACTATGGCCAAACAGCAATAAAATTGTTTGTACCCTTTGACCCAGCAATTCCAATTCTAGGTTGATATTCAGAGGAAATTATTTAAAAAATGGAAAAAGACTTATATAATCCAAGATATCCATAGCAGTTTTTTTTGCAGCGGCAAAGAATTGGTACTTGAGGGGGATGTCCATCAATCATGGAATGGCTGGGCGGCTAGGTGGCGTAGTGGATAAAGAACCAGCCTTGGAGTCAAGGGTACCTGGGTTTAAATCCGTTCTCAGACACTTAATAATTACCTAGCTGTGTGGCCTTGGGCAAGCCACTTAACCCCATTTGCCTTGCAAAAACCTAAAAAAAAATCATGGAATGGCTAAACAATTTATGGTACATAGATACTATGAAATACTATTGTTCTATAAGAAATCATAATGGTCAGACTCTAGAGAAGGATGGAATGACTTAAGGAAATCTGATGCTAAGCAAACGAAGTGGAATCAAGAGAACAATTTTCACATCAACAACAATATTGTGAACAACACTGATGAAAGCATTTCCTTTCAGCACTTCAAAGAGGTAGGACCACCATATTAGATTGACTGACAATGTTATCTGCATCTAGAGGAAGAAAAACAAAACAAAACAAAACTCACCAAAATACAACCCTTTAGAATCTTAGGAACAGTTTATAGAAATTATTGCTTATGTATCTCTTCCCCTTAATTCTAATTCCTTATACCAAAAATAATTATTCTTTAGACACATTTATCAAAAATATGTTTGTGCAATGCTAACCTGACTGTTCACCCCTGAGAGGAGGAAGGGTGTAAAGAAAGCTTAACTTAAAAATATACATGTGAATATTTATGAAAATAGATAAATTTACTTCAATTCAAAAATAAACAAAAAAAGGAAAAGAGGATGTTGGAAAACTGATTCCCTAATGCAATGTCATTAAGAGTTGTGAACTGAGGTGATACAATGGATAGAGCACTGTTCTGGGAGTTCAAATCTGGCCTCAGAGATGTAATAATTACTCAGCTGTGAGACCTTGGGTAAGTCACTTAACCCATTGCCTTACCAAAAAAAGTTATGAATTGATCCAATCATTCTGGAAAGCAATTAATTATACAACAAAGGCCACAAAACTATAGAGAGACTTTCATTCAGTATTATCAATCTCTATTTGGCCTCTAGTTAAAAGACATCCATCAGAGTAACAATTATTTACAGCTGTTCTATTTGTTGTGGCAATGATTTGGAAATTAAGGAATGACTGAACAAGTTCTTTTCTATGAATGAAATGAAATACTATTAAACTAAAATAAATAATATGAAGACAGATTTCAGAAAGGAAAAAAAGACAATAATTGAAAAGACTTAAAAATTTCATGCTGAGGTAAATGAGCAGAACCAGGAGAATATTGTACATCCTAACACAATATTGTGTCATGATCAATTATGCTAGTCTTAGCTCTTCCCAGCAAAACAGTGATTGAAGAAAATTCTAAATGATTTGTGATATGATAGTGCAAGTACAACCTATATAAGGTTGTCCAGTGCCGTGGGGAGGGGAGAGAGAAAGGAAGTTGAATTTTGTGACGGAAAATGCCAGAGCCACAGTCCCAATGCAGAAGGAAATATGCTATTTTCATTAATAAATTATTTTCTTTCCTGTAGCTTTTCCCTTTTGTTCTTCTTCTTTCATATAAACAATATGGCAATCTATTTAACATGATTGTGCATGTATAATTCATGTCCAAATGCTTGTTGTCTTGTAGAAAGGACTGAAAAGGGAGGAATAAAAATCTGAAACTCATTTATTTTGTTTATTTATTTACATCTAAGATAGTTTTCAACAAAACCTTTTTGTAAATTTTTGAGTTCCATATTTTTCTAGTTCCCCCTTAGAAATATAAGTAACCTGATATAGGTTGTACACAGTCATGCATAACACATTTCCAAATTAGTCATGTTGTGAAAGAATAATCAGAACCAAAGGAAAAAAAAATATGAGGAAGAACAAAAAATCATAAAACAAGTTTTTACAGGTGAAAATAGTATTCTTGGGTCTGTATTTGGTGTCCAGATTCCACAGTATTTTCTCTGAATGTGTACAGCATCCTTCAAACCATGTCTTTTAGAATTGTCCTTAGCCCTGAAATGCTGAGAAAAGACATTTCTATCATAGTTAATCATATCACAATGTTGCTTTTGTGTTTAATGTTCTCCTGGTTCTGCTCACTTCACTCAGCATCAGTCATAAAAGTCTGGTTCCTCATGATTTTTTACAGAAAATAACATTTCACAAAATTTCACAAATAAATTTATTAGTTAAACTTAGCTTTATAATGTCTTTCTCCTTTCTTGTTGCTTTTAATTAAATCTATTTTGGCTTGCACTGTCCTGTCTGAGATCAGAATTGCTGCCAATAGTTT
Source organism: Macrotis lagotis (assembly GCF_037893015.1). Taxonomy (NCBI): domain Eukaryota; kingdom Metazoa; phylum Chordata; class Mammalia; order Peramelemorphia; family Peramelidae; genus Macrotis; species Macrotis lagotis. Next base: position 769,907,371 of record NC_133658.1, on the reverse strand, counting down.
TGCTTTTGTTTTTTACTTCAACTGATGCATAATATGGTTTTTGTATACTTCCCTGCTTCAAATGTGCTTATTTTAAACATATTATAGGATTCTATTTTTCTATTTATTCTTATATCCACTTCCATTTTATGGGAGAGCTGCATTTCTCAATCTGCACTTCTGTCAACCTTCTTCCCTTTTCCTTTTGACTTTATTTTTTTGAACTAAATTTACTTTTGCTCTTATTTTCCCCCCCTTCCCTTTTATCAATCCCAGTCTTTCCTTCCTTTCCTACTTCCTTGTATGGTAAGATAAATTTCTATACACAATTGGAAATGTATATAATTCCTTCTTTGAGCCAAATCTATTGAGAGTAAGATTTACTCTGTGCTCACACCCTCCCTCATAGACAATGCTATTTGTTACCATTCTGCTCAGTCCAGATTGGAGAAGATCAATGCTTTGGTAAAATTAACCAAAAAGTTGAAACCTCAATCATTAATAACTAGTTTTCCTCTGGCACAATAAAATGTTCATATTTTTCTAATCGTATTTTTTATATAATTAGAGGAAAAATCCTAAAATGAATTGCTTAATATAATCTTTTTGTTGTTGTTGGAACCAAATATAACTGAATCAACATCAATATACATCAAATGATTAATATGATGTTTTTGTGCTACTGGAGACAGTCATATAAATTAATGAATAGAGCGCTTGCCCTTCATTTAGGAAGACCTGGGCACAAATTGTCTCTGGTTTTTCCCCTCAGTTTTCTCATCTTTAAAATAGGAATAGTATGGGGCTGGCTAGGTGGTGCAGTGAATAGAGCACTGGCCTTGGAGTCAGGAGTACCTGGGTTCAAATCTGACCTCAGACACTTGATAATTACCTATCTGTGTGGCCTTGGGGAAGCCACTTAACCCCATTGCCTTGAAAAAAATCTAAAAAAAATAAAAATAGGGATAATAGTAGCAATAAATTACTCCAAAGTTGTTGTGAGAATCAAATAAGATATTATCTTTTATTCTCTTAGTATCATTTCTGGCACATAATATTTAATAAATTATTGTTCCTTTTCTTCTTTATTTCTTCCTCCCTTTTTAACTTGAAAGCTATATACAATCTTATTTGTGAGATATGAAAATCATCAACAATTTATGCTTCTGATTTAGAATAAAAGTTCAACAATCATTTGTAACCTGACTTTCCAATAGATTAAACTTTAGGCAAAACCATGAAACCTTTAAGTTTCTCCATGAAAAATTGCATATTTCATACCATTTTTACTGATATTATTGTGTAAGTAGCACTATTTAAATAATATTGTTTTGTAGAAGTACATTCAATATGCTAGCTTTTGAGTGATTTTTATATACATGAATGCATACATACATGCAAATACATATACATATATAAAGTGTATATGTACATGTATGTGCATATAGTCATCTAGTCATGTCTCCAGTGTATACAATCTAATTATTTAGCCATCATTAATTCTTCTTGATATTAATCACATTGATTCAAGTATATATCTACTATTTATATCTATTTTACATAATTATTTTTCTCTCTCAGTACATGATAAGGTAAATAATGATAATAATATTTGTCCTTCATTTTCAAAGAAGAAGACAGCATTAGGGATTTGATGTCGTGATAGGAACATAAATTGGATTTGAGTGAAGGGGTGCTGTGCTAAGTCACTAACCTCACTTTCTTCTCTAGAGTCATCTGGGTTCAGTGGGCATATATGAATCAGGATGATTGGAGATGAACCAGGATGTGAGGCAATCT